>NC_137462.1:203598170-204198170 GCF_964235325.1 Thermobia domestica | reverse complement strand
CTGGTTCCTTTAACTAAATTTGCTAGAGAAACCCACTGAACTTACAGAACAGGAGAAAGGTGACCAGTTCATTTTTCCTGTGATGCGTAAAGAATATGTGAAAATTGGAAGCGAGATTACTGAAATGAATGGATAAATTGAATATTAGGATTAGGAGTGCAAGGTTCAAGAACTCAGTTGCTTCATTATCGATATTCACATGTTAACATCAGTTGCTATTCGTCCTGTACTGTGGGGTCGCGGTGGCTCAATGGTTGAGCGTTCACCTCAACTGTGTCATAAGAAGGGAATGCACAGGGCACTACTGCCCTCCTCGTTGTCAATGGCGCTCTCAGTTGACAAGGTCCTAGGTGCTTGTGACTGCCTTTCCATCGTACCTGAAACGAGAAAAGGAATGTAAATCATTATAGTTCACTCCTGGTATTTATAAAATCATGCTATTTTGTATGTGTACTGGGACATGAGTAAATTTTTTTTTTTTTTTTAATTTAATAAGTGATGTTTCATTACTAAGATCTGATGTAAGTACACTGACGCATTATTTGTTTTTAGTTTCTAGGTAGTGACCCATCCTAAATTATTGTTGTAATAAGACATTATTTGTTAGAAATATCTTCATGTTAGTTCCGTACGCACACACATGTAAGGAGGTGTCGTAGTATTATGTACGTAATTACGTTCGATAGCAGTTGGTTCTACATTACATACTCGTAGTGTTTATGACAATTTTATGTGTAGATTTAAGAATACGTGGAATGCGTTGCGTAAGTCTTCCATGGAAGATCTTGAATTTCTTCCTTTCATCTAACTGAAAACTCGTAAAAGGAAATAGAAATGAATAGAATGTCCTTAAGATTTGCTGTTCTTATAGAAAGTGTGCTTTCAGTATTCAGTCATTTGTTTTTTATAATATTTGCTGGTTTGAAGTTATTTTCTGGTCTTATTATATCGAGTTCCAGCCAAATTACATGCATTTGCTTGAGTAATTCAAGAGGGAGAAGTCGTAAAATATAAGCAGGGTTCCTAGAACGAAATTTGACTTGAAGTCATACGTGTTGTAATGAATTATTCAAGCGCTGGAACTAATGTTGTAGTGGGTTTTAAACGTTCAGGGACAAATCTAAGAATGAAAATGAGAATTAGCTGTGAAAGTGTGTTAATCTTAAGAATTTTCAGTTGTGCCTTTAGAGCAAAATAAGCGAGAGTTACAGATAAATCAGTTACTCGTTGCACTAATTACAGTTTACCTACCATACTTTTTCTCCTTATAAAGCGATCGTTAGTTTTGGTTCGCCTCATTTTTCAATAATAACTAGTCTACTTTATGTTCACACATTCTAGATTTTGCCAAGTAGTGTTAAATTGTTTAGAGAGGTTTTTAATTCATTTACAGTATTTTGAACTAATACTGGCGTCGTTCATTCGTTAGAGACTTGCCTTTTCAGTGGAGGTACCTAATTGACGGATACAAGATACGAAATTGTTGTTTTTCGGTTGGGTACAACTTTGATTTGGACAAAGGAAAAAAAAAGTGTATTGTTGATCGAGAGGTGATTATACATTCCTTGAGAAGGAGTTGAAGAATATGGCTTAACACTCTTTAAGATACAGTATCATCACTTGCTTTGTGAGCCTACTTCAGAAACCGTCCCTACTTTTTCAGACTAGTGTTACTTTGTCCAGTTGGATGCTTTTCGTAGCTGCCATCTAGATGTGCGAGATATAGCTATAGGATTTTCAACCAAGTTTGTCATTGGCGTTTTATTTTTTAATATCTGTTAGGACAATAGGACTGAATTGGACTTTACCAGTATAATGTGGGGATTTGAGAAATTTTGCAAAAGAAATGACCAAAGTAAAAATAAACATTAGTCATACGCCATAGATACTATTTGGTCTCGCTTGTTTGGATTAGGAATTAGGTTTCTTGGCTTTCTGCAGCTAAGGCCGTGTTACCCGTTACATATGAGGGATGACATTCCTCGGCAATCACACTTCCCGACGAACTGGGAGGAAGAAAGGAATGGGAAAGGAACGGAGTGGTCTGGGATCATTGTATTAAGCACCATTCCAGCATTTGCTTGATGTGATTGAGGGGAACCTCACTCAGAATGGCATGCCTGAAAGAACTCTTACATTTTTTCGACTGAGTGTTCCCATCGCGAACCGCAGCTCCTCCGTGGCTAAGCTGTTAGCGTACGCGCCCTTTAGCGTGGGAGACCCGGGTTCGATTCCTGGCGGGAGCTCATGTGGTTCGGATTCCACGTTAATCAGTAGGTCCACGTCTCATATAGCCTCGCTGCTGAACGGGACGTTAAACCCAAAATCAACTCGTCAACTCAACCCATCGCGAACCGGAACCGAACCTAACCGGTACTTTTATTCAACGTTCTTATTGCTTGTTTTATAAATGTACCATTTCATTAAAGTGCATTAAATTCGAGCACTAATCTTGTTAATTTAAATAGTCTAAATAATAAACTCTGCATCCAAAAGCTAAATTTCCATTAAAAAAAAAAAAAAAAAAAAGAGAGAGAGAGAGAGAGAGAGAAATGAACGAAGAGTATTATAAATGAATTTTTATTGAAGTATTTTTTATTCAACTTTTTCTTAATAGAAAGTGAAATTTTACTGGGACCAATAAAGAAAATCAAACTACTAACGTTTAGAATTGCAAAAGACATGAGAGTCTACATTCCTTTCATATACTTTTATAAGTCAGGAAACACTGTATTTGAATTTTAAAATGAGCGATACGGATTACATATTAATTTAACTTCTATACATTCTTTGAATACTGTATTTCTAAGCACAGCACTATTTATTGCGAACAGAAGTGAATTGTACATGTATAATATAAAACTTTAATTTAATCTCGTTGTAGTGTTCTTAAAGATCATTTGCATTCATTTTGTAAATATGTAGGAAATTAATAGATGGAATGAGGAGCGGCGTTGTGAGTCACTATGGAACTTAAAATAAGATTGATGGAATAGAATGAAAATGCTGTAGGTAGTATTGTTATTAAGATTTGCTGAGGAATTTTTTATGTTAAACAATACGTCGCTTAGTTCCTATATAGTGGATGTACATATTTGTGAAGCGTATGTTTATTTCAGTGTGATTAAATATACAGTGTGTTTGTAGATTCTGAAGTATTAAGCTGAATTACCATTGGGTAGTTTTTAAATTCTATTTTTCCTAATGTCAAGTGCAGCTACTATTGTGATGGCTTTGTATTACCTGATCGAAAACAAAATTGTTGGTTGATTTGAAAATCTTGTGTGACAGATATTGATGGTATTAAACCTTTCGTGAAGATGCCGCGTTAATTATGACGAAAGGAATAGAACTAATATAATATTAAGAACCTAATACATATTTCATTCACATATTGTAATATTTAACTAAACAGTGCACGTTATTTTTACATGAACTAAAGTATGTACCGAAAGACTTTCCTGGGCACCTATGAGGCGACATCCCTAGAGGTAGGACTGTCGATTAAGTCCTTCGACCGTACTTGCTAACATTGACTCCACGAGGGTGTGATATGTATATATTTGGCAGAAAAAGCGAATCATTTCCAAGAGTAATCTATGACAGTGTTGGTAACGATTTGCATATTTACTCTGATACGCCACACAGGTTCTCTCTCTACGTAAATATAAAGTATGACATAAGGCAAGGTGACCAGAATTTTCACTTGCGAAAACGGGATGCATACAACTCGGCAACGGGGGGGGGGGGTATCTGACTTCCAGGTAGCATTTTGGGACTCAGCAGTGTTCTCAATTTACAAAATACACAAGTAAGAGTGATAACACACCGTTTCTAACTTTACGTGTACCACACAACAAATAATGGTTCCCGATTGCAAGTTCTACCAAACAATTCTTTTAACTAGTTGAACACTCAGAATTCCCACTCAATTCCCACTTGAACCACGAACACTCAATTCCCATTTGAAAATGTAGAACAGCGTTTCCCAACCTATTGCCGCGAATGGTCCGCTGGTGTACCGCGAGGAAATCGAAATAAAATTATTAATTCATGGCAATCAAATTGCAAAGCATAGGGGAAAATGTGTATTTGTATTTCACATTTTTATGAACCTCTACTATGAATCTACAATTTTAATTTTCATACTCGGTTACTTTTCTGTACATTTTTTAATTTTGAAAAAGTATTTGTTATCATTGTTATGACCATTATTGCTTCTTTATTGTTGCAGACTGTTCCGTAATATCATTCAATCTTTTCGACAAAGCAAACATGCATACAAATGTGCTTTAAAAGTAAAACAGATTTGTTTGTTCGAGTGAAATGTTGGATACAGTTTTCGAAAAAGAAAGTGCATTTTTAAAACCCTGAGTCTTATATCTCATTGCAATTGTTTTCTGTTTTTAAATTAGAATGAAAAATAAGCATAATAATTAACCGAAAACCAGTCATCGAGCTTTCTTCTCTTGAGGAGATCAGTAATGACAGAAATAAATTACCACGGTATTTTATATTTACAAATAATAATAATAATCTCTACATGAGTGTGCCGCAAGAATTCTAGTTACGCCTGTAGTGTGCCGCAAGTTGAGAAAGGTTGGGAAACGCCGATCTAGAAGTTCTAGACACGGCTGAACCTTCCCAATGAGTGTTGGTAGAATTTGCATTGGCGATTTATATTTTGAATAATAATTACGGAACATTTAGGCGTCCCGTTCGAGAATCAGAAAAAAACGGAACAACGGTTGGAAAAAAGGGATGTCCCGGCTAAAACGGGACGTCTGGTCACCTTGACATAAGGTGATTGTAACTTGTATAACTGAACTGCTTTCCCTTTGCCCATTTTATTGAAACCGAACTGCTTTGCCTTTGCCCATTTTATTGCTATGAAAATAGATTTGGGCGAGCGCGTATTACTTATTTAAACTTTATTTAATCAGTATTTAAACTTTAATCAATTAAGGCACCAAGACGTGTTGGTTGCTCACGGAACGAGACGAGACTACTTTCAACACATATTTTCGAGACGTGAAAGCGCAAGATCATACCTCATGGGCAATATTAATCAAGAGGTCGCATACACAATTCTCTTGACAGTTTTGCGGGGTCTTGGATCCATACAAAATACATAATATATTTTTTCTGACTTGTAATTTTGTGTACGAGACATTTGAGAAATAAAAAAAGCATTATTAAAGCACATGTGTTAAATGATAGTGTACTGTTTCTTTATGAGAAATAAGAGTTCGTTTGATCGATTGCATTTAAACATAGTAGGTATAATCTTCTGCAGGAGTCACAACTGAAAGAGAACCAGGTTCATTTTTATCCAGTTAATACGTCATAGCACGTATTGGTCTTACAATGCCTGTTGGATGCATTTTGTAGTCTATTTAACATAATGTTGCAAGATTCTAATATTGAAGTTTCCTCTAGGTTCTTTTTGTATGTTTCAGTATTTTACTTTCTTTCTGTAACAGTAGCCGAAAGGAAAGTGTCATGTATCAAAAACAAACAATTTTCTACGTGGATGTCTGGTAATGGGTTTTTCCATGTACAACACACACCCATTGATAATTTGTATTGTTTTTATTCTTCAGTATTGTGTGTCGTTTCGTGCATGTATGCATAACACAAGAAAGTTGCTGAGAAATATCGGACGCTTTCCTGTAGAAGCAAATTGTCTCTTTTAAGTTTGTTCTGTAATTCTGCTGTATACTGTTATTATAGCTAGAAAAATGTTCATGATCCTATGACACTATAGATTGATGTGGTAAATTTATTGATTCATTGATTGCTGTATTTCAGTGTATTTTGGAAGCACGTGGTCACCATGAAGTAAAATGTAACTGTATTGTTCTGCTCTTACCTTAGGTTCTGTAAGGTGAAAATTTGTGCGCTAACTACCAACTCTCGTGCCAGGACCAGTTAAAAGTGAATATTTATATATATATATTTAACAAGAACATTCAATGTAATACTAATTTGTTTAACCCTCCGCGGTCAGACTGGAGTCTGACAGACCCCAGAGAAATTACTTTTAGTTTGATTTTTTTTTTGAAACTTTCTCATCCATGTAAATTCAATTGGTAACCCTGCCTGTTGTTATGGCTGGTACGCCGCTTCTATCACAGAACAGTAAAAAAAAAAAAAAAAAAAAAGTCTATTGGAACTCAGTGTGACTTCCGTGTCACAAAAAAATAAGAGTGACCATGGAGGGTTACAAGCGTACTAAAAAAGAGAGAAGTGTCCAGCACTATCCAAGATTCCATATATTTTTCATCTCATAACTAGATTAAAAGTTGTAGTTTATCATTACACTGTTGTGGGCGGATCCAGGGGGGCGATCACCCCCCCAGAAGAGGAAAAAACCCATCCCAAAGTTTGGAGCCCTTAAAAGTAGCAGTATGACAACCCCCCCCCCAGAAGTCGGTCCTGGATCCGCCCCTGATTAGAAGCGTGGACTGCACATACTGTAAGTGGGAAAGGGCAGGAAAAAAAGACTAGCCTATATGAATAGTCACAGATTTCTTTTTCTTGTAGGGATAAACCATTCTTTTTAGTTGTGTTTTGCGTTAAATGTAATATAAATTCAATGTGTAAGTAGAGAGCTAGAAGACGTTAAGTTTGTGGGTCACACACACACACACACACAGTAGCGTAGCCAGGATGCGTGTTTGGGAAGGGGGACAAGCGCTGTTATAGGTACATATAGAAAAATTACAAACAAAAATATATATAAACATAAAAATATATAAAAAATTGCAAACATCAAAGTACCAAAGTACATTGTCGGACCTCTTTGGGGGGCCCGGCCCCTCTGGGCCTCCCGTTCCCTACGCCGCTGCACACATACACACAACTATATATATGTATATATTCAAGTACTATGATCAGGACCGGATTAACCCTACTGGAGGTCCGGGGCTAGAAAAATTATGTGACCCCTGTTGATTTCGCCTAATACACTTCTGTGAAAATTCAGTAGGAAAGTTAAGAGAATATGTTTCATATCTTTGGTCAAATTTTATTGTATGATGATGATTGTATCTTTATGATTGTTTTTAGATAGCTAGTTGAGCTTTTGATCCGAGTAGAGGCCCCTGGGCTAGAGCCTCCCTAAGCCCCGTTAATCCGGCTCTGACTGTGATGAACTATTGTTGCTTGTATCAGTAATTGCAATTCTTATATAGTGAGTAAATAGTTGAAGTATTGAAGAGAAAAAAGCGTGAGAGCATATCATATGGTTAATAGTTTTGTGTATTTAAAAAATAATAATTACAGGAGATAAGGGTAATTTCAGAAACGCGTCTTTTCAAGAGACGTAATACCTTTTGAACATGTTCATTAAAAGAATAAAAAATAAAAAAAACGTTATGCATAAAAACGTAATAATTGAATCCTTTTGGAAAATAGAAGTTTCTTGTCTACTTTCAGGTTTTTTTTTTTTTTTCATGCATCATATGTAGAAGCAGTTTGCTGTATAATCACGTTATTTAATTAGAATTACGCATCACACTGAACCACTTCTTTGTGTTACTTTCGATTACTGTACTTGAATAGAATTGGATGATTTTTGCACATAGACAGTGCAAATTCAGTATCCAATAAGCATTCAATTCTATTTAGATAATCGAAAACTTTTTGTACACCATAGCTTATAACTTACGGTGAATAGTATGCTCCTGGAAGATCTCTCTTTCTTCTTGTCTTCATGTTATTACATCTGAGTATTTGACATGGGACAGCCTTGAATCAGTTGAGTCATCGCTTCTGGAAATAGACCGAAGACATTTTTGTAGAACAGAGAATGAACTTGCAGCTTCCATTCCACGATATTTGGTTCCTCAGCTCCTGCTATTGCTACTGCCGCTTTGTACGTGACCAAGATAGTGACGACACCTTCATGACGCACATTTCCGCTTGTGCTAGTTGTTGACCCTAAAGGAAAATCCAAACGAGAGTTTTTCTGTCTATTGAGCAATTTGTACAGTATTTGAACTATGTTGATATGTCCCCTCCTCCCTTTTTTCATGTCGGTTCTTAAGCTTTTTCATGTAAGCGTGCGAAGTGTGTTCCAATGCATATGAAAAATCAAGTTCTTTTAAATTAAAAGAATATCTTAAGTTTAATTTCTGTTTTTGAACAAAATATGTCGGTGGTTGAGTAGTATAGTGATTTCAGTTGGTATGAGGATATATATATATAATTATCCCATTTCTTCGTACTTTCTCATTCCACGAATTTTTGTCGTAGTTTACTTTATGTATGAACAAACTGAAGTTTACTCGTGCCCTGTTATTTGCTTAAAAAAAATTTAATTTTGTTTTTATTCATGCCCAGAGTTCATTGAATAACATACTAACGATTGGTGACCTTTCTTGATTAAAACTAAAATTACTATTCTTATTTAAAACTTACCAAAGCAAATCACTTTTAATAAATAATGACTAGCGTATGAGTCGTTGGCGCGGGAAATCCTGGTTTAATAAATAATAGCGTTACAGTTTCAGCAATTTATCATTGCCTTTATCAGAGGGTGAACGACATTCCTATAGTTTTTCAAATATGCAATATTCCAGGGGAAATGTCATATTAAACAATTTAGCGTTTGTTTATTCATTAAAAATCCGAATTACAACTCTAAAGTTATTTAGTATTTAAGACAATGAAATATGGCAAGGAGTTTTGAGAGGTAATTAGCTAAGGCACTATCGTACATATTTGGTTGACGATAAACCTAGAAAAATAGTGGCAGGATGCGAGCCCGAAAGCTCGCAATTACGCTGCAGAAACTATAATTCTTCTTGTAACTTACGACAAAAAGTGTAAAATAATCCAGGCATAAAATTATAAAGTATACGTACCTTTTTAGTTTATGTTCTTGGGTAAAACAATTATTGTCATTAAATACAAATGTCAGTAGGAAAGAAAGGATGCCAATAAGAAGGAAGTGGGTTTAACTATCCCATGTATACTTATGTCCAAAACTATTGTCGCATTTCTATAAATATGTTGTAGCAATATAATTTGATAACGAATTCGCCCGGTATTTCTTAGCAACCTTACACTGTTAGTATGTGTATAATCGGCAAAGACATGTAGTGGCAAATTTCATGTCAAAAGAGCAGTAAATAAGAACAATAAAACGTTCTTGTCCATTTAACAACATTATGTTTTACTCATTCTAATTTTCGTATTTATAATTCTTATCCTGTGAAATTTACCATAAACATTTCCCGATTATACACATAGTATTAAAAGTACCCTGCAAAATCACACAAGAAGACAGTTACAGATATGCGATAATCATTTTGGACATGAGTGTACATATTCAGTGCTTTTGTTTTGTAATTATTTGTCGGGGAAAGGAGAACGTAATTGTTAAACTCTTTCCACATTGACCTTCCTTGAATTTTTCATTTTTCATATATATAAGATAGATATAAAATACTACATTTTTCTAGTCAGTAAACGTTTATGTTAACAGGTACAAATACAGCAATAATAAATTATTCATTTGTAGTATATTTTGGTTTGATTTGAGTTTAGTGTCCCTTTCAGTAGAGAAGCTATATGAGACATGGACCTACAGCTTAACGTGCGATCCGAACTGTATGAGCTTCTCCTGGGAATCGAACCCGGATTTCTCGCGCCAAGGGCTCGTAAGCAAGCTATATTGCCACGGGGAAGCTCTGCATAATGATACCTCCCGTAGTGGACACCATAATATGGACAAGTTTTTTTTTTTTTTTCGACAAAAATTTACATATTATTATGGAAGGGAACATCCTCTTTTACGGACACGGATAATCTTCCTGTACCCCGAACGTTTTAGGAACCACTTCATAGCGGACGGGAACTATTCTTAGCTAATACCTACTTAATACAGCAAATACCTTGTACAATCTGAAAATAAATCTTCAATTGATCCTTTCAACTCAACCAGCAATTACAGACAAATTTGGTTAATTCTTGTTAACATTTGTTAGTATATAATAATAGTGTTATGTGCTCTTGTTGCATTGTTGTTAATATAGTCAGTGAACGTTAATGGACTTTTATAGAGGTATGAGTGTACTTGAAAATTATTACTAGAATTTTGCAGTATACGCACGTCGTGTAAACTCCAGGGATACTTTTGCTTTATTACAGATGGAAGTTTCCCGTTCATTTCCCCTGAGTAGAGTATTTCTATTTTAGGCTATAGGCCTACTGATATTTATCACTAATGTCCTTATTGCATACTGTACACAATCACTACATGAACTGTTAGAAATCTAACATTGTGTAATCTCTCTGTAATAGACATTTCTCATTTATTGATCACCGTTAAAACCGGAAATGGTTGATTTTTGTTACTTCTTGTTTTAATCGAAATATTAGAATGAATATGATATATATTCTTGGGACGCTTAATAAATTACAGAAAACCTCTCTCGCTCTCTTAGTTTTTCTGTATAGTAGGGCTTCTCAACCTGGGGGTCGCGAAGATAAGCGGAAGATGAATGAACTGACAAATTTGGCTTTAATCCATTCGCTTTTAGGGAAGTTACTTTATCCACTATATACAAGAAATGTATTCTACTATTATAGAAATAGATGGATATCGTGAGATCTCCGCAATAGGTATACTAAAATTCTCATACAAGCTTATTAATTACAAACGAGAAATTATAAGGGGGTCGCTGGCAAGAGGATAGGATAAAATGGGGGTCGTGATAGGAATTAGGTTGAGAACCATTGCTCTATAGTGATCGATGTAAAAATCAAAAATGTCTTATTTCTACCACTTTCAGATTCGGTATTGCCTCTATCAACGAACTCGATTCCTAATTTTTGACCCTCTATATTGTTTCCAAATTTGGTGGTGATTCATTAATTTATTGATTTTTGTTTTCCGGACGGACGGACGAACGGTAAATATATAGAAGTTTTGCTAAACCAAATTCCTGAAAAATGAATGTAACGTTGTTTGAGCACAAACTCTTAGACCGCTTCACCGAGATTTTGGTACATGAATGGACCATGGTGTAGCTTAGGTTTTTATCATGTTATTGTAATTAAAATGCGTATCCTAAGAGGGGAGCAAGGGGTCAAAATTTAGCCATCTTACTATTCTGTCATCTTAGGAACATGAAACTTGATACAGAAATTCTTCTAAAATAATTGGACCCGTGTCTTAGCGTTTTTGAAAATTCCCGTTTTATGGGGGCATCTACATATACCCAAAAATGTATATGTTTCACCTTAGCTCTGGAACGCATAAAGTAAATTGAACCAAACTTGGTACACATAGTTAAAAACTGGAAAAAATACTGTGCTGGTAAGGATAGGTGAATGAGAAGGGGAACATGTAAAAATAATCCAAAATGACCGATACTAGTCTCGAATCTATAGTTTTCGGTAGGGTTGGCAAAAACCATGGTTTTTATTGAAAAAAACAAAAAACCCGGTTTTTGGTTTAAACCAGTTTTGTTTGTTTGTTTAAATAATTTGCTCTATGTATTTATATTACACCTGGCCAGAAATAAGTTTGTTTTGCCTTAGTCTTATGCAACAACCGGGTTATGCTGCAAGGATCACATAAGCTTAAAGCGGAATCCAAACCGCTTCTCAGCTTACATCCGAGAGAAATTGCCCTTCATTTGAATTCGAAACCGGGACTAATTGGTCACAAATGCGATACATCTGCCGACTCATTCACGAAGGACTCCTGATTAAAAAAAAAAAAAAAAAAAAAAGAAAATGTTATACTGATCTTTATGTACTTGTTAATATAATTGTCTAGAGTCATTTGAGAAGGACAAAAAGATAAACAGTTGCGCAAGTGAAGCCATTATGTAGAATTACATATGAACAATTTCAAAATACTGCAGACTAGAGTAGAACTAATTTAGTCCAAGTTAATTCACTAAGATTTTTATTAGTCCAAGTTAAAGAAATACGACGACTTAATTTGCATATCAGTAAGAAAAGTGAATAAAGATACGAATGATTTGAGCCCACTTTAGCTCTTACCCATTTATACATAAATAGATGCCAAAGATACTTCTGATTTCAATAAATGCCTCTCATGGGGTTTGTATGATCCCCAAGGAAGTACGGCATTTCGATGTATTTTATCAATATTAATCATTATTAAAACGAAACAATATTTAGAATTTTTCCTTGATTGCAATTGCATAACAATAATAAACTATAAAAAATCACAAAAGAAACATTCATAAAAAGCAAAAGTTGCTTTTGTAGTATAATCTCTGGGAGAATTTAGGTCTGAATATAATACGAATAATATACGGGAGTAAAACATGATAACCCACAAATGTGTGCTCATCAAGATCTTACGAACACTTACACTTTTACGAACATTTTTCGTTTTTTGGTTTAAACCAGCCAACCCTGGTTTTCGGGATCGAAAAACTGCTGATCTTTTTAAAATTACTTTTGAAAAAATAGTACCTTCCTCAAGCTGGGTTTTCATAATCTCCCTTTGATTAAAGGACGTATCCTAAGAGGGTTAGGTATTCAAAATTAATGCCCAAAGTAGAATATATACCATGTGTTTTTATCATTACAGTTTCATTGAAAAATGCGTATCCAAAGGAGGGTAGAGAAAGCTGGTTGAGTTTTACTTTCTACAAATGTGTTCTTCTCGTGCGGAGAGCAGGCATTTCAGCTATAGTAAGGATGTAAAATTGGTGGTTGAAAACAGGAATTTTGGTGAATCAGTACATTTTCTCTACAAGTATTCAGAGAAAAGTATTGTAGAGACTTGTATTTTCTCTACAAGTATTCTAATTGAAATGAAAATTCTAGTTTTACGTCCCCGACTATGCCTTCAGGCTAATGAACATGAATGATAATGGAAAAATGGTGGAATGAAAATGTGCGAAAAAATGAAAATCTTCACAAATATCTTAACCGCCGCGATGTTTTCCACCACAGACTCAGAGTGAACTCTATCTTGGAACCCTCTAGCACCAAATGTGAGCTGTACTCTGAATCCCTGTGACCCCCCCCCCCCCTTCAAGTATTGTAGTGCACTAGAGTTTTTGTATAATTTTGTAGTATCATGAAATCCAGGACTATGGTAAACAAATCAATTGCATATTTCTTTGTAATCACATATTACATAACTGATGTAGTCCATTTAGTCTTCACACTTTCACGAATTCCATTTGTAATAGCCTAAATTCTTTTAGATCGTCGGTAAATGGTTTCTATCGGACGACACTCGTCATTGAAAGCTTTAGTGGCATGGGCGTCAACGCCTTGCGCAAAGACCTTGCTACACCCATGGAAATGTAATGTGTGGTGTTCTACTTACAAGAACAAGCAACAAATGCGTGTTTTCTGCGTTACAACCCCAATAGTATAGAAACGAGGAAGAGGCGTAGGGTTCCAGGAGAGGATGTTGCAGGTAACAGACAATCACGTGGTATGTGGACGTTCCAGAGGCTCTTCTGGGATGATGAAGGCAGGTGCATTGGTGGCGATGAGACCTGCCTTCAGAACCGAGATCTTACTATGCAGTTTATTTCTCTGGAATGCCGCCAGGTGTCGGTGACCAGGTGGTTTACTCAGCCCGCTTGCCCCAGATCCAAATCACAGAAGACACGAAAGAAGACTTCTTTTTCATGTCCTGTAGCGTATGTAGGCCAAGGGTCAGGCCAGGAAGATATAGAAACATGAATTACTGTTTACTTCTGCAGTCTGTGTGTGAAAATAACCCTTACGATAATTTAGACAAATATTTGACAAAAGTTTTGATGTAGACGATGATAAACTGGTTTTTCTTCAAAGCTTGCGAGTTCTTTGACGTGTGTGTACGCTGTTACGTATACGAGTTCAGTAGCAAAGATATGAAAGAAATGTAAATTAATCCTAAACTTTGTCATTGGAAGGAATGAAAATTACCATGACCTTAAAATAAATTATGATAGGTTGTGGAATTTTATTTTAAGTTCCAAAAATAACGTTCATTCATGGAGCAAAAACACGTGTCAGTCAGTCGTCAACATTAAATAAAAATAAAAATAAATAAATAAATAAATTAAACGTACTTTTTACACAAGGTTATATGCGTAAATTCTCAGTTTAACAGGTTATTAATTCCATATATGAAGTTCATCGGTGATCGAATCTATAACCACGAGCGTAGACAGTACAGATCCACTCTGCTTCACGAGAAGGAAGATAACAAGAATTAGTTAATATATTCAACCTGATCAGGCGCGTATTCAGAAATTTTTGTCGGGAGACGTCCATTTTTTGGGGGAGGGGCAGTAGCGTACGTAGGAATTTATTTCGGGAGGGGTCCAAACTCAATATGAGGGTATTTGATTTTAAAATTCCTAAAATTACCCCTAAAATTTGGCTAAATTTACAGAAGAGTGGAAATTTCGGGCGAGGGGGTCTGGACCCCCAGGACCCACCCCTGTGTTATTCTGCATCCGAAAATACTAAGTAATTGCTAGGCACTGCTGTCTATACCTATTCTTAAAAAAAGAACGTTTCTTTTTTTACGTTTTTTTAAATAAGAGAAAAGAGTATAGATTAGGGATGGCCAGAACCGGTTCCTGGTGGAACCGGTTTTCGGGTCTGAACGGATCCAGTTCTGGAACCGGTTCTGAAAACTGGATCTTCAACCGAAACTTTGTGACCATCCCTACGCTAAACCCGAGCTGCTGGCAGACTGTGAACAGTGTGCTAGATGAAATGGTGGAAGCGACAGGCAGGCGTCCAGGCGGCGGCCGCTTGTCTCATTTGGCTAAATAAACTGGGTAACTGGCAAACTCATTGGCTAAACAGGCAAACTGGGCAACTCATTTGGCTAAACACCCACTAGTGGACCAAATTTTTTCTGGAGACACAAGCGCATGGTCCTCTTTGCAGTGTTTTGAATATGAACTTTGTGCCTCCTTTACGGGTCTTTGGGGGCTTTCGGGTCCAGGTTCGGAACCGGTTCCAGAACCGCTTCTGAAAACCGGATCTCCGAGAACCGGATCTTTGTGGCTATCCCTAGTATAGATAAGGTGTAAAATCAAATCTGTAGGCTACATCAATCATTTCTCTGCTAATCAAGTATAGTTATAATAAGAAAGTATAGATGTAAATCAGTTTTTTTTTTTTTTAATTGGGGTCCAGAACCAGTGCGCCCCTGAACCTGAGTCGTCATAAGGTCACACACCTAGCACACACGGGTATGTGTGGATGATTGTATACACAGGGTGGACAGTTTATCTGGAACATACGTGATAACAGAGAAGCCAAAAGAGAGAGAAAAGCGAAACTTTGCATTAAGCAACTATAAGGAGGGGGACATCGTGCAATGATTTAGACCGGATTCGTGAACATGAATTAACTACAGAAAATTGAAGATGAGCAGAACAAAGAGAATCGGAAGATGGCAAATAAGCATATTCAGGCACTGAAGAAAATGAAAGTGTAACTGATTAGGGATGGGCACGAGTGAGTTCGAGCGAGTTTTCATTAAAACTCTACTCGACTCGAAACAGACATCTTTGAGCTCGACTCGAGAACTTGGCTCGAAAAATTTCCCCCAACTCGACTCGAATTTGACTCAAGTTTCGAGTCGAGTCTAGCTAAAACAAGCCGAATCAAACCAAATGCTGTGTATAGTTTCAAGTACTTTCTTCAAGTATCCTACATAGACAATATAATTACTATCAATGATACTACTACTACTATAACATATTATTATTATTATTATTATTATTATTGTTATTATTACTAAAAACTAGTTGACTACTGACTTCGGTAGTCGTGAAGACTTGGAGGCAATGATATCGTTCACAAGGTTCTGGGTTTGAGTTCCGGAGGAGCAAGTATCTGGGCTCGATCCAAAAATCGTTAAAAGTTAAGAAGGCGCCGGTCACAGATGTTCAAAACTGCTTGGTCCGGGTTTAGGGTTCTCAACGGCTCAAGCGGCTCGGCTCACAGCTCATTCCCTATCGAGTCGAGTCAACAGCTCACCCACCAAAACCGACACGAGCCGAAACAAACCCGAGCTGATGGCTCACCCGAACCGAGCTAAGCCGGTTGGTGTCGAGAATTTTGCGCCCGGGAAATTTGCGCCCTACCCTAAAAAGAGGAAAAATGCGCCCGCGATATACCTGCACCGGGAAGTTTGCGCCCCACGAGATGAAAGAACCTGTTCGAGTTCACGCAATGCCCGGAGGGGCGGACATTACAGAGTAAAGAATCCTCCTCCACAGCCGTGCCACCTGTGATGTATTTTCATTGGCTGATTGTGTTAGCTTGGGATTATATAAGAGGAGAATAAACCTCAATTATAAATCCAATGTGTTTGAAGTGAATAACTCCAGCAAGTAAACACATTGTATATAGGTCGATTTTCTTGACATAATTTTACATTCACTTTACATTTACTTTTCTATATTTTGTGTCCTAAAAAGCCAAACAACTCGCAAGGATTGTGGACAGATATCTGGGAAGTGCCAAACAGCCTTGTGTAGATTAAATTACACTCATATAGTTAGTTTAGTTAATTATATTGATATACGTATATTAATTTATATCAGTGGCATATTTAAGGGGTGGCTTCTGGGCTTAACCCCCCGAAATGTTGTTTACTGTATTAAAGTGAATGAAATATCTTGCAGAATTTTCACATTTCCAGGACTAAAGTTAGCAAAGCCCCCCACCCCGAAACAAAATCGTAAATACGCCACTGATCTATATGATAGGATTTTTCTCGGTTTGGAAGGGGGGAAGGGAAAAAGGTATATGTACAACTAGACAACAAAGTTGATAAAAAATGCACTGATATAAAACAAGTTCGCACAAAGATATTGTTCAATGTCTGAGAAGTCTATCCTACATCCAAAGAATTGGAGTAAAAACGAGGAAGCAATATAAACACACAGTAACAAGGATGAAAAGGGAAATAATTGGATAAAGAATAACAAACAATGATAAAGCACAGAGTTCCCTACATAATTTTATTAAGGTACAATAAAAAATGACAAGGGGAAGGGGTCTCTGCATAATGTTATCAAGGCATAATAATAATAAAGAAATGACAAAGGAAAGAGTTTTCTGCTTTAGCATGCAAACACGCCAGAAAAAGGAACAACAGGTTTCTTTCATTTTTGTGATAGACCCAAGTCTGGTTCATGTGTGAGGGAAAGCTACTTTACATGATATAAAACGAATTGTAGGGCGCAAACATCCTGATGTAAATATATAGCGGGCGCATTTTCCCCGCTTTTTGGGATAGGGCGCAAATTTCCCGGGTGCAAAGTTCCTGCAACCAGCCGGTTAACATCCCTACACAGGTTGGGCTTCTGCTCCGGCTCAAAACTTTCAACCGTGCAGGTCTCAGCCTTGGTGGTAAGAACTACAATATATACTTATGTTCGTGCTCACGACATTTGAGCTGTCTCGTTATAAAAATCAATTGTCGTCTTGTTAATCGAGACGAGGCGAGATGCGAGCAGTCTTACCTCGTGAGCAACACTAAAAATATTCTACATTACTGCTTACATTTCTCATAGCTTTCGCTTTTCAGTCTAATCAGGCAATGGTTTCAAAACGAGTTAAAACGAGTGAGCCACGAAACTCGACCTCAAAACAGTGACTCGACTCGGAACTCGACTCGAGAAAATTACCTTTGACTCGACTCGAATTCGCTTCAAGTTTTGAGGCGAGTCGAGTTTTAGCTCGACTCGTGCCCATCCCTATAACTGATACTTTTACTGTAGTATATATTTCCTTAGATGCACTAAGTTCTGTGTGCAAATGCATATTTAGATATCACAGTGTTTAGATACTTAACAAACTCTTTGTATCATGTTTTTTGTGAATTTTTTAAGTGGATTTTGTATTGATTTTTACAACTTACGTATATTATTTGAAAAATAAAAGGAATTAACATAGAAATGATAGGCCTATTATCTTGCAAATGATGAAATTATTCACATCTTGGAGACGCATACGTACAAACACCGATTTTCTGATGCAGATTCTTTTTACACTTTCCGTATGCTCGTTGCTTAGTACTGGTGAGCTACGTACGAAAACAATAAGAAACTCGTATAAGAATTAGCGTAATTTCCATGTGATGAATATTATTATTCCTACCTATTGGATAATTGAAATTTCCTTTTTCACAGCTTCACGAAACCTCGTGCCATGATTTCCTATATTTTTTTCCATTAACATTGGAAAGCCTGGTAAAACTTATTATTATTATTTTTTTTTTTTAAGTTACGTTTAAAATATTTATGAAGTTGAGAAACAATACTGTAGAGGATTAGGGGAGCAGAGTTGTCTTCAACACTGGGAGGCGGGCAAATTTGAGGCTTATTGTGAGGAACATCAATTTCATCTCATTTTCCTTTGTGGCAGTCGGACACAAAATTATCATATTTCTCAAAAAAAAAAAAAATAATAAAATAAAATAAAAAAAAAAAATAATAATAATAATAATAATAATAATAATAATAATAATAATAATAATAATTTCAAATCAGATTAATGGGGGACAGTTCACCCAGTTCCAAGATCGGAGGGGATGTCTCTCTCATCCCCCACGGGATTTGCGTCACTGATAAGGACAACTAGATCTGTAACACTATCAGACTCATTGTATAGCAGCAAAAATTTACTATAAATTACTGATTCGAATAAAGAAACGAGAGCAATATGAAAATCTACAAACTTACTTTCACAATGGGTAGAAAGTATGACAAATTAACAAATTGAAACAGTATACCTATTACAGGAAAAACTTCCAACTTAAGGGCGATTCTCTGGCAAGTGGTCCATTGTCAGTAAATTTTCAAAATTAATTTGAAACTATGATGTTTATGTTTTTCTATTAAGAAATAGTGTAAGTATATACTGAGATATTCAAAATCTTTTTGCAAAATATATTTACTAGGTTTTGACCACATAAACTTTATCTGTTCTAGACCATGCTCAATACTGTTCACATATCCCAATTTTCAAACTAAATTTTAAATCTGTAATTATATGAACAATAGCAAAAAATATGAAGTGGACCTTTGGCAAAAATTTGACAATTTTGTTTTAATTAATGTTATATTCTGGTAGGCAAAAATCGTAGTTTCCTCATGTCATGTTTCGCTGTCCCGTGCGTAACGGAAAACATGTATTTTTTGTCTTTCCTTTGTAATTGCAGAGGATAAAGTATTGAAACTTTTGCTCCAAAGTAGAATTATTATTAGCCTCTTAGTGGTACTTATTAGTTTTGTTTATTATCCTCCTCATGTATTTCATGAGGTACAGAAATGTTGTCCCGTGCGTAACGTTACACACGGGACATTTACAGTTTTATCCAAGGAAGTGAATAAAATTAAGTTATTAAGATTTCAATACGTGTTTGTTATTGACATTAAACAATGAAGAATAAACTTTTATATTAATTCAAAGAAACATGAATTTGCTGAAACTAAATTAAATATAACTAAACATAACTACCAAAAACGTTTACGTTAAATTACATAGAAAAATTTATCACGAGGTTTAAAAACAAATTATCATGATAAATCGCACTTTTTTCTTTTCATTAGAAAGGTAGGTATCTAAGTTTGTTTGACAGTCTTGTAGGGGGCAAATGGATTCGCAACTTTTTACTATATTCTTTCACCCTTTATCAGAAAATTAGGCGCTTGAAGTATATTTAAAACTTGATCAAATGAGACATAAGATCTGTTCTTTTCATCAAAACAAAACTTTGTACAACTGTTGTCCATGCATTTCAGATTTGTTACTCTAATGTCCCCATCTTCTTCTACATCACTTTCAGACACACATACATACGATATTTAATCCTATTTCTGGAAGAACCACAATCAAATTTCACTAGGAGAAATACACGTGCTCTAATATTGTCCATTCTGAGTCCGACAGTTGAAGGGTTGGAATATCATTATGAACATCGTCTTCAAACTTGTATTCTGAATTAATGTCGCTCTCATCACTTGGTGAATATATCATTCTGTACACTGGCACTCTTTTCGTTTTCCTTGATCCAATCTAACTTGAATTACCTTGTTCTTCTTCACATTTTAGAGTGTTTTTCCTCTTCTAAATGGTCAACAACGAAACAATGAGGAATGAATTTCGCAAAAAGAACGTGAGAGGAAAAGAATTAATCTTTTATCTTGCCTATAACGCTACATCCTCACTTTATTTTTCACTCTCGCCTTGTTCCTATGTTTATGTCTAAATTTTCTAGCCCTTTCAGCGCCACTCATTGCTTTTGTTGATCGATTCAGTTCACCACTGACAATATTACTTGGAACGAAGTTACTTGCCTGTGAACCCATATTATTTACTTAAAAACTCACACTAAAGCAAATCTTGACTGTGGTGAAGTAAAAAAACAATCATACCAAATAACCAAAAAACAACTGTTTCTCTTCAATTCACTTTCCCGCATTTCACCTGGCAATGACAGCGTTCGAACGACTCAACGTTTGGTAGGTAGCACAGAGGATCGAACAGCTCAACAGGTGTACAACATTATGTGGTTTGAACGCCACCAATCAACACTCAGACAAATACCCTAAATATATGGTAACACTAAGCGAGTTGCCTAGCAAAGTTCGACTTTGATACTTTGGAATGTAATTTAATTCATTTAAATTAAATTATGGATGCAAAATTTTTGTGCTTGTTAATGTCCAAATGTTTATCTTAAAATATCAATCTCTTTAGTAAGGATACTGCATAATAACAGTCTTAGAATAACCAAACAATTGCATGGTTACTTTTCTGTCCCGTGCGTAACGGTGAGTCAAAAAAGAAAACATAGTGTGAAGCTAATTAAATTCTATTTTTCAATTTAAAAAATATAATGCACAGTAAGGAGAATGAATGTAGAACATAAGTGATGGCATATAAAATGAAAATGCTGCCATAAATCGCAGAGAATGTCCAATGAAATTGAGATTGTCAAATGAGCTTTTTGTTTGAGTCCCGTGAGTAACGCTTAATTTTGGCTTATAACTCAAATTTGCAATTGTTTTGTGTGTTTCGTTTTATTTAACTATGAACTAATAATTTTTCCCCTAATTTTGACATACTTTTTATTTTATTTGAAAATGCATTTTTGTTTAAAAAAACAGTTTTTGTGTACGAATGTCCCGTGCGTAACGCTGAGAATCGCCCTTAAGTTTGTGCATTAATCAGCTGACTTAAAGAAATTGACTCACACACAAGCATCTGGTTATGTGAGCATATATCTCAAAACTCAAATACAAATATTTGAATTAATATTGAGAGTTAAATTGGCCAGAACCGAAAGATGGGAATTTTGGAAATCCGATGCCGTATCATACTTGGGCTACCGGGTATATTGAACAGTATAGGAAATCTCGAACTCCGATTTGCTTTAGACAAGGATGATAAACAATGTAAATCAAGGAAATTTGGATTTATTTGGAAACAGTAAGTAATATGTGTTACTTTGTTTATCTTTCCTTTGGTATATATACACTCCTGTATATCTGGAATTTCCGATGTTTTTTTTTTTTTTTTTTTAACTTTTGAATAAGCGTTTAAACATGAATTAATAGTGTTTTATTCTTTTAATTATTATGATCTACATCATGCAACATTGTATGGTTAAAGTACTTTATTAAGGTTTTTTTTTGATGGGGGAGGGGCTTTGTAAACCGCTCACCTGTGGTGCGAAGGAATCCTGATCCGATCCCAGCCACAAGAATTTCTGATAGACAACATCATGTCTGTGGGTTTTTCATTCCACCAATGTGTCGTAATCACTTTTATTAACCATTCGTCCCCTTTAGCTTATACGTAAGACGTAAAACTAGAAACTTCATTTCCATTTCGGTTTGGCTGTAGGCTTCATTCTTGTGGAAACCATGAAGGTGGTTGAGAAGACCAACAACATATGAATGGGTGAGTTGAAAAAGGAACACATTCCAAATACCTCAACTTTCTAATACTGGATGAAAACATGAACACATTCCAGAAATATGTTCGATTTTCCACTCATACGTTCCCGAAGACTTCAGTATAGAGGACATAAAATTAATGAATGCGTTCCTTGTTCCTCTCAAGCGGTGTAGGTACATATAAAATGAATATAACCATCCTAGTTTGGCTTGCCTATTTTCTGGAATGTGTACCTTTTTCAACTCACTCATTCATATGTTTGAGCGGTTGCAGAAGTATCACCTGGCAATAAACAAGTCAGGAAAAGAATGTAAACTAACAGTAGATGAATATGTATATTCTCCATGCATTACTTGACTATGTAACGTTCATTGTTTTATCCATCTAAACTCACAAGTCGAGTAAAAGTAAGGAAAGGAGTGCACGATGACTCAGTTTGAGAACTACTTAGAAGTTTGAAGCACAAATGCCAAGTTATCCTGTTTTTACAGTATAGCCGCGACCGGATGAGTCGACGTGACACGTGTGTTTGCTGTTTTTCTCACGTGCAAAAGTGCAAAGACTGGCGCGTGCTTAGTTTTTTGCAACGGAAATATCTTATGCCATTTCTTGCTTTCTTTTTTTCACGTAACTTCAAAGTGGCGGAACGCATAATATACTTCCTCTCATTCTTGATGACTGTTGTGACTAATCTGGGAAGTCCTAGACGCTAAGTTACAGACGTTCGTTTGATTTAACAGTTGCAGTCCATTTCATAATAATTGTCCTGATTATTATTCGGATGTGTATGGGTAACCACGCCTAATTTATAAGATAAAATAACTGTATGTGCAACCTTAATTTATACAGTTTTCATTCGTTATGTCCCCTTGCTTGTTTTCTTATTTCCTCATAATTTTCATTTTACGCACTATAATACAAGAGCACTCTTATAAGGAGTGTTTTACAGTGTGATTACAGACTAAGTGTTCTGATCAGCAATAAAACTGTCAAAAGGGAATATGGCCACGCGCGAACTGTCAATGTGTCAAATGCTGCTACCATTACAAACGATCAGCTACCGCTATTGTCCACAGGTGATAAATCTTTACCTTAAAGAAAAAAAAGTTGGTGTCTTTGTGCACAAATTATCACTGTTAGTTCTGAGCTACCAATGTGCTGACCACACATTTCCAATTTCTACTTGTCGGCTAAGGTGAGTGTAAAGGTTGTACACATGGAAGAGAAAGTATTTGACAGTTGACAAATTTTCTTTTGCCAATAACTCGGGAACAAATGAATTAATTTGAATATTTTTGTTGTTATTCATAGGATAGTTATAATTTGATAACTTGCCAAAATCGATACTATAATAGGTTAATTTATTGTTGAGTTATTAAGAAAAGAATTTTGTCAACTGAAGAATACTTTCTTTCGCGACTGTACTATTGCCAATATATGGAAGCGCGTATCCGTAATCTTTCTAATGTATTTTGTAGGGAGCGAGAGCATTCACAAAAAATCATTCAACCTTCAGAGATAAATATTCAAACTTTGTCCCAAGGCAAGGATTGAACAGAACAATCCGTGTACTTTTCGGTTATTTTGTTTTATTCATTGTACAGAGCACTTAACTTGACTCTGTAGCATGCCTGCAGCAATAACATTCTCAACAAATATCACAAGATTAGAAAATATCACGGATTATTCTCTAAATATTGGTTCAATTTGTCTTTGGGCAAAGTTCGAATATTGATCTCTGGAAGTTCATTAAATTGTTATGAATATTTGCTTCATGCAAAATACATTGGGAAGATAGGGAATACATGGTGCCGTCTGTCAGTGACCAGAGCTTCTTTACTCACCCTTCTCCCTTCGTGCTAGGGAGTTATTATTATTATTATTATTATTATTATTATTATTATTAATAATAATAATAATAATAATAATAATAATAATAATAATAATAATAATAGTCCAGTGATATATGGCAAAGAAATTTTTGAATGTTTTTGTTGTTTCTTGCTATATATATATATATATATATATATATATATATATCCATCCTACTACACACTACACACACCGTTATTACTGTTAAAAAATACTGGAAGTAGAGGTAGTGTATCTGCCATGCGAAATTCGGTAGGTCGAGCGTATAGCCATGAACTCCCGCAGCCCATCTTAAATCCTGCATTTCTTCAGTCCCACCAGGCGAATGTCGGAATTGCACCTTCTGTAAGGCCAAGACAGCTGTTTTCCACATCCTTGTTCCTCCCCTATTTCGGTCTGAGCCTTAGCTAACTAAAGAGTATAAAAATTGAAAATTATTGTCAAAATAATGTCTGTATTGTCCAATTCTCATTTTCATTGTCCACCCACCCAGCAACTAGGTCCGCCTCTTTCCGCCCACCCCATCAAGCGTTTCTGGCCCCGTCCCTGTGTGTGGTATCAATTTTTTGACAACCCTCAATTTGATTTTTTTTTAAATAGGCTATATAATTTTTTCCTCAGCTTTAAAGAATTTTGTTCGTTTCTAATGTCATTTTTATCTCTGATGTCAATTGAATTGTTGAACACACAATACGTAATAAGTATTATTAATTTTCACTTAATTAAAAACAAGTAGCGGATCTTTATCTCGGTAAGTAAACTCGTACAACTTGCTGTGATTCAGAATCATACGATTGTTTTTGTAGAAATAAGGAGTTGATCGGCACTTCCTTCAGTTTAGTAGGTGTTATTGTGTGTTATATTAATAGAACTTCTACTGCGTATAGGGTAAAAAAAAAAAAAAAAAAAAAAAAAACTTTACGTCATTAATATGTTATCTTATGGCTTAATTGAAAACAATAGTTATTATATATTTTCGTTATATGCTTTACTTGTGTTGGTACTCTTGTCATTTGAGTTTTTGCATTGCCCCATATGAGTGTACCGTTGTACGTTGAGGAAATAGTGACAAACATGAGTCTGAGCCTTTCCAAGGAACTGAAAGGTCTGACAGGAAAATACCTTAACGGTTACTGTTACGGATAAAATATTTTCTTATCTCTTTACACGAGAAAATGTTTTCCCAGTTCCTTGATGTTCCAGAAAAGCGATCGAAAATGTCTAAATCTAAAAGAGGAAATATTGTACTTCATTGTCTACTAAGTTGTCCTTGAAAGTTGGATGTTTGTTGGAGAATGTAGGTGAATCATTATGAGGAAACTCTTATCAATATATTGAGGATGAATCCTAAAAAGCAACTAACTACAAATCTTGCTAAGAAGAAGAAGAAAAAAGTAATTAACTACAACGGCTTGTGAGGTTACATTTTATCCGTGGCGTAGGCAGAATTTCATCAATATGGGGTTCAAGCACTCAATCTAATATCCTTTCACGAACGCGTCATTTTTGTATTATTATTATTATTATTATTATTATTAGTAGTAGTAGTAGTAGTGGTAATAATAATAATAATAATAATAATAATAATAATAATAGAGAAAATGTTTGGTTTTCCATATCTTGCTTAGGCGGGAGTTAAAACCCCACGCCCTTCCATATACACGTTCACTTTTTCCTTTTGTTTGTAAAAGATTTCTTTTTATGAAGTTGTTTCACAACAGTTAATTATATTATGGTGTGGGGGACACGCTGTTGCCAGTAGTAGGGCATGAAACTTCAAAAGGTAGAAATCCCAACTTCGATTCCAAGTTTGTATTGGAAAATACGTACCTGTAGATTTTCTGGAAGATCTCCCGTTTTCTCCCACTCAGTAAAGATCCTGTTTGTACTTGCATGTCTCTACTAAAACTAAAGTGGTAGAAATTTACCACTACTTCCAGTTTCATTACTTTACCATTACTCCATAAAGCAAAACTGTAAGAGATAGCGAAAAGCGGGTTTTTGGAATTGATTCAGCTTCTCATAAAGATATACTGTCTTCACCGACATATCTCTACTAATATCATCACTGCTGCTTGGATTTCTGATCTTAATAGAACTAAAACTGTAAGAGGAAGCTTTTCTAAAATTCGATTCAGCCTCCCAAAATAGATTCTGTCTCATCTGTAACCCATTCAAACCGATAGTTGTAGAAATTAATCATTTTCAGTTTCAACATTTCATTGATCGCCATAGAGCAGAAGCAGCAATACCGTGAGGGAGCTCAGTTTGTGATCAGATATATTGTATAGGTGTATATTCAGTTTTCCTGATAACGGTATTGTGTTGGATAGAACTTAATTAATATAGCTCGAAAGTATTTGGTCTCCTTAAAATGCAAGGAAGAATTCAGTGGTATAGAAACAAAACCTGCTAAATCCATTTTTCAATTTTGTCAGGAAACGAAACAAAAGTGACTCCTTTCCGTTTCAGAATTGTTGAACAATTGTTTTTCTTTAGTGTAGATTTCACTAATCTGTATTAAGTTGACAAGAAAGAAAAAAGAAAAAAAAAGAGAAAAAGGCAACAATTCTGAAATATAAGGGAATCACTTCTGTTTCGTCTCCTGATAAAATTGAAAAATGGATTTAGCAGGTTTTGCTTCTATATCCGTGAATTGTTTATTTATAGCGTTATGTATTGGAAAAGAGAAATACCGAGGAAAAGTAATAATAAGAGTCTGATATCAGAACAAAACAGTAGTAGACAACATGTTTGCAAGAAGTCTCAAATGTGGCTTAGCTGGGTCATCTGTGTGGGTTTTCAGATGTCGGACGGATGCTTGGCATTGCTTAACCTGGCAGCTAAATATATAGGAATCGGAGTATTCCGAGCGCTGCTATTCCCAGAGCCGGGTGCGACGGCGGCCCTGGAGTTGGTTCTCGGCGCGTTGCCACTCGAGCATAACAGACAGGCTGTGTGCTTCGTAGGACGAAGGCATTAAGGCGGGCGGGGCTATGTGTGGGAGTTGGCTCGTTAACTTCCGTCTTTTTGGTTGTGTAATAATCGAAGAAAACTTAAGAGGAAGGAAAAAGTTCTCGTAATTTGAGTGTCTCTTCTCATTTTTTTTTTTAAAGTATACTTTTGAGATTTATTTTTCTTGGCACATTCTTTTTCCTTTCTCATTGTGGCTTCTATCTGAGAGCGTCTTCTCTTCGTATGTTTAGTTGATATGAATTCTAAAGAATGTTGTTGAGACGCACAATTAAGGACAGTTTCATTAGGTCAGGAAGCGAGGACCTTACTTACTTCTCCGTGTTAAAGTGAGGAAGAGCACTAAAGCGTTCCTATCGTTAGGATGCTATTACTGGATATCTATAGTTCAAATGAAAATAAGTTTCAATCTTGTAGGGTAGAGCATTTGCAAGATTGACTAATTTGATATTTCCATCATGTTTCTCAAAATTCCATCAGACAAGTTAATGTAAACATAGTTGAGCATATAAGAACTTAGAAAGTAAACTATCACACGCCTATAAAACGCTGTTAAATAAACTGATAAATAGTTTCAAGTGCTTTCTTACCTCCAAGAAGTCCGTCTGCCTTTGGCTATATTTGTCGGGCTTGGTACTGTGTGAAATGTATGGCATAAACTAGACTATATATGTGTAGTTGCGTTGGTCATATTTCATGTCATTCAACAAAATCAATATATTATCTTGTATTTTTCCCCGTATGTGGTGAGAATTTTGGAAGGAGGAATAAAAGTACCAATATTAAGAATGATGGGGAGTTCTCATTTTGCAGGGTTTTGATTTAAACTTGCTTTCTGTTTTTACAGTAGATTGAAAGTGCATTACATATAAAAAATACTATTTTTTTTTTTAAAAAATAAACGCTTATAGTGTTCGTATTTCCGAAGACAGCTTCCTGGAATAGTTCCGTAATGCATGACATGCTCAGTAGGATCGTGATTTTCGCGTAAATTAAATCTGAAATGAAAATCTCGGCATTATTATTACAGAGTGAAACTTCTCAATGGGCACCGATGAGACATAATGAATTAGAAGTGCCCATTACAGAGAGGTTACGCAAATTTAGAACACTCACAACTCATACAGTATATAATAAATATATAAGTTATAAAAGTAGATAGTCTGATATCGAAATACTGTACTTAGAATTAGTGGGAAAATGAGGAGGAAATCTCGCTGTCAAGTAACAGAAGTATTGTGTTTATAGTCAATATTTTCTGTTCAGAAGTGAGGGATGTGTTTATATGAACGTGTACTGCAAAATGTATTTTTTCTTTTTCTGAAATACAAGTTATACATACCTTCATAAAATTCTCTTAATTCGCTTACTGTGTTAAAAGTAACAATAAGAGCATGCAACATTATTATTAAATACTGAAAATATATACAGAACTAACGAATATGAGGTCTTTTACTTTCTTAAAGAAAAGTCTGCAGTAGTTGTCTGCTTTGTAATCCTGCGGGCACAGTTTCTGGTCAATTTCCTGGTAACTGCTGGATCAGGTGAAGGAATGAATTAAATATTTATTTTCTAAATATGCATGATCTGAGAGTAACCACGCCCATTATGAAGCTGTTTCTAAAACGTTGGGGATAAAAGAAAATTGTCCGTGACCAAAGTGGAGAGTATCCAAAAAACGAAGTATTGTTTACGATATTGCCAGGGGCGTCATTTAGGGAGGGCAGGAGGAGGCAATTGCCCCCCCCCCCAAGAGTTTGAGGAATACATATTCTTTAATCGATTGGCTACTAATATACTAGTACAAAACGTGAAAGTCTTATGTCGGTGGTACTCTTGCCCCCCCCCCAAGCGAAGTCTGAAATGACGCCCCTGGATATTGTTAGGATTAAATAGTTTGTCGTATTATGGAGGTTTTCTCGTAAGGGAAATTTTACTGTACTATCATTTTGTGTATTGGAATATTCCTCGAAATGACACTCACAAATACTAATTATTCACCTTCAGGAATATACAGGGTTTTCATAAAGTCTGGACGGATTTAATTTGCTTATAATTTTCATAAAAATGCTCATAATGAAATCAAATAAAGTGCAAACGGTAGCGGAAGGATTAAATTTTTACATGTAATCTGCACCAGCTCAGTTCATTCACCGCCACCTCCAACTGGGCGCCATTTACGTCCACACATTCGCGTAGGCGGCGCTGGAATCCACCCACAGCGTTCCGCCGTGTTTGATCCGAAATGCCAGCCACAGACGCCCTGATTTTGTCCTTTAAGTTCTCCAAACTACTTGGCTTCTTTGCATAAACTTCCGTTTTCACATGACCCCAGTCGGTGCCGGCTTTTTGAACTCTTTGGTGAACTTTCGACACACCAGAATTGGTGATTTTAGCTCTGCGTACCACAGAACACATTGCGCTTTCTCTTTCACCGACGCCATCTTTGATACGGTAAAAAAAGTCTTCTCAGAGGAGTTTTTCATTTATTTATTTCTTTAAAAGACACACACAGCAATACAGCTTACAACTTACTTTTAACAGTCAACATTGAAACAACAATGAAAACAACAATGGATGGAATTTGGTAAGAAACTGACCCTTGCCCTCCCTCTCCCTCTCTGAACGTGTTCAGAGTTGCCGCTTATCTAACAGTGTTGCCAACTAAAAATTTAATCCTTCCGCTACCGTTTGCACTTTATTTGATTTCATTATGAGCATTTTTATGAAAATTATAAGCAAATTAAATCCGTCCAGACTTTATGAAAACCCTGTATATAATTATTATAAAGATAGGTATGTACGTGTATATGGTACAGTAAATCTAATGACTCATTATTTATTGTATCTCTAAAACTATTAAGTGTAGTACCTTGAAATTATGTATAAATATTCCCCATGTACCCCAGGCTGACGCTAATATGGAGTTCTACTAATTCTTAAGTGTGATTCTAAAAGGGGTGGGGGAGTAGGGGAATCGGATAAGAGTGCTTCTTCGGATTCTTAATAATTATGAGTCTTGGTGTGAGATTTTCCAAGTATTTGATTTAGAAGATAATGCCGCCCTTCAGCTGCATTAATTGTTCTGTGGCGTTGTCCATAGCAAGTCCAGATATCTTTGCAGACCTCGTTTTCAAACCATCATTCTACAGAATAATCATTGAAGGACTGAATGCAATCTATCATTGTGCATGTTTCCATTATTTTTATCCAACCATCACTTACATATTCTGGCGGTATAAGGACTAATCCTGCTACCTTTCTGATGTAGTGTCTTACTCGTCCTTGTCTTTGTACATATTCGTCATTCCTTGCTCTTGCACTTTTCTCCATAGATACTGGTTAAAATGGAAGTTGCAACCTTGAATTTTACATAAGGGGAAGATTTCTCTAACAGCTTGGATTGTGTACAATGTTCGTACACCTCTAAACCCACTTGGCGCGAGCCGAAAATTTCTCATTGATGAACTGCAGTATCACGTGATTTAATGCTTTGAGTAGAGCTTATAATTGTATGGCATTGCAAAAACTACTACTTAATAATACTATTTTTTTTAGGTTATAGAATTTTGTAACTACTGAAAGTTTAAGTTGTTAAATTTCAGTATTGTATATTTTTGAAATAAAATAACCAACACACTTAATAAAAAATATGAACCATATAATTAAAAGCAGTTTCTTGGAACTTGTACTGAAGGCACCTATGATGTGTTTGTGTAATTTGTCGATTAACTCGACAAATCTTGCACACAGAATTTCTGAACTAGTGAGACATTGGTCTGAGTAAAGTTAAGATATTATGCATTGAATGTTTCGTAATATATCACTTAACTTGAAATCCAACTTACATGAGCTCCCGCCGGGAATCGAACACGGGTCTTCCACGCCAAAGGTGTTTACGCTATTTACATAGACACGAGGCAGCTTCATCTTACAAGTATAAAATTGGTTGATCAGTATTCACTTAGACGTATTTACTAGACACTATTATTCACTTAGATGTATTGCAGTTATTTCTGGGTTTTATTCAATTTTATGACCTGAGGAAGTGTAAGAGTATTTCCATTTTCTCGAAAGTAGTCAAGTTATGATATGGCAGTAATTACCAAAAATGCCTTTAAAATATTATTATTTCTGTGCATTGGCAACCTTATTTTCAATGAACTTTAAAGTTCGTAACTGAACACTATGTATTGTGTGTGTTTGTGTCTGTCGGTTATTTGCGAATATGTTAATTTTGAGCCCCCCATTCGATAGAGCATAAAAAACTATCTGAAACAAGTGGTGGGATTTTTCGGGTCACTCTTACCGTTCTCAAGATATTGGGCAAGAAAGTTCCGTTTTCGGGAGATTTAAGGAGCCATATCTCGGGAACAGTGTCATAGAGAGATATTGGTGTTGATCAACACTTAAGAGGATGGTGAACATTTTGGTACCAAATAGTAACCGGAAGCCACTGGTTATATCTGCATTTTCAGTATATGTATGGTGATAAAAAGTGATCGCTCATTATAGCTAATTCAATAGATCCCTTAATACTCAGGTTCCAAATATGTAAGTGTATTGTCTTATTGAATTTAATCAAATAAATACAGGGTGTCCGAGAAGTCCTTCCCTGATTACAGAAATTGATAACTCAGGCTAGAAATAAGATAGAAATATGAAACTGGTGTTGAATTGTTTACAAACTATAAAAAGTTTTGTAACTTTTACACATCAGTACACTTCCACATGAGCACCCTTGGTAGCACGTAGCACATCTAGGCGATATTCAATTTCCATCCACACATTAGCCAACATCACTGGAGGGATCGATGCAACGACTGTGGTTATTCGTTGCTGCAGGGTTTCAAGATCTGGTACACGTGTTCGGTAGACCTCATCCTTGACATAACCCCATAAAAAGAAGTCTAATGGGGTTATGTCAGGAGAGCGTGGAGGCCAAGCTGTTGGTCCATCACGACCAATCCATCGCCCAGGAAATGTCCTATCGAGATAGGCACGGACGTCCAAACCCCAATGAGGTGGTGCACCGTCTTGCTGAAAAACATCGGGGCGATACTGAAGCAGCTGAGGAACAGCATACAGCTGCAACATATCCAGGTACACTGCAGATGTGATGGTATCCTCAGCGAAGAAGAATGGCCCGATAATTCGATCGTGCAATAACGCGCACCAAACATTCACCTTTGGACTGCCTCTGGTGACCTCCCTGACCTCCCTGGGGGGTTCTGAACCCCAAATGCGTACATTATGGCGATTCACTACTCCACTGACAAAGAATGTCGCTTCGTCGGAAAAGGCAATTCGTCTGAGATAACCATTATCGTCCTCAATACGTGATAGCATTTCGACCGCAAAGTCATATCGACGTGTACCGTCGTCGGGCAACAAGGCCTGAACGAGTTGCACTTTGTAAGCACGAAACAATAAACGTTTGTGTAAAATGTCATGGATAGAGCTTTTTGGCATCTGTAATTCACGTGAGGCCCTGCGCACCGATTTCTTAGGACTTATCAGAAAAGACTGCCGCACAGCCTCCACCGTGTCTGCTGAGGTTCTTGGTCGACCAGATCTCGGAACCGACCCTGTGTTCTTGAACTTCTCATACCAGGCTTTAATGCTCTTGACATCAGGTGGAGTCCTCCCAAATGTTGTCTGGAACTGTCTCTGCACCGTGGTTGGTGATCGTGTCTCATGGTACCATAGGACACACTGTGCCTTCTCCTGGTTGGTTGGCATGGCTTCTTGGGCTTCTTACTTACGTACTACAAACCTAAAACAAAAAAAAATTGAGACTTGGTAAAACAGAACAAACCTAACACAGACAAAAACTTTTATAGTTTGTAAACGATTCAACACCAGTTTCATATTTCTATCTTATTTCTAGCCTGAGTTATCAATTTCTGTAATCAGGGAAGGACTTCTCGGACACCCTGTATAATATATAATTTCATATAAATTCCAAAAACGTTCACCTCTGGTGCATGAGGTCCCTGGTTCAAACCCTGCTCCTGCCAAGTGAACTTTGTGGTGGACAAACACCGTGTGCGTCGTTTTCCTCGGGGTTCTCTCGTTTCCTCCCGCTTTGTTCATTCCACCATTTCATTCATTGCTCATAACCGTCTCCTTTAGCCTAACCGGCCAAATTTCTTTTCAAGTTTGTTCTGGCAGTGCTCTTGAAGCATCCTCAACTTTTTTTTTTTTTTTTTTTTTTTTTTTTTACACGCAAAGATTACTATCTTTTAGTGAAAAATGTTAATTCCAAGTACAAAAGCTTTATCTCAGAGTCGTGATTGAGATTTCTGATCATTAATATTTATATTTATCATCGGGATTCTGTTTCTATTGTTAGTGCAAGTTGATTGATAATGTTTTGATCTGATAGTAAGATTGATAAAATAATAAATAACAAAAGGAATACAAATGCTTTGTATTGTGCAAGGCAGCGTTCTTCAAACTGTGGTCTTGAGGTTTACTCTTGTTTCTCTTAAATTGAACATTAGTCAAAAAAGTAGAAAAATAAAATTCAATCAAATAATAGGTTATACAATTTAATAAGATGATGATTATACAAATTCTATTAGATTTTTAAGACATTCATGATAGCTTTCAGTTAGCCAAGGAAAGAAAACTAATTTTCTTCTAATAGTACCAGTGTAAAACAATATAAATGTCCCATACTAAAATTTAAATGAGCAAAACGTGAAGTTGTAATTGTTCGAAGAATTCTGCACTAGGCATAAATACATAGGCTAACTGTCTGTATATTAAAATGCTAGGTTTATAATGTTTGTAGTCAAGAAATGTTCAAATGTTGTGGCCAATCCTTTTGGCAATGCGATCTCGAAGACTATAAATGCTAGGAACGTGCCGTTTTCGTTGGTCGATTCCAAATTTTGTTTAGATTTGCCAGTCTCATTCAAATTTTCAAAAAGACTTGTCTTTATTTTTCTACTCCACATTTTAGGTGTCGTTTCGACCCTATTAGTTGAATATTTCCACTAGGCCGTAAGTAGAGGAGCTATGTATAGCGGGTTGATGGACATTTCAGGCGCTTTGCTTTAATCTGAGTGACAAAACCTATTGCAAGTTGGCAACTTTGAAGGCTTATGGATCCACAATGAGGCGTATTCCGAATATGGAGTTATAAGAAAAAAATATTTGCATTTTGTATTATCTATCACTTACCCAAGTTTGCCACAAACTCAGCCCAACATTCTATATATTGAAATACTACATTTGTATGTTTATAGCAATTCACTCCCTTTGAGAGTCTTCTTGTCCTTTACTTGTGTCCGTAAAGGTACTATTTAACGCTCATATTAGAACTGTGCGCTGTGCAAATAGCACAGGTTAAGCTAGTTTTAATAAACAACTCTTTCTAGAAATAACAATGTCTGGGGTTATTGTAACAATTCGTAATCAGTTTCCCTTATACTCAATTTCATTACTTAATAACCTCGTGAGTCTAAAGACATAGTAACAAGGAGTATTGTTCTGTTTTGAAGGATCGCAAAGTTAATTTCAAATTTTTAATAATAACTTTTACTAGTACGTTGTGTTCTAATAAATTATGCTATGCTATGTAAATATATGTGTGTATCTTGTGCAAAGGAATAGTAAATTACAATTTCCAAGGAGAGTAAAATTCTAACTGACAAGTGTTTGCACTTCGTTGATTCAGTAAACACATGATTAAGCATTGCACAAACTTTGTAGGTGTTGTAATAAATAATTTTTGCGGCTTGTGCCTCACCATGTAACATCTGGTGCCGACATCCCACACGTTCTATTCATGATGCATAAAGTAAAGTAGGCTGCATTTTGCAGCATATACAGTCTGTGATTTACAGGAAGGGGCGCTTTGCCAAATTGGCATGGTCGTGGTACTCCTACGATTATGGTGGTGAGGCGCTTTCTGATCTTTAGGAATTACGATACTGTATGATAAAAAGCAGAAGTAGATAACGTGATCATAGTCCAAACCATGATTTTGATGCACGTTGTGCATATGAAATGTATCGTATTTAAGTAAAGAGATCTGGGTAGTACATACCGTAGTTATGCCTTTCATTGCATAGGATTTGAGACATGTGGAGCGTAAAAATATAATTAGTGGCTTTCTAGTAGACGAATCATTAGTGCGTCCGCAAGTACCTTATTAGTTTTCAATAAACATCGAGAATCTTGTAAGCCAGCTTCTGAAACGTTAAATTTTAGTAACTATAGAAAACAAATTTAAAAAAAAAAAAACTAGGAAATCTTGAATGTTAAATCTACATAGTGTAAAATTGAAGCTGTCATTACACAGTAAAATGTTACCCATATTACTGAAAACTCAGCTTTCATGGTGTAAGATTAAGAGAAATATGATTCTAAACAAGTTTTCCTCTCAGTACATGGAAAAGTCAAGTTGGCGTATTTTCTACTCGGAGTTGACATGTAACTTTGGTCCCGGATAAAAGTTTTCTATTCCACTGTTTATTCGGCTGCAGATTTATGCAAGTCAGCCTTAACCGTATCTCACATACAGGAATCTTATCGACTGGGTTAACATTTGGAGGTTGTTGGGGGTTCTCTTTTTAAATAATTGTAACCAAGAACGTACATTGTACGTACACAAAAACTCTAACGTTAATAGTTAACATAAAAGAGATTCATACAAATTACTACTTCTTCCATATCGTTCCACATGGGTAGATGACATGACAAGTGCTTCGACATGCTTTTTCTCGCAGACCAACGGTGGATTCAAGAAAAGATACCGTAACGAATGATGAAGCTATAAGAGATTCGTTTCTGAGATTTGAATTAATTATGTGCAACAAAGATATACAATGCGCGGCAATTGTCGGAAGCCTACTGGAGAGCAGGGTTGCCAACGGCCGGCTTTTCACTGGCCTGGCCGGAAATACTGTTATTTTGATTAAAGCCGGAAACCGGTACAAACTTCTTACCAGCTTCTTTGTGACCAGTTTTTTCAAATTTGTATCTAGTTCGAAGTATAGATTTAGAAAGTAACTTTCATTCTGTAAGTCCAAAACTGTTACCTTTCACCATCTATGGACGATTGATATATTTCGTTCATCTGTTTAGATAATTTTAAGCAGATGACAGGGACTGTATCAGGGAAAATTTGAAATTTACTTGTAAGGAATTTTATACATTTATTGAGAGTGAAAAAGGGCAATTTCCTGTAGTTGAAGTATAAGTTTAAAGCATAAATTTCCTTTTCCAAATCCGAAATTGTCACTTAAGGATTAATATACTTTTGTTCATCTGTTTCGATAATTTTAAAACAGTGGCAGTTACTGGTAAATACAATAAAATGATCCATGCCGAAATTTCTAACCACTTAAATCACAGTTAAAAACATATAAAATAGTAAAAAAAAAATGTACTACTTACAAAAAAATTGGTTTGTAACTAAAATGTTTACCATTTTATATACATATTTTTTTAACTATTGGGAATGCCCACACGGATATTATTCGGACAATGAAGTTGACTTTTATAGTGCGCTCTGAATTTATCTGTGGGCTTTTTCCAGTTCTTAAACCCTATAACGAGAAAAGTCAATTCCGGACCTTGCATCAACATTTTACTTGTCAAATAATATGCCTTATACAATCAAAACCCAAAACATAATCTCTGACTGTATCATAATGTAACCAGGGACTGACCAGGGAAGACTTGTATTTTTCGAAACTTTCTTTGTTGATGATGATAACCATGTGTCGAGAAGGGTTCTTTTTCGGTCCGACATGAAATAAGGTATAAAATATGGAACATTAGTGTTACACATGCATTTCCTTCCATCCCTACATAAACAGCAAACGATTTAGTAACGCAAAGATAACTCTTTTATTTCAATGTCAAACTGATTTATAGGTTTCAGCATTCTTTCCTACAAGGCATAAGTGAACGTTATGTGATTTGGGTAGTTAGGGGGTTCAGGCGATCGTTAATGCGTAAATTGAGTGCTCCTTCCGAGAATTTAATCAGTGTTCACTTTGCTTTCTGTTGTGTTGGTAAAGCAACGATAAAAGAACTCAAACACAAATATCACGTGTACCAAAATTTCAACTAGGTGAATAATAATTGTGCGCTGAAAAAATGTTGCTAAGGTTCGCCAACTAGTAATTAGATCATCGACTTTGTGGATGGATAGGACTTGAATTGTTATGGGCCCTTCAGCAACTTTCGCTATATCGGCCCTTCACGTGACAGGGATGACGTCCCTCGGCGAACACACAACCCGGGAAAGGAACAGAGGAAGGAAAGGAAGAAGTAATTAGAAGAGGAAGTCACGGCCCCTAAAGAACGTACCACCTCAGCATTTACCTGAGGGAAACCGTGACATAACCTCAGTCCCGATGGCTGGCCTCGGGAATCGAACCCCGGATCTCCCTAATACGGAGCCGTACCACTGCGTCTCGGTTGCTCGTTATCGACTTTGTAGGGCAGATAAACTAATAATAATAACGCTTGCAATATTATGTAATTACAAATCATTAAGTTCACAGCAAACAGACAATTAATTAGAGAAATACCTATATTTTGATTTTTAATCCAAGAAATTAAACATAAAGAAAATGTTTCTACCCTGCTCTAAAATTTAGAAGAGCTGTCGCATCTGTTAAAAAAAAAAAAAAAAATATTGATTTAACGTATCTTCGGTAATATGAAGAAAACAAATTTATTGTTAGATATACGACAATCTGTGCCTCAAAATATTATACCGTATTTGCATAAATAGGCACACAAACATGAGGAAAAAGTAAATTCTTAAAAGAGAAACACCAAAACAAACAGCATTATTACACCAACGCGGTTGGTGCACTAACTCAACTACGAACAAGTATACTAGGCCCTATATAATTTCTAAATGTTACGATATTCTTTAAAAAACATTTGTACTCTATATCTGGTGTAGTAAAAAGTAATCCATTATTTTGTCGACGTTGAAGGCTTGACTTACCATAGTTAGAATGATCCGATTTAGGTCACTTGTGCGCCGTTTTGTTCGATAACGTGTTGCCATTTGGAAGGTAATATCATGATACCTCTCTCATAGAAGCCCTTTTCCCTAGTGGCAAAAAATTGAGACAGTCGATTTTCACAAGCCTCTCTTGAAGCGACTTTTTCACCAGCAAACATGTTCGCCATGGACAGGAACAGATGGTAATCAATCGGTGTCAGGTCCGGACTATAAGGTGGATGCATAACAACCTCCCCACCAAGCTCCCGGAGCTACTGGCGAGTCACTATCGATTTGTGTGGCCTGGCGTTGTCCTGGTGGAACACAATGCCCCTCCTATTGACCAAAGCTGGCCGCTTCTTGGCGATTGCTGCCTTCAGACTGTCCAATTGTTGACAGTACAGTTCCGAGTTAAGGGTTTGGCCGTAGGGGAGCAGCTCAGTAGATAATTCCCTGCCAATCCCACCAAACACACAGTAAAATCTTCTTGGCCGTCAATCCTGGCTTGGGCACCGTTTGCGCCGGCCCACCGCGCTTCGACCACGACCGGTTTCGCGTGACGTTGTTGTAAGTGATCCACTTTTCATCTCCAGTCACCAACCGCTTCAGAAATGCGTCGATGTGGTTGCGATTCAACAGCGATTCCAGATGGAAATTCGGTCCATGAGGTTTTTTTGCGTTAACTCGTGTGGCACCCATACATCAAGCTTCTTTTTGCACCCAGCCTTATGCAAATGGTTCCACACGGTTTTCTATGCAATGTTTAGCTCTTGGGCAATCGACACAATGCTTACATGACGGTCGGACGCGACAATGTCCATGATTTTATCGACATTTTCGACACTTGGCGTTCCAGTGCGTGGTGCATTTTGACGTCAAAATTACCGGAACGGAATCGACGAAACCAAAATTGCGCGTGATTGGCTGTTACAGTATCAGGACCATATACACTATTCACATTTGCAGCCGCCTGGCTTTCGTTTTCACCTTTATCGAAGAAAAACTGTAAAATATAGCGTATTTTCTCTTTGCTAGTGTCCATTTTGACTCGCGCTTACACAACACTAAGTCAACTCATCACAACTATCTAAGCAGTGTTTGTAGTACGCAATCTCATCGTTTGAACGCCATCTTGTTGAACCCGATCGGACTGACACAACTCGAGACACAGATCACTGAAGCCAGCTATTAGCAAAATAATGAATTACTTTTTACTATATCAGATATATTTATGCAATGTGAATGACGGATTACCACCCTCTTGTTTATTTTTGTTTAAGAATGCTATAGAGTTTTACTTTAAAAAAAAAAAAAATAGTACTCTCGAACTCTGGTATGATTATTGTAATTATTCCATTAGCGTTACCCAATGATAATGAAAAATAATGATTCTAATATTTTTACATACTACTCGTACATAATTAGGTCATAGAGATAACAATTAGTGCTTAAATACAGTCTTTTGCACAAACGCTACAATAGACTGTTGCTACTTTCCTAAGAATGAATATAGGTTACTCATTTTTCTGAAAATAATTACATCCAGTTCTGTATTTTTATTTTACCCTTTCTTTGTCCAAAAGTCATATATCATAGGCCTAAGTTTCATCTCATGCTTGCACTTTTAATATAAATGTTGAATAATTATTCAGGAAACATCATTACCAATATTACGATGTTGACATAATGTTGATGTTTTAACACCAGAAGATCGGGACTTGGAACACACGAAAGCTCGCCCACCCCTTTTCACGAAATCAAGCTTTTTCGCTGTAAATTCTCTTCAGAAGTTACGCACGTACGCAGGAATTTATTTCGGAAGGGGGCCAAATTTTTCGAGGGTCAAAACCCAACACAATGATAAATTATACAGAAAAGTCAGAATTTCGGGAGAGGTCCAAACAGGACCTACCCCCGCATACATCCCTGCCAGAAGTATCTTTGCTGACGTTTGTAAACGTGTCCCCACCCTATATCCTGTTCAATCAAGAACGTCCTAAATACTGTCATTCGTTAGTTCTCACAAGGGATATATTTTTCCTCCTCTCCGTGAAACTTACTGCATTCTGAATATTGTTTGTAAGAATAATTTAAATCTATAGAAAATATATTTAAATGTCCTGTTACGCATTTAAACTATTATCGTTTTTAAACTTTAAAAATCTCGCTCAACGACTCGTTTCGTATTGCAGACGTACGGTTACTTAAACAACAATTCTTAAAGATTTTACAGTGTTTTGAGAATGTACACCAATGGAAATAAAGTAAATTTTCAATTCTTTTTCCTAAATCTTTCTTTGTAACATGGGGTCAGAAAAAGCGCCCAGTTTCATGTCTCAAGAAGAAAGATGAATCTGGAATAGATTTTTTTTTTTTTTTACATTATCATAAAAAAAAGTAGTTCATATAATCACTCTTGTGTCATGTTTTTAGTGTGAAAGTGGAGGGGCAAAACGAGTATATTGCCCTCCATGAAAATTTCAAGGGGGCAGCTGCCCCCTTGCCCCCCGTTTCCGACCCCCCTGGCCTGGCCAGAGTTGCCAATCTAATGTTTTTTTTTCCAAATTTTGGAAATGTAAACTTTCCTTACTTTACAACTTACGAAAAATGTAGTTATAATAATGTGCAAATTCTGAAATGTCTGACACTGGAGCCATTCAGTCATCAGAATAAGTTAAACGCTTATAATGAGACAACTGAAAAGCAGGACAAATGGGCATCAGGCTCGACTACTAAGCCGGACACGGGACAGGACCTCCAAAAAGATATCTGGGCACCCTAGATATATGTTTAGCTGTAGGATGACTAGTTTAAGATCCTTACAAGATCTTTAGACCTATTTGCTTGTTCTTCCGTTACATTTTAATCTGTGGTATGACAGTTTCTTATAAAGTGGCTCCCTCGTTCCTATATAGCTAGCGCACGTGCCTTTGGCGTTGCTGGAGACGTGGGTTAGATTTCCTGTGGGAGTTCACCTGGTTAAGCTATTGGCCACGTCTCGTATAACCTCGCTACTGAAAGGGACACATCCAATCAAGCTTCTCTTAAGGTTTGAAGCTATTTTGAATGTAATCAGATAGTTACTAATAGGGAGAAATTAAAATTTCATCAGTTTACAAAGAAAATGCCATAGGGATGGTATTGTACTTATATTAGGGTTGCACGCAAGACGAGATAAGATATCATTTTCGGGACGAGATTCGAGATGAGATCACACTCTCATTACCTAGTTTCGAGTCGAGACAGCCTTAAGCCTTGTCTTGTGCGTATCAGTAATTTATATACATAGTGTTGCTTACGAGACGTAATAAGGGACTGTCTCGTCTCATAGGCAACTGGGCAACATTAAAGTTAATATAGAAATTTGATGAAAGTATACACATATAGTTTATCTTTTGTACATAGTTTATGGCACTTGATACAAATATCAATGAGAAGGTATATAACTGACATCGCAGATTGTGTTGCAGTTGCTGTTTCTTCACTTCATCTTTCTCTTGCCCTATCAATGTTGTTGCTTATATGGGATGAATAGTGTTCGCTTTTTTTCTTAGACATCAGCAGTTTTGTCATGACAACTTCGTGCGTGACATTTTCTTGCTTGACAGTAATTTTCTGTTCTTCTTACATGTGACCTTGAAGTATTTATATGAGCTTTTATTTTATTTGTAACACTTAAAGTATTATTCTAAAAGGTGACGTAGATATGCAAAGACACAGCATAAGTTTTTCTAAGTAAAGGTTGTTTTCAAAATAAATTGTTTTAAGAGTATGTTAAAAGATGTCCTAGTTAGTCAAATCAAGTTCTTAAAAGATAATAACTGATAAGTAGTAAAAAAAAAAAAAAAAAAAACTTCGATTATACGGTTCACAAAGTACAAAATTATATAGTATTTTGTACATTTGTTAGTACCTCCCTGGCGCTTCCCACAGTCTAGCCATATTTCGTTATCGTATCCTCAATTGTAATATATATCAGCGTGCCACTGAAACCCGGAAGAAAAACTGATTTGATCCTTTTTTTATATGGAAACTAGTCTTCGGCTTGGAAGGAATGAAACTAAGCCTTTCATGCGCTTAGTCTGAAATGTCACTAAAGACATTGAACAGAAGATTCAGTTCAGTTTTGTATAAGTTATACTGAAAGTTGATGTTGAAGTTAAAAATTCTTATTCATCTTAAATCGTCATTAATAAAAGCATATGAGGTTTGTTCAAAAAGTAATGTAACGCTCTCACAGTTGTCATTCTTCCTCTTCGAAGTTCCCGATAGCTCATAGTACTGGTCATTGCTCTTTCGCACAGCCTTTAGATGGCGCGTTTCTTGGATGACACTCTCGCAATATTAGTTGCAAGATCACGGAAACTTGGTCAAACGTAAAAGGGTATTGTATTAAGATTTTTTTTTTTTTTTGCGTCTGAAGAGCACTCACCAGCATAAATTCATCGCTAACTTGTTTAAGTGTGATAGTGCAGATGTCACGGAAACCAGTATGGACGACTACAGTGGGGTGGGAGGGGCAAAAGGGGGCGTGGCTCCTTCTTGGAATTCAAGTGAATCAATAATTTCAGTTGTTTTCGGACTCAAGTAGTATTATCTAAGTTAAATTGTCTAGTATTTTCTTTATTTCTTGAAGTTCTTAACTTGTGTTGTAAAAATGTATGTGTTCTTAACTTCTGTTGTAAAAATATATGTATTACTAAGTGGTCAGCAAAATTTAAAAGCATGCCTTGTTGAAAACTACGCTGTTATGACACCATACATATATAAAGCAAGACTACAAATTTTGCTCCCGCTTGCGAAAAATCGTCCAGGCACTCACGGAAATAAATGAATTTTGTGTTCTGAGTTCGATAACTGTAGGCAAATGTGCAAGTGGAAGACGCTGCACCATCTCCGTACAACTCCGACCTGGCACCCTGTGAATTTAATCTTGTCTGATCACTGAAGAAGCAGGATGGTAGGTGATTGTAAATCGATATGAAAGTTAAGCAAGCCTTGCTCATGGGACTTAAGAGAATTAACGCGTATTCTTCTTCAATACATTTGTATACTGTTGGAATCAACGAATCAGCCTTTGGACCCACTGAAAAGTAATGTGCACCAGTGCCTTAGTACAGTGTAAATTTTCATGTCGAATAAAGTGACCATGAGAGCTCTTGTTACCTTACATTTTACGTATACTATCGAATTTACGCCGTTATGTACTACGTAAAGTTTATCATGTAAATTCCAGTTCTTACAGAAAATGGTCGCCACTATAGTTCGAAAGTGCATCACTGTAGATGACAGTGGTGGTATTTTTCTTTAAGTTCAACATCCCATGTTTATGTCCCAATTGAGACGACGATAATGAGTTGAATGGTATTGGTAGAATGCAGAAAGTGAGAGGGAACGGGAGAATCCCGATAAAAATCCACGCATGTGGTGTTTGTCCACTACAGAATCCTATTTAACGGAGGTGAGGTCAAACCATAAACCCTCGAACTCAAGATAAGCGCACGAAGACATTGCGGCTCCAGTAAATTGTAGTAAGTAGCTCAAATTAAAGATATTGTACTGTAAATTATGAAGTATTGTAATAATTCAAATTATCTTCAATATATTCCGGAGGAATATCCTTATTGGCGTGTATATTCTTCAAGAATATTTTGATTTAGTAAGAATTCCCAGCTTGATTTTGTCCCTGTGCCAGGAATAAATAAGTACATTTTTAATTAAATATCGTAGAATGATAAGAGACATACTTTTCTGGTTAAGTTCATTGACATTTGTACGGAATTGCATTTTCTGAGATCAAAATTATTTTTATCATGTGGCAATTGAGGTGAAATGTGTCGTAAAAGGAAGTAAATTATACTTCATCACGTAACATGATTCAGTAGCTGCAGAGATGGCGCCTTTTGGGCGGATCCACTAAGAATTATCTTAACACACTTCCAGAGCGTTTTAAGTAGCACTCTAGCGGAAGGTCATCAACATTTCAGTGCTGACTCATTGGTAGCAAAAGGAACCACAATGTCCCTAGAATTACAGTAGGTTATTGTTTAAACGGTTCTAAAATACTTCTAGGGGCCTTGACAGTGGTAAAAGTTCCTGATGCGATCATAGGTCATGTGGAATTGTGTTCTTCCCCAAGTTTTCTCGTACAATTTGAGCTTACTTAAGGTTCCATCATCATTTATAGAAATTTATTTTTTAAGCATACAATACATAATCGCGGGCATAATTTCTTTCACTTTATTGATAATTCTTCAATTCGTTTGTCGAATCTCTGTATTTATTTCTCTTGGTTTTTATAGATTGTGTTTCATTGTAGACACACTACCTTTGCTAATCGATAAAATACATGCGTAGTTTTAGAAAATTCAGATTGTTGTTAAGGGTCTTCACTACTGCGAAATTAAACTACCGCTAATTTTAGAGTTTTTCTGTAATATCTTCAAAACAAATAAAAATTTTCGAAATACAGAAACGTAGTGAACTAGACAATACTATTTTACATGTGATACCTTTACCTCAATTCGCTTATCTACTTTTGGTATGCCTCTATTTACAAAACCCGCAAAAAATGCTAAATCTATCTACAGTTGCAAATCGAAAGTAGATAGATGAGTTGTAATAACGGTATCAGGTGAAAAATCGTATTGTCTAGTTCACTACGTTTCTCCTTTTCGAAAATTTTTATTTGTTTTGAAGATATTACAGAAAACCTCTAAAATTAGCGGTAGTTTAATTTCGCTATAGTGAAGACCCTTAAAGGTGCCGTCCCACGCCATAAGAAAAAAAAAAACTTTTTAGAAAAAGATGAGCAGGAATCCAATATGTAATTATGCAAAGTACATTTTGCAAATGTTAAACGATGTATTTGTAAGACTGTTATTATGCATATTTATCGTAATTTGTTTCCAGTTCAACAGGTTCGATTCTGAAGCTGCTGTTGATTGATATGGTGGAAACATCTAAATACAGAAGTGCTGTTTAAGTGTTCTGAAGGTAAAAGCAACATTTACGAATTGGAAATACTCTTCCCATAGATTCACATACATAGTGATCAAGAAGTTACTCAATCCATTGAGGTACTACAAAAAACGTTGAAAATGACCATCTTTACTCCTTCATACATGTGTACGTTTCTTGTGTTCTTGAGTACGCTTTGGAATATTGGACATAAAATATTAACTGTTTTGGAACTATTTCAAATTTAAAAACTAGAGAACGGGGAAGGGTGGGGTGCGTCTTGGGACCCCCACCTGACTGTTTTTATTGTCGTTGCGCGGTCTAAAAATGTAATTTTCAATAACTTTCCGAGTCTTAAATTGAAATATTTTGGATCCTAGAAAGCCGCGAATTCGATTGTTTTGTTTGAGTAGGAACCGTTATATAGTCTACCATTCGTTGAATGTTGGTCTGCTGTTCTTCCAAAGTATGCCGATGGATTGTATAAGCTGCTGACTTCAGATATTGCCGTAAGAAAAAGTCTGGAATGAGGTCGGGAGGCCGGGGTGACCAGTGGCTTGGAAACGATGTGCCATAATTACGCCAATTCCAAACACGCTATGGTCAAATAAGTAGTATGGAGATTGCTTTGTACTGCTTTAACCATGCCTTCTCATCAGTTTGAGTAAGAAGAAATTGCCTGATAAACGTTCACTGTTAGTTGCCGTATGGCTCTCTTGTGGAGACATGGCAGATCATATGTGGATCTTTTGGGCGAAGGGGGGGAGGGAGGAGACACATCTGTACATGCATTTTGTCAGGCGACCATAAACGCGAATTATGTGAATTCATGTATCTCTTGAGGTGAAACGAAGCCTTGTCTGAGCAACACCAATCATCTATATCATTATTATTATTATTATTATTATTATTATTATTATTGAGTTGAGTTGATTTTAGTTTAGCGCCCCTTTCAGCAGCGAGGCTATATGAGACGTGGACCTACTGATTAACGTGGAATCCGAACCACATGAGCTCCCGCTATTATTATTATTATTATTATTATTATTATTATTATTATTATTATTATTATTATTATTATTATTATTATTACCGTGAAAAAAGTTTAGTGGTTTGACCTATTCAGAGTGACTTCCCAGAATGTGCCTTTGCATAACTTGTCGCGGTGGTTTCGTCGCTCAAACTCCTCATGTACGCTTCAAGAATGCAAACCTTTCCTCCAGTTTGAACATCATGTTGCTGTGGTTCTGTATTGCAAGTCGCTTGCCTCAATTATCACTACCTGTCACGTCACCTGCCATAAAATAAATATTTGTGCCAAGGGTTGCGTGACCGTTTTAGTTTCTTGTTGGAGTTTTTACATGTTTGAATGATGAGACTAGTACTTTTAATGCGTATTAGAATATCCGAGTATCACAATTTTTCGTACAATTTATTAGAATATAATGAATTTTTTTATATACTTTAACATATGTACTAACCTTAATTCTAATTATTTGTGTGTGTGTGAGACATATATCCGGATTTCCTCTGATTTCCGAATTTTCATTGAAATTCGGATTTGGCCATCCGTAGTCCTGACGTAAGACTTAGATATTCCATAATATTAACTTTCCCTTCATCATCATCTTTGCAGATCTTTCCCACGTCAGTCACAATTAAATTTTTTCTTAAACAATTCCCCAATCAGTTTTTTTCAAATTTTGACCATCTTGTTACTTATCCTCAGTATTATTCTTTCGTGTTCGTACTTTTCTCAGTATTTTCTCATTGTTTGTCTGTTTTACTCAAGTAATTTATTCTTTGCTGTGTTGAATTTTTAAAAGATTCAAGTCGATTTTAGCATCTGTAAATGTTCTTTCTATAAATATTGCATCTATCAAGGAACATTTATAGATGATAAAATCGGTTTGAATCTTGTAAAAAATCAACATACTTTCGTGCAAAGAATAAATTACCTGGGTAGAACAGACAAGCAATGAGAAAATATTGAGAAGAGTAGGAACACGAAATTATATATATATATATATATATATATATATATATATATATATATATATATATATATATATATATACTTTTCCTGAATTCAAAAAGACAAGACTGATACATATTACTGAAGGGTTTCTCTTCGCGTGCAACTTCAGCGTTAGTAGTCTGTCATCCGTAAATAACTTTCAGTTTCTAAAAATAGATAGCTTAATAAAAAGCAGGTTTGCATAACTTCAGTTCTTTTTTTATATATTAGAAGCAGGCCAGACGTTGCTACCTTCCTGATTCATAGATGAAAATGGATCACGAAAATCTTCGCATATTTTGACATAATATTTAAAAGTGATTATTTCTTAAATATTGTTCTGCAATTCGTATTGACCTCGTCATATCTCGTTCGCGAATCCAAGAATCATCAGTGCGTAAGCAGTGGTAATCAGAGATGATGACATGATGACAGATGTTTTCCGAATGTATAATTATTAATTGAAATCAATGAATGACATGCACGATTTTGCTGGTGATTGCGGGTGTTTTGGTATATATATATTCGGGCTATAGTGATTAAATTCGGCATGATTATAGCTTTCCGGAACCAACCGACAGGAAAATTGCCAAAAGTGAATATTTTTAATTTTTAGGGGTCTAAAGAGAGGATGAAGAATTTCCCCATGTTATTTAAATGGGCTTTTTTTTTTTAAACCTATAATCTCATGTTGTAGGTACTTAGAATTGGAATAAAAACTTGAAATTCGGTATGATTGTACTTTTTCGTTAGCACTACCTAAGTAAATCAGTAAAAATAAAAAGTTCAAACTTTATAGTGGTTTTATAGGGAACTGAAAAATCTTTCCCATGTTATTTATATGGGACACCTTTTACACCCCCAAATTATTGAGCACTTCTTGTAGGGCTACAATGATTAAATTTGACATGATTGTAGCATTTCGGGACAAACCCACAGGAAAATTGACAAAAGTGAATATTTTTAATTTTTTAGGGGTCTAAAGGGGGATGAAGAAATTCCCATGCTATTTAAATGGGTGTTTTCTTGGGATACAAAATCTTATCTTTTAGATAGTTGAAATAGGAAAAGAAACGATAGAATTGTGGGTTCAAGAGGTGAGAGGCCGTAGGCCGAGCAAAGATAGTGTGTGGGGGCGAAGCCCCCGGATGGTCAGGTTCAGGAAATATGAAGAGCAAGTTCACGAAATTCGCTGTTGATTCAAAGGCCGATAGATAAGAAGTGCAAGGCCGTAGGCCGAGCAGACTCGGGTGTCTGGGGGCAGAGCCCCCAGCTAGCCAAAGGCTAGTGTATATATATAATCAATCGACATTGTCGGGGCTGCGGTGACTTAGTGGTAGAGCGTGTAATTCTGGTGCATGGGGTCCCGGGTTCGAACCCTGCTCCCGCCAAGTGAACTTTGTGGTAGACAAACACCGTGTGCGTGGGTTTCCTCGGGGTTCTCCCGTTTCCTACCACTTTCTTCATTCCACCATTTCATTCATTTCTCATTATCACCATCTCCTTAACCTAGCCGGCATAAACGTGGGACGTAAAACTCAAATTTCATTTTATTTCATTTCAATCGACATTGTCATTATGATACGCGTTCTGTCTAGTGGGAGGTCACTTGCCGTACCTGAGAAGTTTCCGTGCAACTACTAGGATTTCGATCACACTATAAATTCATAGTGTACATTAATTTTTACCAGACTTATGAACGAGGCTTAATGTAAATTCAGTTCCCATTCTTAGCTTTCAAAACATTATTCATAACTAGCCCTCGGCTAGCTAGTTACCTAATCCCCAGACACCCGCATATGCTCGTCGTTTGCTTCCTTCTTCGCATGGAAAGAATATGTTTATGGCGTTATTCTTTTTTTAAAAAAATTAAAAAATCAAATTCATTTCTCCCTTAGAATACGCGTTTCAAGCCAAGTAAAATGATAAAAACCCATATCGGCCCAAGTGTTAATCGTGTTCAGAAAATCATTTCAAATGGTTCACCAGTTTTCCGTTGAAGATGAGACTGACAGCTTCGATGCAATTTTTATATATTGAGAAAGAAAATAGAAATTGCCTCTTCCCTCGTTAAAAGGACAATTTTCGGAAACGCTGTGGGGCTGTGACACATGGCCATTTGTTTTGGATCAGAAGTGCGTTGAAACACGTCTTTAATTATTTTAAATGAAAGGTGTAAATACTATATATGTCTCTAACTTCATGGGATTTCGAGATATGGGCATCTTATTTTAACCATTCCAGCCCCCTTCCTCTGTTCCTTACCTTTTATGGGAAATACTGTACACACACACACACACACACACACACACACACATATATATATATATATATATATATATATATATATATATATATATATATAATATATTAAAAAGCCCTGAAACATGTCAAACTTTTTTTTTAATCTAAATACCAAATTTTATGTCTAACCTTGAAGAATTTCGAGATAGGGTCATCCTGTTATAACAATTGTAATGTCACTCTTTTTTTCTTCCCCTGTAGGAAATATAAGAAAAACGAGGAAACACTTGTTTAATTATTTTAAGTAAGATATATCAAATTTCATGTTTCTACCCTTCAGAGATTCGAAAATACTAAAATTTTACGGTAAGAATTGCCGCTCCTACTTTCCCCTTCCACTTCAGTTTCCAAAAGTATTTTCTTATTGGTACCTTACGTCACAAATCGTATGGGCTGTCAAAATTGCAACTTTCTATCTTAAATGGCTTGGTCTGGACTTTGATCATTAGTCACTCACGACTTCTTTTATATAAAGAGATGTGTATATGAACGGCGTGTCTGGTTACATATGTCTTCTGCAGTACAATTGCGTTTATTTGGAATCTAGCACCAATGATAGGCCTACTTAATTTTATTTACTGCTTTCAAAATCTTTGCAAGAACACCCAGCTACTCCAGGAGCTGCCAGACCCCAGTGTGTATTGTATCCTATAAGTGCTGTTAAAATTCGAATACTGCATTCTGTGAATATTCATTATTCGAACAACTTTCGAAGTTTAAGAACGAGTATTTGGATATTCAAATACGTAAAATACAGTAGAAAAATTATTCGATTACCTTATGTTCAAATAATTTTACCAGCACTAGTATGTAGCGAAAAAGTGTATATATATGCAAAACTAAATGTCCTTGAATTATATTGTCTTTCGGCCATCCTTGTTTTTCTTTTCACAGTACTTTATATTACGTTTTTCAATATCCAGTTTTTTTGTATTGATGAGATTAACGTGTTGATGAGAGCCTTCCCGAGTGCTAAGCGAATGTTGCAAGTTGTGGCGTACACAGAATCTCATCAAGGAAGGGGGTTTCAAGTTTCTAAGCTCATATTATCCCAGGAGGTTGTATGCATTTTTAATATGGTTTGTTATTATTATTATTATTTGCATATTTTACTCAAAGGGAATTAAAACTCAGACTTTTCTTCGTACGCCATTGATTGAAACGCCGACTCTCGGAATCCCATTTTAGTTCCTGATTCATGTGGTTGTGCTAGACTATAAAAACTAATTTTCTTCAGCAACCAAACTGACAAAACATTATTTGCCAATAGGTGACAAGTTGTAATGTTCTAAAAATCAACCATTAAAGTGTTAACGTTTGGGTAGGCTGAACTGAAGTTGTCTGTCGTGAAAGTTGATAGTGGTAAGTAGGTAGTAAGATTTTTAAAATTTAAGTTGATACAAAATAATTATTGTCATATTTTCTTAAATGAATAAATATTGACTAAACTGTAGTATTTGTGGTTCAGACAGCGTATTACATGAGGACTTTTATTTATGTGATCTGGTTCCTTGATCCTACAAGCAGAGCGCTTTAAGTCGGGGGAATATTATACGTACACAAGTGTAATTAGGCCATAATTTTTGAATATATGGAACCTGTAATTCTAATTCTCAACCTATCCATTTACTCCATGCCTTAAGTTTCCAGCTTACATAACCCTTCTGTAAACACAGGGGAAAGGAGCTTGTTATCCTAACTGTTCTACTGGTTTAGTGGCCTCGTCTAGCTTTATTACGGTAAACGATCTAGAACCTACCTATGTGAGACATTCATGTACATTATAGATACATTATCATTGTAATAAGTTTGTGTTTTAACATAGAAAATGAACGTACTAGCTTGTTTCCGTATAAAATAAAAGCGTAATGTTGAACGGCGCGTTTACTTCCAGTTGTTTTATTTGGATTTAATGTTTACTTGCATGCATCAAATGATTGACAGGCACTTCAAATAAATTACTAAGTAACTATGGGTTGTAAGTGTAAATAGTATGGTGCTATCATTCTTATAACCGCTTAAAAGCTATAATTAATTATTGTTACATTTTAACGATATAATTTGTACACCAACATCGAAAGCTTAGAATCAAATTGAATCTGTCATGTCATAGTGTCTACTAATATACATTCCGTGACTGACCACTGTTATACACATACGTAGCGTGACATGATAAAGACTTTTTGTTCACAATGTATCTCGCTCCAACAGCTTTATCAGGGTAGTTAAAAAAGAAAGATATATGTTATGATGCAGTGGGCTGATAGAAGTTCTTAATTTTCTCCTTTGTAGCTCAAGCGAATAAAAGAGTTAGGTAGGTATATTGTAATTATTAAATCACCGGAGCAGGTGTGTACGTACGTATAAATTTCATGAAAACTTATTTTGAAGTCCCTTGGACATCACAACGCGAAATTTTATATCGTTTTGCAGCACTTTTCGTTGATATGTTGAACTACTACGAGAAGAATAGTCAATAGCTTTCGAAGTTAAATGATAGGAAAAATTTTCCTGATTACGAAAAATATATTGTTATCGTCATAATCAAGATAAGCAAAACAAACGTATTATATTGACCGATCAACCATGAACTTAAACTTCATTCTTTGTTTAATAAATTGCTTAAAAAAAAATACTAGTTCATTTTCATTTCCTTAATGCGTTTTTTTTTTTTTATGGAATATTACGTTTGATAATATGTTATAGATGGCCAGAATTATCCGGATTCCCGAATCGGTAATTTCACTTTCACTAATTATAAAACTACTACAATTTTGTCAAAACAGTAGCAGTGAGATTTCATTTGCTGTGTCAGTTTCTTGTTTCTGTTATTTAACAAGAGATGTCTTAGAAAAAATAGCCTCCCACAGACATTCTGATCTTCCATTTTTAGTAATTTTCTTCTTTAGAACTGTTTCAAATAGAGCAATGACTTTTGCATTCGCGTTTATTTAGCTGGTCCCTGAATTAGTACAAAATAGTGTAAGTATTTTAGTCTAGGAGAAAAAAACTATTGAAAAAATGAAATGAAATCTTCTAACATCTTACGCTTTTATGTACTTTAGGCTTAAGGAGACAAATGTTCAATGAAAGTGAACGATTATTATAAAACAGTTGGTGGAATGATAATGTGGAGGAAACGGGAGAACCCTGAGAAAACCTACGGACAGGATGCTGCTCACCACAAACTCATTTGACTTGGGGTCAAACTAGGGACTCCTAGTATCAGAGGTGAGCACTCTATAACTGAGCCACAGTGTCACTCTCCTCCCTCCCCCCCAAAAAAAAACGATTACTGATCAGTGCTTTTCTGTGAATTAATCTAAAGTAATTATAGAAAAGTTAGATATTTCTTTAGTATGACAACTAATTATAGTCCGGTATGATATTCTTAAGTAATCAGTTTGAATTCATAAACCACTTTCTGCGATGAATACACAGTACAAAAATTGTCAAGACTTCTATGCATTTTAGTTTTTCAACTTGCCTTGAAGTGAAGTGATAAGGCAAAACCATAAATACCTCGTTGAGGCTCTTATCCTGTAAAAACTTCACTCTGCATGATTTAGATGCATTGACATTAGTTAATGTCGGATCCACTTGGATGGTTAAAAGATTTCATAAGTAGAAAATATAATTTATTTTTATTTATATTACTGTGTACACATGGAGTCAGTCTACAAACTATTCGGTGCAAATTAGAGTAACAAACTTCCTACTAAGCATTGAATACTAAATTTAAATTTCAAGCCAACGAGGATTATCGCATTTCGCATTTGTTCAGTAACAAATCACATTTATTTGTTTCGGTAGTCTTACAATCATCGTGGAGAGTTATGTTGATTTTCCTTCATATGAGTAATTATTCGCAAGTAGAATGGAGAAACGCTATTTAAAATTCTTTTGCGGATTTTATAAGAGACGTAAAAATTATGGCATGCATGGATTTCTTCAACTTGATATTGTTCGATGGCTAGATGTGGGTACTGGACAAATTCATCGATCGAAATGTTATAAAGCAATGAGAGAAATATGAATTAGTAAAGCCCGACCGAGAAAAATACGTAAGAGTTAAGCAATTTAGCGTACGTGAAATGTTTATTTGCGATAGTAGAACTTACCAACTTGCCAACCAGATTAGTAGTGCTGAAGTATTTTTAGAATGCCAGATATTTCGTAACTAACAAATAGAGAGACGGTGCGGTATGCGTTAGCATTCTGCGTCACAATCATGAAGTCTTACCGATTTGGAGATTGGAGCATTGTTCTTCTGAATTCCATAGTCTTGATTGATGCCTTCAAATATAAAAACCCAAGCACCAAAATTGAGCGCTTCCCGAAAAATGTCCACTCTCTTACTGTAATTTGGTTTCTTACGCGACATACAGACTGATCAGAATTTGTTTCGCAAATATTTTATTGGAGTTCCGAAGAGAAAATGGCGGGGTTACAAGAGTCTATCAAATGCCAAAATTGAAACCAGAGATTTGCATGAAATTCAGCGGGTCTCTGTCTTCTGTTTACTGATGTGTTCGAGTTGATTAAAGCTAGAGTTGCCTACGAGGCAAGAAGTACATTCAAATTTGAGACGCAAAAAAAGCCTTACGAGTCTTGTGGGCAGCAGTACTTACGTCTAAGGGATATCAATTGGTCAATATTTTTGCACTTCCAGTATACTCCGAAAGTTTCCTTTGTTGAAAGCAGTTAGTATAGCTTTTGCGCCAAGGGCATGAGAGACCCCGGTTCGATTCCCGGTGGGACTTCAAGAGGTTCGGATTCTCCGATAAACTGTAGGTTCACGTGTCATATAGCCTCGCTGCTAAACGTGACGCTATACTATTTATTCAACAATTATCTGTATATAGCATCTGAATTTCCTATTACTAACTTCAAAGTTCTACCAAGACTACTTCTAAAAGTCAGCTACATAAATTTTCAAAACGAGGCATTCTACAAAATTTACGGTACGAGGCTATCTTAAATCATATCTCGTGTGCAACACTAATGAAAATCTAGACAATCATATTCTCAGATACTTTGAAAAGCGATTGTTCAACTCAATATTTGTGAAAAAACATTTAATTGCAGGAGTTGAAAGTTTTTGTCTACAAAATATCTTTTATTCGAACTTCTTTTCCGAACCAGAAGATCCATTGCAATCAACAGCAGAATTTCGGTTAACAGCAGTGTTACTTCATGTGGCTATATATTCGGCCTTTGTGGGTTTATATAGCCCACAGAGAAACCTCGAAAAAGAGAAAAAATGTTCGGAGGAGATCAGTGTCATATTTTCCTGTTGACTGCTCCCACTTTCATCTTCTAAAAATTAACTTTATTTTTGACAAGCGTCTAAAATCGCAAATCAAATCCTCTTAGCTAGTGGAGCTCGGTAGGTTTGAGGGGGCGCGGTGGCTCAGTGGTAGAGCGTTCACCTCCGGTGCTTGGGGTCCCTGGTTCGATCCCAGCTCGCGCCGTGTGGACTTTGTGGTGGACAAACACCGTGCTTTTATCGGGGTTCTCCCGTTTCCTCCCACTTTCTTCATTCCACCATTTCACTCATCTCTCATCATTACCGTCTCCTTTAGCCTAACCGGCATAACCGTGGGACGTAAAACTTAAAGATTTCATTTTTTCGGTGGGTTTGACCAGACACATGTTAAGATAACTTCTGTTATACTCAAGGATGTAAACAAATCCCTTCTCATGAGCAATCGATTATATAAATGCACTTCTAGTTCCTTAGTGAATTCAATAGTTACTAATCCTATTATCACCAATCCTGTGTGGACCATGGGATATTTTTTGTTTGTATACGCCAGCCAGTTCTACGACTTCATGGCATTCTTTCTTTTGTGTATGTAGTTATAATTAACTTTACAATTTAAAAATCACTAACTTTACGGAAAATAAGAACGAGAACAAAGTTGCATGTGTAAATATGGATACTTTTACATAGCATCCCGAAGATGTTTACTTCTAGATTTAATAGTATCCTTGCATAAGAATATTGTGTGAATAAGATAATTTTCATGCGTGTATGCATAAACCGTTTGAAGACAGAGATTCTTTATTATTATTATTATTATTATTATTAATCCAAATAAGTGTATACCACTAGTGACAGTTATGAACTTTGAATCTCGTTTTTGACCAAATGCCAATTCTTGAAGATGGAATGAGGCAGTAAATAAATTTTTACGGCTGTTGTTATTAAAATTGAAAAGGTAATGGAACATCTCCCTAGCAGAATCTGCCTTCTCGCTTCATCTTTCAGATCCTTTATTATATGATCTGTTGTAAAGAACGCGTGTAGTTGAAGGGCAGGAAAGGTCGAAGTTATAAACCTGGAACAGCGTATGGTATATTATAAAGATGGTGATTGAGACATTTTGAAACAAGCGTGCTTGAGGAGCAGTTATTGCCGAATGGAGGATACTTACAGAACAGAGAATTCTTTGTGTCCAAGTATTCGTAACAAGCAACTAGCTAGCGATCCACGTTGCCTTTTTGTTGCTGCTTTACAGGTCAACAACTGAGCGAACTGTGTAGTATATTCGCATGTAATTTAATCGCTTTAGATTATCAGGAAGAAGTTTCCTTTGGGAATTTTGCTGTGATGAATGATAGTAGATTCTGAGCGGCCAAGCTGCAGTGTTACCGGCAATTCGGAAACTTCTGTCATTTTGATGATGATAAAATTCACAGTAAAATCATATCGAGATTTTATCCGCGATGGAAAGACGAAAAGTTAATGAGAAGGCAGTGCAGGGTCCCTTACTCTTACTCTTCTCGTGCTTTATATTCTCGAATTTATTTTTTTTAAAATACCTAACTCCGTATCGTGATCCCTTTCAGGGAATACGCAGTTTTAGTATTTCCTTCTATAAATTACTAGCAGCGTTCACCCCGCTTCGCTGCGGTCACCCCCGAACGCAATAAACTTTGTTACTTAGATAATTTTTACTTTTTCGCTTTCAAATTGCAGTAAATGTTAACATTATAACGCCTGTCATTTATGTTAACCCGCCGAGTGACACGCTCATGCGGTTTGCATATAAATACGTTTATTTTTATACCTACGATGAACTAACAAAGGATTTGTACGTAATGGACACCTGAATGGTCAATTATCTCAAGACACTGGTAATTGAAAATTAAAGTGATATGATAAAAACCATCTAGGGTCCAAATCCTAATAACCCCCCAAAAATAAAAGAAATTGGTTCAGCCGTATTAGCGTGATGAGCGGACAAAGGATTTGTACGTTCTCTTTTATATATATAGATTTACACAAGTAGCATACTGAATTATTAGCGTTTCAGTAGGCGAAGTATCGAAGGTCTTTTACTTGCATAATTTGTATGCTACAGTGTAAATTCAGATGATGATCAACTTTTATCGTCATGAGTGGATCAGTATTTCATTTTTTTTTTTTTTTTTTTTTGACAATTAGTTGGTAATTGGAAGAGAACTTTTTGCTGTAGGTAGTAGAAATTTGAGGCATTATTAGGAAACAACTGAAAGAATTATTTTCGGAAATAGGCATACGAGACTATAGAATAGAATAGAATAGAATATAGTTCCAGTTTATATTGTGTGATTTAAATGTGGAAGTGTTTTCTTCCTTACTTCGCAAGCAACCTATAGATTCAGTGTTAATCCACACATACAGTTACCATAAATATTTATAATTACTATAAATATGTCGTCGTAAGAGATACATTAGAAAGTTCTTAATATACTTAATTCAAATCACAAACGTATGTAGTATACTCTGTACACATATATTGATTGCGAATGTATATTAAACTTATTAAGACTCCTACACCACGACAAATATAACCTAAAATATAACATTTGAAACTTTTTAGAAAACTAAATAAACCCCGATGTAGTAACCGATAAACAAACTAATATAAACATTGTTTGAGTTCAGTCTCTCTTTTCGAAATACTTTTCACCTACTTTTATTCTATCCGTGCTAAGTTACAAGTTGTAAATATTATTTCAGCATTAATGAAAAGAAAATTAAAATAAAATTAGATAAAATCTTGTTTCTTTATTGGCTAAAAGAGACGGGTGGGATGACAAATAAAAGTGAATGGGGATGGAAGAAGTGAATGAATGAAGAGAACTGAGAAGAGATCAAAGAAAGTCCAGTAGATGTTCGGACAATATGTTGTCTACCATAAACGCATGTGATTTAGGCCTAGGTTCGAACTAGAATGTTTTTCAGTAGGAACTTCATCACTGAGTTCGTCGTCCACTATTATAGAAAAAAAGCTAAGTTCGGCGGTGTATGCATAGCCCTGGCCAAATTTTTAGAGCCAAATTTAGCCCTGAACAATTTTTAGAGGTTCCATACAGTTTGAAAATTTTATCCTTGCTCTCTGAAATAAGGTAGTTTATGAAAAATTAGTGCCTACGTCCTCAGAACACCTCTTATTGAATTTGTTCATGTCTTATAAACGAATGCGTCGCTAACGACATTGGTATTTTTAATTTGTTTCGGAAAAATTAGTGCAGTGTACCAAAACCAAAAGTCTCAGGTGAAACTCTGCTGTCACTCCTTAAAGGAAAGCAAAATTTTACAGTGTAAATTTGGGTGGTTTCTTTTAAGTAATTATTTAATTCCAATTGCTCTGTAAAAGCTTTCATGTGTAAATGTTACATTAAATATAATCTTCCAATATTAAGTGTGGAAGTAATCTAGTGTTAGAACACATGAAACATTAACAATTTCTAAGAATTTGATGTGCCGAAATGGATACTGCAAATGTTTTCCCAGCTGCGCATGGTCCTTAGCTCAGTTTCTAAGCGTAGTATAAGAACTCGAATAGCAACATATTTTTACATGCATACAGGAATTTAGTGCATGATAGTTGGAATTTATTTCTTTAAATTCAAATTGTAGTTCAAAATTTTTTAACATATTCAAAATAGATTCTCGTTAGATAATATGTCACAGTTGAAAGATTGACGACACAGTGTAATGATGTTGTCAGGTTAGTGCAAGGATTTTTCTATTTATAACATCCTTGGGTTAGTGAACTACATTCATTTGTTTATTTGCTTACATTTAACTCGTTCTGGGAATTAATGAATTCTGGATTATATTTCATATAATCAGTCCATATAATCAGTGTATCTCAGCTGCTCGTTTTTTTTTTTTTTTTTCCCCTCTTCGTTTGGTATTACCTGACCAGGATAGCAGTGCGGTTTTGGGAGGATGGCGCTGCTGTTGTGTTTACATTAGTTTCTTGGTAAGCGCGGTGGGACAGGGGAGCGGAGAGTTTCACTCTACAATGTATCCAACGGTTTTTAAAAGTTGTAATTTGGATGTTATGCATAGCCTAATTTCTTTCTTCTTAATAAAGAACCCCGTAAGTTTTGTGGTTGTAGTGAACCATTCCTGCAGTAATGCAGATGTATTGTGAATAGTGATATATGAATGGAAATTACCAATTTAAGAACAACATAGCACAATTTACTTTTTTTTATTTTTTTTTTTACCAAGAACGTCAATGTAATTAATTTCTTGCAATTTATTGCTTTATTTGACTTCTGCAACGTAAAACAAAAAAAAAAGTAAGGCCTACCTATTTTAGGTTTTATTTTACGTTTATAATACAAAGGTGAAAATTCTTAGGTTTTATTTTTAAAATAAAAGATATGCTATTCTGGGGGGGGGGGCAATCGCCCCGCCTCCTGGATCTGCCCCTGATTTGAGCATATGCATGAAATGGTTTATTACGAACAGGACAAAAAGAACTGTGATAGATTGATTACAAGTAATCCGGTTAGAAACACTGCTGCTTGCATTTTAGTTCCAAAACCGGCCGCCCGCACTCGTTCGCTGGTCAGGTAATAATAATAATAATAATAATAATAATAATAATAATAATAATAATAATAATAATAATAACACAGTATATCATAGAGTTGAACCGCACCCTCATATTTGAATCAAACCTGGGGGCGCGGTGGCTCAGTGGTAGAGCGTTCACCTCCGGTGCTTGGGGTCCCTGGTTCGATTCCAGCTCGCGCCATGTGGACAAACATCGTGCTCGTGGATTTTCTCGGGATTCTCCCCTTCCCTCCCACTTTCTTCATTCCACCATTTCACTCACCTCTCATCATTACCGTCTCCTTTAGCCTACGCGGTATAACCGTGGGACGTAAAACTTAAAGATTTCATTTCATTTTTGAATCAAATCTGGCATGGTGACCGACCTTGACCATATATGCAAGGTTATGAAATGCTGTGTGCAGGTCTTTTGTCCTCGAGTTACGGATCATCGAAGTTCGGCTTTTAGATGCAGTCATATTGTCTCAAAATATTCTTATATTGCGCTTCTCTTATATTAATACTCTTAATATTATCTTATTGTCCCTTGTATAACAAAAATACAAGGGACAAACTTATTAAATGTTAATTTGAAGCGTAAGGAAGTGTACGATGGGATGTTTGATTAGCTATGTTGTAAGTGTAGTGTGAACTATAATAAAGATTAATTTAAAACAATAAAAGGTAAAGTTTCCAAAGTAAGTTATTTCTGATGTGCGGGACCGCATGAGAGTGATTATCACAAGTTGTGCCACATGTAATTTGTGATGGGATACTCTCATTTACTCTCAGATTATCATTTCTTTAACTATCTAATCATATTGTATATACAATACCTTTGAGAACTTGACCATAAAGACAGAAGTGGGGGGCCAGCGATGTAGCCAGGAGTTAATGCTGTAGGTAGAGCCTCCTAAGTAATATTGTTCGCATTCATTAAGCTAAATTTGTGTGGATGCAGATTAACTTCCCTCACAGCTCCCACTCAGCTTACCCTCAAATACAGAGCAGGTTCTTGTTAGGTACTGTAGCGAGTCACTCGCTTATAGTGGGAATTGCATTTAAGACACAAAGATGACGATCAGATACTATACTTTGTAGTAACGTCATATAAAAGCACTGTTGTGCGTTGTTATATGACTTTTTTTTACACTGGGCGGTGCTTTCGTTATTGCTTGACCAATCGACGACAAAAGAATATGTGTATATACAATTCGTATGTAAAATTCATTATTACTTTAAAGTAATTTGTCATCCAATATTAAAATTAAATTTCACTATTTTTTCGATGGTTTTATTTTGTGTTTCTCTTCAGATGACATGTTAAATCGGCTTATTTTCAGTATTTCTTTGACATAATTATATTTCAGTCGTATAGTCGCCCTTTCACAGCTTTTTCATAGTGTCCTTGTGTTTTCGACGTACAATGCTATAATCGCTCCACACAACCTCCCCCTTCCTTTTCCCGAGAATAGTGGTATTAAATTTGAAGTATCAGTAAAAGTATTGCAGTGTTTAGAACTATACTCTAAAATATTCTTGAACATATGTTGAAGTCACACAGAAAAAGGACTATTCGATTTAATTTTGATTAAATCTTTCTTATGGCTACTATTATGAAAGTACAGTGTGCGGCAAAATAAACAGTACTGAAATTCGCGTGCAAATGGCGCGCGGGCGCAATGTAGTATTACAACGATTAAATCACTGGTTCCTTTTTATATAAATTTGAGCCATTAAAAAACACACACACCGTCCTTTTTTGATTCCATTTATTGACCTGACAATGACGTTCTAAAGTCTTATTATTTTTAAACATTTGAATATCTTTATATATTAACATTAACTTTATATACCAATTTCCTTATCTTCTTCTGATATTAAAATCAGCCAATCTAGTACAAATTTAGAATATTTTATGGCCCAAAATTACAAATATACAATGTACAGTTGTAGTATGAGCTGTGAGCGCCACATTGTATGCTTAGCTGTGTGTGGACTAGCGGGGTATGCACTTGGAGCGAAGATAATGTTACTTACAACAGAGGAGAAGGTGTTTATTTTAGAGCACTATTTCCACTCATACGGTGTGGGCCAGCATCTCACTTCAGAAGATGAGTGGAGATGCCTCCATGCGGGGTACACTAAAGGAAGCAATTTTCCGAATAGATAATACCCTACCACTATACTGGAGTTAAGAGAGAAGATTCGGTCATTTGTTTTGTTGTTCCACCAAGCCGTATTCACTAACATGTTCATCGATCTACAGAACGGCTATGAAGAATGTTAGACGTAATGGTCAACGTTTTGAACACATGATGTACAGGCTCGATTCCTCTCAAATTTACAATTTGTGTTGAGTAACATTTAGTTGACATCCCTTTGACATTTCTTATGTTTCATTACGTTATACAAAAAATAAATAAATAAATGTCAACTATATGATTTTAGTATTGTTTGTTTTGCCGCATACTGTAGAAATTTGTTTACTCTGAATACCCTTTGTGCCTATGTATTTCTGAGTTATTTTGAAATACGTTCACATATTTCATGTATTGTGGCTCAGGTCCAGAAGTCTGAACGGAAGATAAAATTAGTACAAGATTCACATACAGAGTACGGATACAATTTGCAACCATGAAAATGTGTGCTAAAACGGTAACGTTCACGCAACTACAAAGGAATGCGTAAAGAGAAAGGGAGAGATTAATATAAAACTTCTTGGAAAATTGTTCCCATATGCTTACTTATGTAAAATATGTAGATTTATTTTAGTAAATCGGTAAATATGAAGGAAAAAGGTATGCACGTATTAACTTCTGTTCTTTTGTGTATTCATTTAGTGAGTTTCTTGAGCTACAACTTTTTCAATTGAAGTTGTCGATAAATAATAAAGAATTATTTATTTACATGCTGTTACTTTCGCTTATGCGACATCATTGTAAAGCTTCTGGTAGACACAAAAACACAGTCACATTCAGTTCAGTGACAGTTGCTTTAGATAACACGCAACGCTTAGACAACGCTACTTTTACTCCAACTTGTTCCGTTTTTTATACTGATTAAAAAAAATACAGTTGACAGAGATTTCTGATGATGAAGTTTTGAAATTGCTTGTTCTAAAACTATTTATCCTTAAAATAAAAAATAAAAAGCATATAGATGATTATCAGAATATAGAAACACCTGTAGAAAATACAACTCGCATCTTAATACGGCGGGGGCCATCATCAGGCAGCAAAAAGAAGTGTTTTTCGTCGTAGAATTGAAGCATATGAATGGTTTACAGAGCAGTATTGCACCATTCCTCGTGAAATGGAATATAGGTCTATATTGGCTCGTTTATAGAACTTGACCAAAATTTTACTAAAAATGAACTCTGAAATACATTCATATTTGAGAGTAGTATATACTTAATGTAATAAGTACGTAAAACATAGAAATTGCCCAGAAGTCACATTACAAATACTAAATGATATGGATATTAAACGCTGATAAAAAATTCAGAATTATATATATATATATATATCGTTGAAGTTATTTTGCATTGGTATTGTCTTAACTTTTAGACATTCGTTTCTGCAATAAATGTCGTATATCTAGAGATAAAATTACAGTTGCTGTTGTGATAATGAAAGGTGTCCTCTACTCTGCCATAGAAGCGGAATCATTTATAATGTTTCTTTCATGCTTAATTATTTTTCCACATCAGTCCCTTCTTAACTCGAATTGTTGCAAACACATGAAATGTATCTTATCAAATGTTTCTTTCATTGTGTGTTTGAAAATTTTGAGGGTTGTGTTTCTTGTATCTTTCTGTGGATATAAGATTCATAATCTGTGATTGAATTAACCACCCTCACGTATTTGCGTAACTAATTCCATCTGATACGGCGTTGACATGTTACCTTAAGAATACAGAACTTATATTTTTTCTTCGATGCGCATAAGCTCTTCTAGCGATTACAAAGGAACTAAACTAGTTCGTTGTATTCTGTTTAGTTTACAATACTCTATGAACTTGTCGCGGGAGCTCATGTGGTTCGGATCCCACCTTAAGCTGTAGGTCTACGTCTTATATAGCCTCGCTGCTAAAAGATACGCTAAACTGAAAAAGTTTACTTCTCATTGCAGGCTTATTCTTAACCTTAAGAGTGAGTCTATATCGCAGTGAGAAACTCAAGTAGCCTAAATAAAACCTGCTATTGGTTATCGCATTATTGTGTTGTATTGTAAGAAAACAAGATGGTAATTTTTAAAAAGTTGTTTGCATCCATATCGTTTGATTTTTGTTGTTGTTATTATGTTATTTTTAAGACTGTTTACTGTTACGTGTTCTATGTTTTCCAGTAAGCATCACTCGTGTTCTTGAATTTATTATAAGAACTGAATGAAACAGTGTGTTGCATCATTCCTTATTCAGTTTTGTGTGCATTGGTAGACCGTAACAAATAATTAGTTCTTTGCATTTCGTGACATGTGTAAAGTTTGTTTACTTTTTCCTGAGTTGCGATTACAAAGTGAATGACATTGGTTTCCATTTCTTTTACAGGTAAGAGTCAGCAGAAAACTACCATAGTAAAATATTGATAGAAATGTGCTCATGGGAGTTTTGACAAACGGTATGTAGTATTTTTGGATCTATAAAGAAATTTTGATAAGATTTATGTTTGAAAAATGTGTACTAGGTTATAACAACCCTTGTTTTAATATGTACAATGATGTAAAGCAGACAGAATTTACTGTTGTATACAAGCTTATCCTCATTTGAAGGATTTGTTTTTTTTTTTTTGGGGGGGGGGGAATATGTTAACTTCAGAAATGTGTGTTTATGGTATAGTAGTAGAAGTGTCCATTCTTTGCACGGACCAAATAATATACAACACGATAATGAGTTATCTGACACAATGGGCTTCTGAGATCCTCTCTACTTTCTGAGCCTTCAGTACGTGTGATGTCACCGTCGCATTTGCCCAAAAACAAATGTGAGGATGGACGTACTGTAGCTACGATAACACATGTGGCGCATTGTGTCACTAAAATGGTTTCAAAAGAAAAGGCAAGTCAAAAGTGTTAGCTTGTAACATATGTTAAAATTGATTAGTAACAAAGGATGATCTCGTACAGACTTTACAGATACCGGTAGGTACAATTTTTGAATGGTATTATTATTTTTTCTATTACTTTTCTCAGTTCTTCAGCCACACATTAATCCGCGATGGTTCATTGTCCTCTTCAGCCACAATGACATTGTATAATGCACAATGTCCATAATTGACAATGTTACTCAGTCATTCAGTAGTACAGTCGATGCATTTCGTCCACTGGAAAAGTAGTGTGCTCTCATGGGTTGATTTCTTTCTCCTTTTTGGTTCTTGTATGCGGTGGTCAATAGAGAAAGAGTCCGCACCCTCTTCCGTGCTAAAATATGCTCCGATATTCTTTGCTGCCACTTTCCGAAATGCCTGATAAAAACTTCCAAAGATAGTCTAATATAAGTGGTTGATGGTAGCGCTGCGTACCACAGTGGCCTCGTCCAATTTCTTCTTGGGCTGAATATCTATAGCGGTTATCTCTGGTGCGTGGGGTACCTGGTTCCATCCGCAGGAAATTTCTGGTAGACATAGGTTCGTGGGTTTTCTTGGGTACAGCGATTTCCTCCCACATTCTCATTCCACCAAATTCTCCATCATTCACTTGTTTTAATTATCCCCTTAGTCTAAAGGGCATAATCGTGCTACGGCACACAAAGATTTCACTTCATTTTTTAGTTGAATATTGACAAAACTTCGTACACGATTAGATCTGTTGAAGATTATTGGTATACGAAATTTCGTGATGGCTCTAGATGACTCATTTCTATATATATATATATATATATATATATATATATATATATATACATATATATATATATACATATATACAGATAGCCACTGTTGTTTTATATCTTTCATAATCAGTTTGCTCGTCCTGTTTATGCGTATCATGTGTTAAACACTTTATAGGTGTGTGTGTGTGTGTGTGTGTGTGTAGACATACTTAATGATGTGTAGAATGCATTGAAAAGGGATTCCAGATAAAAATCCGATTATATGAATTCATAATCCTTATTCAGGGGAAATATGAACCCTTCGGAGGGAAGGGTGATTTTTCTTGTAAATTTTCTTTCTTCTGTTTCATGTAATCCAGATATTCAGAAAGTGTTTAAGGATTTATTTCCTCCGGGGTGGTGGTGAAATTGCCAGGTTTTCCCTGAATTCATTCCTGACAATGACTAGAAAATTATTTGAACTAAATTATGCAATAGCAAGAGCATCTTCACTGACGGATAGATAGACACGGTAGCAGTTTGACACTTTCGTTGAAAGGGAACATAGCAGTGAGCAGCATTGTTACCATGCATATACATGCTTTTCGTTTTTATAGAAGAGCTGGGTTTCGTGAAATATTACATTTAATGAAAATAATACCTGTTGCATGCTTAGTTTTTGGTGCTCTAAATTGTATGAGAAGAATGAACTGACTTGTGAGTCTTGCTCTTCTGACGTCAGTTTTCGTGAACAACTGTCCTTGAGATGAGATAACGTTAAGTTTATGGTCTAGTTATCCAAATAAGTCCTGCATTGAACCCAAGGGAGAGAGTGATATGATATTGCGTAGTTTACTCTGATGGGTTCCATGGGTAGGTCGGGCTATTAACAGATGAGTTAGCAGATAAATTTGTGTATTATAGTTTAGTAAGGAGGTTAAGGTAATTAAATGGATAATGGATAATAATCGTATTCTTATAAAATTCCATTTAATGTTCGTAGTTGCTACTGAATTTGCTTTTAAAGTAACCAAAAAGGTGGATTACATAAAAGAGCGAGAGCAGTCAGTTTGGTGGAGTAAAGAAAGAATTTGTCTTTTCATTGAAAACTTTAAAAATCTTATCGAAATTTATGCAAAGAACGTGAAACAATACATGCCTAGGGCTGCGATGGCTCAGTGGTAGAGCGCTCACCTCTGGTGTGTGGGATCCTTGGTTCGATCTCTGCTCGCGCCAAGTGAGCTTTGTGGTGGACAAACACTGTGTGCATGAGTTTTATCGGGGTTCTCCCGTTTCCTTCCACTTTCTTCATTCCACCATTTCATTCATTTCTCATCATCACCGTCTCCTTTAATCTAACCGGCAAAATCGTGGGACGTAAAGATTTCATGTCATTTCAATACATACCTGTCGTCCTCCTCCCATCCAAATTGGTTTCATTATCTACGTAGTAAACAGAGATACTCAAACTTGTGAGCCTGGCTTGAGCTCAATAAATGAACGAAACCCCATGTGAGCACTAGTCCAGTACGTGGATAGCGAACTAGAGCCTGAGTCCGAGTGAGCGTGAGCACGATAAAGTAAAAGCATCGGGGAAGATAGCGAGGGTGGTAGAGTGTTGGAGCTGGTTCAGTCTAAGCTCCCGCCAAGAGAGCTTTATGGTGGACAAACACCGTATGCTTAATTTTCCTCGGGGTTGTCCTGTTTGTTCTCACTTGCTTCATTTCATCATTACCATCACCGTTCCCCTTAGCCTCTCTACATAATCATAGGACGTTAAACTTAAATAAATAAATAAAATAAGAAAAAGCAAGATAGCTAGCCCAAACCCTTAGTGAGCGCAGCCGAATGAGGACAATTGGGGCGAGATCGAGCTATCGCAGTTCTTTTTGAGAAAAGTAAGCCTGAGCAAATGTAAAATTAAAATAAATGATATTAATCTTTTCATGACTACTTAGTCGCTGGCAGAACTTGGAATCAAAGATACAAATATTATAACAAATCCTTAGATTATCAAGTAGAAAACGCAGTTGCTGGAAGTTATTTCTTATTGATTGATAATACTGCGAATAGGTCTCAGTACAACATATCTTTCATACCTGGGATTAAGAAAAATACTGAAAGGACGAAAGCAGTAATGATAGAACCAAGGGAAATTATGTGGCAGAACAAGTGGTCAGATTTCGGTATCAAAGAAGTAGTATTAATGAAGATACGAAATGTAAATAGGATAATAATAATAATAATAATAATAATAATAATAATAATAATAATAATAATAATAATAATAATAATAATAATAATAATAGTTAGGAATGGCCAAAGGAATCTTGAGGAAGAAAAGTGTGTTTTCTTCTGAATGAAAGTTGGGGAAAAGGCTTATCAAATGTTTCGTATGTAGTATTGAGCTATGTAGAGCAAAGACGTAAGTAAACCTTACGGATAGGGAAGAAGAATGGTTAGCTTTTCAAAATATAGATGATAGAAGAACGGAAAAATTACTTAGGACGAACTAATAACTAATGAGGAAGTGTAAGGAATAAAAGCAAATTAAAAGAATATTATTGACGTAATCAAGAAGGGTAAAGGAAACTGGTTAGGACATGGTTGAAAAAGTTATATTATAAGGAGCATGGTAAAAAGTATATTAGAAGGAAAACGAGGAAGGAGACGAAAGATTATAATTCATAGTTCATACTTCAGTGAGTTACTCTTACGTCAAGACCAAACAAAATTAGCTTAGGATCGTACTACATAGAAGCTCCTCAATTTGCGGTAAGTGTCCTGTCAACAATACGACTTACTAGAAAGGATAGGAAGAATTAGAGCTCTTTATGGCTTAGTCAGAACTACTCCCAATTTCGATTTCATTCTACAGTTATATCGAATGTTGTAGTTATTTAATTTTCCATATTTCTTCCAAATTAAGACATTTTCAGGAATATCAACTATTGGACAGTATATCGCGAAAGCGTTTAGAAATAAATTGTCGTTTTACACTTCAAATCAGTAATACTCCACAAATGATTACACGATAACTTAATACATGAATATTAATATTGAAAAACTAGTTACCATTTGTACTTTTGATATACCAATGATAAATTTAGTCAAAACTCGATCGGATAACACTCAGAACGTTTCATTCCGTTACCATATGTTCCCTACCATCTCTGGTTTGTATTTTTATAATCTACAGAATTCTTAATAGTGTCCCCTTAATTAAACTCGAACCTTGAGTTAAAGTTGGAGATACCAATTATTGAAAATGTAAAGTTCAGGTACCCGTTTGAAGTTCATAACTTTCGCGTACAAATAAGGAAATACGTTGTTTACAAATCGAGAATTAACTAGAACTGCAAGATATAAAGATTCGGTAGCATTATTTAGTGCAAGAATAATTTATTCTCTATCGAAGTATAATGAAAATATTGTAAACATTATTATTCAGAACATTAACATTAAAATTTTTTTAAAGCACCATTATGCCTGCGAGCTCAGGAATTATACTTCTAAACTCAGGAATTTTTAACTATACTCCAATTGATATATTTATTGAGACCATTAACTATCCTCCAGCTGATAGTAAATAGTAAGCATTTATATGTAGTGCTCCTATAGAAGCATGGCTCTGGCGAAGAAGAGATAATATTTTAATAAATAAATATATTTTTGAACGAACAATGTTAGTTAAGGACATGGGCGGTAATTATGACTGTACTGAGTTAGTTTTTAACATTCTTTTATAAGCAATCAACAAACCATTTAATCATATGCGGAAAGCTCCAGGAATACATGTCAAGTCATTTTTCAAAATTTATTTTAAGAATACTGTATTTTTTTTTTTAATGAAAATTTAAGAACGGAATCGTCCACAAAGTCAATTAATCATTTTCCTTGTTCGAGTGAATAATGGAGGGAAAGCTGATCTGTTGTGAGGGAGTGTTGTTCCGCTAGCAATATGGAATCACATGCACACAAGAGAATGATGGTTAAACTGTCCTGTTAACGTGAAGCTAAATCTGGCTGGATGACGGGACCGCGGCGGAATTTTTGGCACTCATTCTGAAACTAGAGAGAAGAAACAAACGCTTGCTTGAGAGTTGACCCCATTAAAACTGGAAACTTCAAATATTACGAGGAAGTAGAAAATATGCATGAAATCATAGCCTCTGTACCGCACTTCGTGATAGTAGAAAAGAGGTTAGGAGAGGAACAAAACATGGTTGCTCCATCATTATCTGTCATAAATGTACTCAATACTGAATAATAGTATTCAGTAGTTAGTAATTAACAATAAGTTGTGGCCGAGGAATTAACAACATTGAAGACATTCATGGCACGAATTCTTATTAATAGTGAGAGGAGAGTATTTACTAATTGATGTACATTATACGTGCTGTTCCCAAATTAAAACGAAACATGTGCTTAGTATTATGTTATTTTTATTGTAGAAAATATAAATAATTCAAATGGTACGTTCGCAGCAGTGGCGCCGATTTCTGTATAACTTTGGGGAGGCCCAAGCTACACGGTCAGATTTAATCTACATCAAATCAATGGAAATTTTAGTACAAATATGAGTGATCAAAGATAACTTTGGTGGGTCCAGAGGCTTCTCCCCCTAAGATCGGCGCTAATGGTTCAAAATATTTGTTTTCAGAGCTTCTTGCTTTGGCGTTACGAATATAAATTTATCGAAAAAAAATTATGTTGTATGAAACTTATTTACAGTCCGATAAAACTTCATTTGAACTGTTATTAACGAAGTGATCTACTTTTGCAACAAAAATAGTATATATATTTGGTCTAGGAATTAATTCGTGCGGTTGGTACGCACACATTGAAGCTGTAGTACAAACACAAAATACATAAATACCTTAAGAAAAATATTGTCCATCGCTAGCCACCACTTTCGCCCATCTGTCAGGCAATGTACGGATTCCGTGGCGAAAGAAGTCCTCATCCTTGGAAGCGATCCAGTCAGAGACCCATGTTTCGATATCTTCTGAAGAAGTAAACCGCTGTCCAATCAAATCGTTGTTCATGCAATCGAACAAGTAGTAGTCCGAAGGAGCAACGTCTGGTGAATACGGCGGGTGGGGTAAAACTTCCCATCCGACATTTTCTAAATAGGTTTTGACCGGTTTTGCGACATGTGGGCGAGCGTTATCATGTTGAACAATAAGTTTATCATGTCTGTTCTCCCATTCTGGTCGTGTTCTGGCCAGAGCTTGCTTCAAACGCATTAATTGTCGTCGATAACGTTCTCCATTCATAGTTTCACCCGGTTGCAGCAGCTCATAGTACACCACACCTTTCATATCCCACCATATGCACAGCATAACCTTTGCACAGTGAATATCTCGTTTTGGTTGTGATGGACCTGGTTCATCTGGTTTCACCCAGGCCTTTTTTTCGTTTAGGGTTCTCGTAATGGATCCACTTCTCATCACCCGTAATAATTCGATGCAGAAACCCCTTTCTGCTCTGTCGTTGAAGCAGCAATTCGCAAATGGTTTTTCGTCTTTCAACGTCTCCGTCTTTCAATTCATGTGGAACCCAATGTGACATCTTTTGAATCATTCCCATGGCTTTCAAGCGTTTGGAGACTGTTGTTTGATCAACGCCTAATGCTGCTGCAAGTTGTTCCTGCGTTTGACACGAATCCTGCTCGAGCAATGCTGTCAATTCTTCGTCTTGAAATTTTTTTGGCTGTCCAGCTCGCTCTTGGTCTGCCAAGCCGAAATCACCACTTCTAAACCGTGCAAACCACTTCTGACACGTTCGCTCACTAGAGCATGGTCACCATACACTTCCACCAAAATACGATGACTTTCAGTCGCACTTTTCTGCATGTTAAAGTAATGCAGCAGGACACCCCGCAAAAACACTTTATCAGGCACAAATTGCGCCATGTTCACTTAACTACAAACTGGTGTTGTTGACGCTTTAATCCACTGCCCTATACTACGAACGATACGCGATGACAGGGGTTTGCAACACATGTGTGGATACACGGAACTGTGGGACGCTCCGTTCGTTGCGCCATCTCTTGTCCACCCGCACGAATTAATTCCTAGACCAAATATATATATATATATATATATATATATATATATATATATATATATATATATATATATATATATATATATATATATATATATATATATAATCAAGACAGAATGATTCTCTTTTGATGTAACATATAGCCTACTAATAAATGTTAATAAATATATCGGAGCTTGAAAACCCAACCTTTTCCTTCCCGGCGGGAGCTCATGTGGTTCGGATTCCACGTTAATCAGTAGGTCCACGTCTCATATAGCCTCGTTGCTGAAAGGGACGCTAAACTAAAAATCAATCAATCAATCAAACAAGCTTTCCCCTTTAGGTGTATTTAATTCTCAAAACAAAGTAATCTACTACGGACTACACACCTCATTACTGGAGACTGGTGATAGAATTGACGACAGAAATACCTTTGTGTACTTCAACATTATATTGCATTTGGAACTAACCACCTTAATGAAATTTCGAGATGCAATACTTCATTTGTTGTTTTGGAAGCAAGATCATAAGCAAAAGCATGGGATTTTAACACAGTACCTTCTGTATGTGCATACTTGTTTTAAGTTCTGGAAAAAGTTCATAAATGACGCAACTTGTTGCATAGAATTGTCTTGAAATATTCTTTCTGCTAATTCCTTTTGGTTTCCACTGGAAATGGAGAAAGAAAAGCAGTGTTTGGTTAGAACTTTCAGAAAAGTGGAGAAATGAGTTGTATTCGTGTAGCATTTGGCTACAATATCAGTTAAGAAATGAATATTTGTGTGAAATTAACTTGTGTCTCCATCACAAAAAATGAAACGTACACTTCATAGACTAAATAATTCTAATTTCCCGTCTTATAGATTCCGCAGTAAATAGTAAACTCAGTATGGACACATTCAAAACCAGCTTCCAGCAGATAATCTATAGGACAAAGTTAGCACTATAAAATTATAGAATAGTAATAACTGACTACTTTTTCTTTGCGTTGCCTTTCGTTGTTGTTATTATTATTGCTTGTAATATACAAAAAATATTATTCATTTACTTCCTATTCACATAAAGCAGGAAAATATTATTTTCCGATATTGCTGAAAATGCGGTACAAAACTTACAAATTGATACGCAAGTTTAGATATGTTTAGCATTTGCGACTCAAAACCCAAAATTAAATAAGTAAAAATTATTTAAAAAAAAAAATACTTTTCTGTCTTTACCATTTATATAAACTTTTCTTTGTTCAATATTAACATTTCTGCATATCAACTGAATGTGAACAATAGTTCGTTTAATGCTGCTGAATTTACTTCAAGTGGTAGAGCTACGCACTGTGGCATATCCGTATTATTACTTGAAATTATCCACGACTGAGAAGCACTTAAAATTGAAGTTGCAAACAGTGTTATGTTACCAAGAAAATGTTAGCGCATCTAAAATTACACAAATTCGCAGATTTTACTGAAATAGTTGACTGATACATGGTTGCGTATTAATGTAGAAGAAACGCATCTAAAATTTAACTCAGTTATTGTTTGTCCTCTTAAATCATAGATTCTCAAACTTATCAGAACAAATAAATCCTAGCAAGTTTTTAAAGACGTTAAACTGTAATGATAGAAGAATGCAATACGATTTAGCGTATGAAAGAGAAGAGATAGGAGTTCCAGATCCACATATGGTGATTAAATAAATCTCATGAAATAAAAACACAATGGCGGGAACCGAGAGATTCTTGAATGTGGCGCGTGTGTGTGTAATAATTAGTGGTGAATGATGTTGGAATGAGAGTAGGAAACAGGAAGTTTGCAGCCCTCGAGGGAAATGGCAAGTGCTTGTGTGAACTGGGTTGAGGCAATCACATTCTGACCTCTTGGCACTAAGTGCTTGCGTGCGTGAGCATTTAATGTTCATGGAATCTCTGCGTATATTAAAATATAAAAGGTGTAACAGTATGGTTGGAAAGAAGTAATGACATTGAATTATAATTTCAGTTAAATTTTATTTAAGGTCAAGGTTCTATTGAAACTTCTAGTTATTCCCGTCCCTTCTCGGCGCTTCTTTGAGTGTATTATTTCATGTATGTGATGTCTGTCCTAGTGGCCATGAAATTTTTTTTTTTTTTTTTAATATAATGGATCATTGCTTGATTTATGTATAGGATGTTCGGAAACAACAGCAAAAGTTTTCGAATGATGGTTTCGACATCAAAATAAGACAAAAAATAAACTTATCAGGGTTCACCTAGTCTCTGTAAAATGAGTCTGACGAAACCTAAGGATAAATGTGGCATGAGCTTGGTGCAGACTAATGTACCCTTCCGTATAAGCTGAAATGTAGGAAGTGTGGATACTTATTTCCACCCAGCACTTGGGCCTCATATGTTCTACCACTGGCGCTTATTATTATTTGCCTTTACATTTGGTAAAATACCAAGGAATTACCTAATTTGGGAGGTACCCATACGCTGCCCCTGAACCATACCCAAAGGTGCATTACGCTCTCGCCTTTGGTGCGAGCGGTCCCGAGTTCGATTTTCGGTGGAGCACTCGAACGAAAAAAAGCTTTTTTATAAGTGAGTTGAGTTTAACGTCCCGTTCAGCAACGAGGCTATATGAGACGTGGACCTACTGATTAACGTGGAATCCGAACCACATGAGCTCCCGCCGGGACTCGAACCCGGATCTCCCACCCCAAAAAAAGTTTTTTTATGCCAGCCATCCTGACTGAGGTTTCCTGGGATTTCCTCATTCATTCCAGGCAAATGCTGGGATCAATATACAGATCCCAGGCCGCTTCCTTCCCTTTCCTCGGATAGTGTGATCGCCGAGGGACGTCATCCCTCATACGTGACGGGCTAACATGGCTATAGATGCTGAAAGCCCAGAAATCAGTTCCTAATTCCAATTGTGCATTAATAAATCTGCGACAAAAATAATGACTGTTATCCGACATTTCATTCTCTAGTTAAGACTGTTTTCACATTTTTTTTTTTTTTTTTTTTGTTAAATTTGTAGTCAGTTATAGTACGAAGTGAAGCATCTATACATTACTTTTTGTTTTATTTTGGTATTAGAAATTACCTTCCGAAAGTTTTTGGTGTTGTTTACGAACGACTATGTAAGTGTACTCAAAACTCACGACCGATCAGTTTGCACTGTTTGTTGTGTCATTATCTGCAATTTGGAGAAGCAAAATTATTAAGAATTATTTACTTACTTACAAATTACAGAAGAGGCAAACGTTTCATGTTTAGTCTGGTAGGTGGTGTTGCGAGTTATCCAGCACAGTTTCCATTGTACTTTGCCTAGTGTAGAGTTTCTGTGATAGGTATTCCCCAACGAGGCGGGAGCTCATGTGGTTCGGATTCCACGTTAATCAGTAGGTCCACGTCTCATATAGCCTCGCTGCTGAACGGGACGTTAAACTCAAAATCAACTGAACTCAAGGTATTCCCCAAGAACATACGAACAAGAAGACGAAGAAGATTGAAGCAAAATAGCAAGATTACTCCATACAGGCCCGTTTTTATAAATGAGTACACTGGCCACGTGCCCATAAGAGGCTAGGGGGTGCAGGAGAAAAATTAGAAATTACCTTAAACGAAGAAAAAGAACTATTTATAACTACGAAAGATGAGACGCCTCTCTTATTATATATCATGTTTGTATATTATTATAATAATGCACTCGCAGCAGCAAGAGCAATAGATGGTAGTCCACAAGTCGCGGATAAATTTCATATGGAGCTGTGGGGAAAAGTGAATATTTTCAGAGCTAAGGCCGTGCAAAGGCGTGTGAAACAACACAAAAAACTGTGGAGTGCCGGTCCATATCGTCGTAAAGGAACTCACGCACACGTTGTCCAAAAATTCATACTTCACCCATGTACAGTGGATGCGGAAAGGATTCCCTACATGGCATAATTCCCAAATACGCTCCCAGCAGAATTCTCAGATATGCGCAGACGTAAAGGTAAATCCAATCTAATGTATTCAAAGGTAACCCTTGTTGACAGCAGTGAACACGTAATGCATCGGCAGGAAGTCCGAAATTTTACAATGTGAAAAATAAAACAGCATTTAAATACTTTTAGTATAGATGTTGATGGGGAAATATATCAAGTGTGTGTTTATAAAGTGTGCTTCGCGTGTCCAAAAGCGTTCATTCTCTGAAAACTACCTAGTATGACATATTTAAAACACTTCTCGGCAAACAGTTCGAAAACAAAGTGATGACCTATATTTTACATATTTTGTACATACATCTGGGACATACAAGGACGCGAGCACGACAGTTCCTCGTGTTCGAAAGAACCCATAATATATATTCGACGCTTATACGCGAGAAACACACATTGCAGCACATGTTCTCTCGCGCATCTCGTAATATTTGGTTAGGTTAATCAAAGTGAATAAGTACGACATACCACCAAGCAATAGGTAACATCACATGTGTCTTGCAACAAATATTACAAACTTTTGCGAGATTACACCACTCATGTTAGCATAACTTCTTCAGACAATTGTTGAAATACACAGACTTGTGCACAGATAATTTAATTTAAGAAAGAAAAATGAAGGGAAATCTTTTAAGATTCACACTCGATGGTTATATCGGCTAGGCTAAAGGAGGCGGAATTTAATTTTCAACATTAAAGGTTTGGTATAGTAATACATGCTGTAACTTTTATTTATTTTTTTTAAATTCAAGCGTAGAAATTTTATAATGAATTTATTTTAACGTAAGTATATTCTGTTCTAGACTGATAAATACTTCCGCATGTATAGCAGACATATTTCGTTCTTCCTTCCCATACACGCTTTAGAGTTTTATTTCATTCTGGCTTCGTCCTGAATTGTTAACTCATAATCTCTGGCAAATGCTATTTGCATAAATAATTTTCTTAATTATCCTAATACCTGAATTCTAGTTGGTTATATACCGTAGGTTTGGAGAAACACACACACACACACACACACACACACACATATATATATATATATATATATATATATATATATATATATATATATATATATATATATATATATATAATATGGGCGTGTGTGTGTGTGTTTGTGTTTGTTTTTCTCCAAACCTACGGTATATAACCAACTAGAATTCAGAATATATATCGGGTGTTCTAAAAATTGCACCCACGGACCACAGAGCATTATTCTTGCCAGATAGCAGCTACAGTCCATATTGGCACTAGCATCACTTGTTAGTGTTGCAATCGATTTAACTGCTTAACTGCTTGTTGTATTCGTACAATAATGCTAATGGTTCCAAGTTGATCTGAGACGTTGCCACATTGTGAACTTTTGATTCCCCATAGCGGCCCCGGAGGGCATACCATCACATAACATTTTCGTTTTATTTTGGCGTGTAGAATAGTGCTCTGTGGTCCGTGGGCGCCATTTTTAGAACACCCGTAAATAAACTTATTATAATTAAGGCATCAATTGTATTTGTAGATTTTTTTTAAAAAAATATTATTTTCAAATACTAGTTTAAAAGTTTCTAGTAGATTATCTACCGTAAGCTTGGAAAAACTTTATTTAAGGAAATAAATATAGGTAAGGTGTTATGTTTATAAATTCTTATTATTTTAAGTTCAAAGGGTGGTTCGAAAATTTATCTCAGAATAGATCATTGTAGAAAATTGTTGAATAGAATAATTCCGATAGCATAGAACGTAAGTCACGTACAAAGTCTCGTGAGAGCTGAAAAAAGGCATTACTTTCTGTTTTATCGTATGGGAAAATGGAGAGTGACGGACGAGGGAGCATTTGAGAGAGTTGCTTTGTCTCTGCGACTGCAATGTAACCTTGAATTGCAGAAGGAAGCAAGCGAGAGGAAAGAAAGGGTTGGGTTACCTGATGGGAAGATTGGATAACATAACTGTTGGTGGAATGTACGGCTATTTTGAAAAGTGGCTTTAGCATCCTTTCTTCAACTTACTCATTAATGATCATTGCTACATAATCATTTCGGCAGTGATTTATGTAGGTGAAGGAAATAATGAAAAGATGAATTTTTAAATGCTGTTCAATTTAATGAGTTATTGAACTGTGAATTTTATACATTTAAAGGAAGTACTTGAGTTGTTCAAAGTTATTTTGAAGTATTAAGGGCTGTATAAGACGTGAAACTATTACGTTTGGAATTCGAACTACATGTATTCCGACCGGAATCAAATTCTAGTTTCTTTCATCAGTTAGCCTACCTGAAATCTCGCCAGGGTATGTATATATATAATATTGGGTGTTCACATTCGTATGATTAGGATCACAAAGGTGAAGTCAGGTTAATATTGCTATCAAACGAAACCCATTTAATGAAAATTCCTAAATTAAGACCCTTTTATCCATGCATCAAATTAAATATCAGTCTTATCAAGCGCATGAGGGGTCCCTGGTTCGATCCCAGCTCGCGCGAAATGGGCTTTGTGGTGGACAAACACCGTGTTCGTTGGTTTTCTCGGGATTTTCCCGTTTCCTCCCACATTATTCCACCATTGTATTCATTTCTCATCTTCACCGTCTCCTTTAACCTAGCCGGTATAAGCATAGGACGTAAAACTGAAATATTTCATTTCATTTCAATATGGAGAAAATTCTCAAAAATTGCACTCTTGTTAAATTATAATTGCAGTGTTCAAAAGAATGCGAAAATATACTGTTAAATTCAACAAACAGCCGTAATAATCCTGACGTTTTTAATTATTTGAATAAAACTTACTGAGATTTGTAAGATTGTAAAATAATGGGCACCAACAAAGATTTAGGACTCCTTTACTGCATCGTTGGATGCAAAAGCAAAATTTGAAAACAAGGGAAAAAATAAAATATGTATAAACACTTCTCTTTTTGGTAATAGGGATTTAATTTTATATGAAGTGTTCCTGAAATACAAAAAAAAAAAAAAAAAAAAAAAAATGTAAAATCATATTAACATACATTGTCATTAGTAGATTGTTTCCTTCAAGATTAATGATGATCATTTTGATATAAAGTAGTCTTACTGACCTTACGTATTTTGATTTCCTTGCAACTATTTCGTATGCTTAGGCGTTATAGTGCTATGCGAAGCAGTTAGTTGCGTTCGTCGTGTTATTTATAGTCAGTAGAAAAAAGAAAGCTTTTTAACGAAACCCTTGAGGAAAATGATCTTATTGGAAACCCTGAGATCGTGGGGGGAGGGGGGATAGTATTGAGAAGAAAATTTATAGATTTTCTGTAGAGGTTGAAGTTGAACTTCCGTCACTGCCATTACGTGTTTTTCTTTGAAGAATGACGCTCGTCAGTGTGTAAGAAGTGATGTAAGAATTGGTTAAAAAGAATTGCAGTGCAGCGGATGAAGCGATCGTGAAAGATCTTACTTATACTACACAGAAGCGTGTTGTTCTTTATAGATAGCCAGAGAGCAGTCACCTTTTGAAATGATTACTCATCCGGTCCCTCGTGTAGGATTACGTTGGCAAAGCCTCAAGACAGAAATCAACACTGTTGTCTAATTCGGCGGATGTGTGGCGGTGGTAGTTGACGAATCTTGGCAGCGTATTAGAGACTACTCGCTTGTTATGTAAAAAGTGGTACTTGTCTGTCACCGATAACAAAATCAGAATAGCAAATAAGAAAGTACAGGTACGCAATGATTTAAATAATAATAATGATTATAAAATTAGGTGTGTAATATTATGACCTGTGGTTTTTCAGAACTAGTACCTAGTCAGATTTTATTTTTCGAACATTGGATATAACTACCTGAACTGTAAATACAGATTCAAAAATGCTTGTATAATTGAGTTAAATGTTCAGTAACATATACAGATTACTATGGTAGTATCGTATCTAAGACCGAAACGAAATTTAAAGATTGCGAAAATTATGTCACAAAGATAATTTATTCAAAAGTCTCCTGTTTTTCGTGGTGACCGTACATGAAGGTCGACTGGTCATGTATGACTTCATCCAAACATTGATAGAATATATTGGTTGCCGTACAAGATTTAGTTTGGGATAAGGAGTAAGTAATTGTAGAACTCTGGACTATTCGGCATGCCCTTCCGCCACATTAGACCAGATAGTCGTGAGTCTACTTAATATTAGGGATGGGCAAAACCAGTTTCTGTAGAAAAGGAATCGGTTTCCGGAGAACAACGAAACACTATTCTAGTCAGAAATAGAACCAATTAAAAAAAAAAAAAAGGACCGGTTTTGAAGAAAACCGAAACCAGATCCTGTGAAAAACCAAAACCGGTTTCGGTGAAAACCGGGTTTTGGAGAAAACCGAAACCGGTTTAAGTGAAAAAACTTTTTTAAAAAAATTTCAGAAACTGGTTACGGTTTTCCTAAAAACCGAGAAACCTGTTTTTGTGCCCACCACTACTTTATATACATTTACGGGACGAGACGAGAGGAAAGAAAGCTTGTCAAGAATCGAAACGAGACAAGACTTCCACAGAAATTTATAAGATACAATTTTATTTCTCGTTTCGTCTCGTGGACAACACCAAGCACAGTAAAGTTAACTTATTTGATCCACCTGTAGTATGTTCGTGAAGAACACGGTGGCTTAATGGTAGAGAACTCACCTCTCGTGCGAGCGATCCCTGGTTCGATCTGAGGTCATGTGAGTTTGTAATGGAGAACATTGTGTCGGTGGGTTTTTTCGGAGTTTTCGCGTTTTCTCTCACATTCTAATTCCATCAATTCTTTCATGGCTATTTACTTTTATCGATCATCCGTCTCCTTTAGCCTGTAGACATTATCCGTAGGACGTAAAACTATAAATTTCCTTTATGTAGTCTGTTTCACTGGAAGTGAACTTCATATATCTACGTCGCAAATCGATTAGTATGGGAACTGCTTGTCACTTTTGTATATCCATGTAAGAAAGCTGGAGTTATATAACATGTTTATGAGAACTACATTTCATTATTTTTATTTATTTATTTATGTGAATATTCTCCCACGATGGTGAGATGATAGTAATGTGTGAAGTACACAGTAAAAAGAATTTAGCAAGTTAAAATTTAAATACAATAAGAAATGGAAATTTGTTTCTGGTAGGTTACAAAATTTTGTTTCCGCAAATGCGTACAATCCCCGAAACTTTTGAGAGGGACCATTATTAAAATGAAAAAGAAAGAAAAAAACAGAACAGAACTGGCGATACATTATACTCGGAAAGGGTGATTGTAGGAGACTTGTAATAATATTTCGTTGTTTAGCTCGAAAGTCAATTAAATTGAACATGGATTGTGCTCTTTAGTAACTGAGCCTTCAGTGAAAAGTAAATGTTAAAACTTTATGCTTCTTCATTTCTGAAGGATTCTTGTTCGTTGGCTATTGACTTCAAGAACTTTGTCTGCCTCATTGCCAGATAGCGTGAGAAGACTTGACCGCATCCTAGCTGATCCCTAATATGTGAATGTGGAAATCATTAACTCCCAATTGGCTCAGCCTAAAAGCTCTAGCGATACAAAAGTGTTGCCAGTAGTTGTTACTTGGCTAATAGGTGAATCCGAGAACAGAGGCATGGGAAATTTTTCTATCTACCAAAGGAGAGACTGACTCCATTTTGGGTGGAGAACAATACAGAGAGAAGTTGAGCAGCGAGTATAAATAACAAATTTAGCTTTAGGAGGTTCATGCCAAGCGAAAATAAATGAAAAAAAAAAAAAAAAGAGGGAGTGAAACGAATTTGTTTACTTTCGGTTCCAATCGGTTGGTAATCGATTGTCTCCAAGAGTTGGATGTCAGGCGACTATCTTAAGCTACTGCTTTTGAACGAAAGATCCTGTCAGTGCTCAACTATCGTACACAAATGAAAATGCTCATTTTCAATGACAGGATAAAAAGAGGTCGTGGTCACAGTGCCAAGCTTGGCAACTGAAGCTACACATGGTTCTCTCATTGGGACTCGGACACTCACGATTCTGAGATAACTTGAGTGACTTCACTGATTTGTTGCCAAAAGAGGCGTTGCTCTTTTTTTTTCATAAAACGAATGTTAACGTGTAGTTAGGGTCTATTATTAACGATCTTACGTGAGTAGTCAGAAAATTCCTCACGCATCTTAAACGTTCTTTCTCTGTGTGTTTTTTTTTTTTATGGTCTTAATGTATTTGTAGCTTTTTTTTTTCTTTCAAAATATGAAAATGCATTTCAGGGAGATAAACACCCATTCGCAGATCGTAAAATATTTGAATTTATGCATTAAAAGTTAGGCTAAGTTAAAATCATTAGATGAGAGTTTTGTTTGTTTCTGTTGTGGCAAATTTTTAATACTCACACTATCGGTGTACAGCTTCCATAGCTCTTATCAAATTCACTAAAAAAGTAGGGTAAGGCTGTTCCTATGCCCCATAGTTATTATTAATAATATTATTTTAAAACGAAATCATAATAAGTAGATCAAAGATTGGTTGGTTCATTTGAAGTTTAGCGTCCCATTCAGCACCGAAGCTATATGAACGTGGACTTGCAGCTTAATGATAGAACGTGCAACGTCCTTCCGGTTGTGTACTTCAGCAGGACAGAAAGTTCTCAGGAACTCGAGTGTTAACGCAGAAAAAATCATGTTGGTATGACTAGCAGGACGGCGGCTCTGTACGAAAGTCCTTCCGAAAGAGCCTTCCGGAAGGACGTATACTTGTACGTTTTATTATTAATGTGGGATCCGAACTATATAAACTCCTACCGGGGTCTCCTGCGCCTTCGGCGCGTACGCTAAACCTGCTCGCCCCTTACCCGAGCTACGGCTCTGGTAACTATTCTAAATATACAGCAATCTATTCTACAGTTGCTAAACGGATAAGAGATAACACAAGTACTTATATATTTAAAAAGTAGTTGTATTTAAGGTAAAGTATTTTTTTATCTTAAAAAGATACTTTAACTTCCAAGCAATTTATTATTATGAACAAATGTACTATCCAATGTAATGTAGCATGGTGCATGAATACCGTCACTGTTAGAACAAATGCTATGCGGGAAAGAAAACAGGAGAGTGAATTAGTTGCCGCCTTTCATATTAATTCATAATTTGCAGTATTACGGTCACGGCGAATTTCCATGTATTAAGTTTTCTCTGCAATTATTTCTAAACCTATATCCCTACAGGCATTTAATAAAACCTCTGCGTTTCTTTCTGTTGTCCTCATATCATCATCTATCAGATTCACATCATCAACATACGCTATAATCTGGTGAGTACCATTCAGCTCTAGGCCCTGATTGCCATATTTTCCTTATAATGTATTTCAGAACAAAATTAAATAATAATGATCACAATGCATCTCATTGTTTAGGCCATTCTCGACGTGAAAACTCGTGAAAAAATACTTTCACACTCGAACTTTACTGTGGAACTCGTTTAAACATATCTTAATTTATCTAACTAACTACTTCGGTTTACCAAATTGAGTGAGAATGTTGTATAATGTTAACCTCCTAACTGAGTCTTAGGATTTTCTAAAATCAATAAATAATGTACCAGGGTATTGCATTTCCCTTTCTTTTCGGTTGTTTGACGAATAGTAAATATCTGGTCAATAGTTGATCGATTTCACCTAAATATTTCCTTTTTTCGTTGATATCTCTTTTACCGTCACGGATACCAGGTGGTGATCATAGTTTCTTTAAACGACTGAACAATTCTACTAGACTGTCTCCTTGTATCTACTCATCATTATTATTATTAGCAGGTCACGTGCCGCAACTGAGAAGCTTCCATGCTCCACAGACTTCCGCTAATTTCTTCGTCTTCACGTACAATTTTTCTATTTTGATATCATCCATCAGTTGCAGCCTGCTTCGCCCCTCCGTCTCTTTCCTGCCACCATACACCCTATCGCGTGTCTCATAAATTGTATCTACAAATGCTGATAAATGTGATTATATGGTTTTCATGTGGTGAGGTCCAAGTATATTTATAAATGTTGCGAAGTTCACAAGCCTAATGCCGTTATCATTCTGTCCTTATGCAGGCTTTGTTCCCTATAGTCGGTTAGAAAATATCTTCTCGTCCTACCTTCGCATTGAAATTCCCTAATAGCATTTTGATATGACATCGCGGGAGTTGATCAAGTACACGTTCTTCTTCGTAAAATCTATTCTTTACGTCTCATCCTTGTCTAAAAAAGAAAGTTCTGTCAACAAATTTAATACGTCCAATTACTGATATTTCGTTTCTGAACGAAAATCCGTGTTCCTGGTTGGTGATATTTATTCTTTCCCCATAAGAGAACGTAAAATTTCCGAATTTTACTGCTACCTTTCCTTCTCATCTAACTTTCTGAGCTCCCACTAGTTCCATCCTAAATTTCTCTAGCTCACTTGTTAAAATTTTAATGCCGTATAGGCTTCTTACATTGCATGTTCCAAATCTCTTGTTCGTTTTACTTGCTGGGGTCGTGCCAACTGGTACGAGGCTTCTCTGAATGTTTGTAAGCAAGTACACCCCCCTCTTTTAATACAAGGTGAGGTTGTTAGCCTCACACTAAACCTCTAAACCGGAGGACCAACCCTTTTCATCCGTCCGCAACTGTTTATTCAGTATATTCCCAGCTAACCTTTGTATCTAGGGACCTTCATCTCGATCCGTAATCTAAGACTAATAGAAACGCACATATTGAAATGCATTGAAAATTCGTGTTCAATAAATGACAGTTACGTACATAGTAATTGGCAATCACATTATACGTATTAAATATGACAAAATTAGCTTTTCCATACATTAAGTTATCATGTGATATCAGAATAAGACTAGATCAAAGGAAAACAAAAATCATGCAGTAAAATAGTTAAATTCATGAAAAGACAATGAATAATGGTTTACTAAAAGTGAGCACATGAACTTATTCAGCAATGGAATTAGATCAACTACCATCATATCTCATACGCAAAAGCTGCGCATAAGTAGAAGGTGAACATTATTATTGCAAGAGGTAAATTTGTTACTACAGATTGAGAATAGGGAGTTCACCATATGGTGAAACTTGTATAATATAACATAGCACCTTTTAAATTCTTCTTATGTTCAATTAACGTCGTTTTATTATTATTACCAGGTATTGTTTTATATTTATTTTTAAATCGTAGTATAACTTCATTTAAAATGTTGATAATAGATAATATTACTATTTCTATATATATTTTTTCCTTTTATGAAGCTTTGATTATCTTCTTGATGGTTATTATTATTATTATTATTATTATTATTATTATTATTATTATTAAATCTTTTCTCATATTTATGCTTAATATTGTGTATGAAGTTTGTGATCTCAATCATGTATACGACATACGTATTTCATATTGCTTTAGTATTAGGTGTGCGTGGTCTCATTATAATACCTGGAAGTTATGCATATTTTATTTTTGAAATGCTAATTGGAATATATTTAAATACTAGCAGTTGTCTATTGCACTGTGCGTTATGAGATTGTGAAAACACCCTTTGCAGTTCACTGGAATACTTAAAACATTGGTACTAGTAAAATTTATTATTACCAGAGATTTTCTTTTTAAACACTCAGTGATGTTGACATACTAAATTTTGGTGTAATGAACATAGAAATTGATCGTAACATAATTTGTCAATGGCAAATAATTTTAAACGGTAATTTGAGTAAATATCTTTCTAGTTATATCATTATACAGCGCACGAACCTGCAGTGACAGGAATACCCCCCTGGATATCCTGTATTCACAAATTCATTTTTATTCTGTAATCTTCTTTTTATATCTTTGCGTATTACTTGCAAACCGAATATTTTCTATGTATTTTGATTATATGATAATTTGTTTATTCTATCATTAATTTGTGTATATTTATTACGTTGTAACAAGAATATGTTTTATTATTTTTAATTTAGAATTTGTATGCTTAGAATTTAAGGTTTTGGAATGTATAAAAGGTAGGATATGATGCTTTAGTTTTTTGTTTTTTAATATCAACACTCCCAGTTTACCCGTAAAAATGTAATAAATAAATAATGGCCATGTTTTTTTTTTTAAATATTGAGTTAGAACTGGACAATCTACGCAAAATTTGCAATCGATCAGTGAAAACGTCATCTTTCTAGAGCCTGTAGTTTCCGAGATCTCACTGTCGAAAGGATTGGCCACAAACATATAAACGTCCACAAACGTATAGTTTAAAAAACTCCAGAGATGGCAGCACGATTCATTTGCATTTATTTCGCAGAAGGCTTATTAAAATGCAAAGGCTTCGAACAATAATTTAAAAGGATAAACTTTGTGAAAAAGATCTCTTTAAGTAATTTATTTGAAGTACACTTTTTAAAAATATTTGTCTTTGTTACAAACGTGAAATCACAAATAACCGTAAATCAAAGGTTTGAAATCAAAAGTTATAGGTTGGAGCTCAGTCCCTCTTGTAGCATTTTAATAGATAGATAATTGCTATTTATTGTGGTAGAATATTGTGACCAGAAGAGTAAGTAGTAACAATTGAAATCTGTATAACCTTGGCTCATGTAGTGTCAATAGTTTCTGGTTTATTTGACGGGGTTCTAATGGTGAATAAATTGTGGCGATCCTCATGACCTATTGTTCGCGGACTGTAAATTAGATATTGCTGAATTAGAGGGTTAAGGGGAAGTTCTGTACGATATCGGTAATCACGTTACTACAGGAAAGATTTCAATTACCTTGGCGCCTACAATGTCCGTCAACCCACCATACGTAACTTCTTTACTGGTTGCCTAACCGTTCTTTAGATCTGCAACAATGTTAATCTTATGGGCTCGAAACGGCCTCTAAAATGTTGAATAAAACAATAATGACACAGTTTTTGAAAATTTAAATGAGAACTGGATAATCTACACAAAATTTGGAATCGACCAGTGAAAAGGGCATGTTTCTAGCACTTGTGGTTTTCGAGATCTCATTGTCGAAAGGATTGGAGACAAACCTATAAACCTAGCATTTTAATATATAGACTAGCTGAACCTGCGCTCTCTACACAGCGCATCATTCACATATGAGCATGAATCTCCTTGTTATTCCTCACATCTGTACTAGTGCTGTCGAAATCGGTTTTTGAAAAAACCGAAAACCGGTTTTTGAAAAAAGTGAAATTTCATAAAACCGAAATGTCGGTTTTGAAAACCGCTTTTGCGGTTTCGGTTTTGAAAACCGCATTTGCGGTTTCGGTTTTGAAAACCGCATTTGCGGTTTCGGTTTTGAAAACCGCTTCTGCGGTTTCGGTTTCGAAAACCGCTTTTGCGGTTTCGGTTTTGAAAACCGCACTTGCGGTTTCGGTTTTGAAAACCGCATTTGCGGTTTCGGTTTTGAAAACCGCATTTGCGGTTTCGGTTTTGAAAACCGCATTTGCGGTTTTCGGTTTTCAGAAAATCGGTTTTCTGAAAAACCGCAAATGTCACAAAAATTCTACAGCACTAATATCAAGTAACGACGAGAAAACAGCAAAGAATCTTTCCCCACACCGGCTCTCAGTTGCCAGATGGAGGGAAATTTCCCTCGGCGGCTTAGGGAAAAATGATCAAAATTTGTAGAAGGAAAAGAAGGTATTTTTTCTTAAAATGTCCTAAAGTGTAGGGAAATTCTATACTTTTACAATTGGCAGAATAAAAAAAAAAAAAAAAATAAGCTGCAATTTCTCAAAGAGGCACGGCTATCGTTATTGGGAAGTAAAAAGATACAGAATAAAATATGATCGGTGTTTCCGTCTAGTATAAACTATTGCAGGTGTCTGGGACTTGCGATAAGAAGCCAGTCGACACATGCAAAACCACAACATTCACATTTATCGGAGTGGCAACAAATCAACAATAAAATTGTGTATTGCGATAGAGATTTTCTTTCTTTCTTTTCTCTTTCTTTATATTAAGAAAGGGAGGTGGTGCCTTTTTGTTAACAAAAGAAAGAGTGGCAGTACTATTTTTAAAAATATGGGGAGAGAGTAATAATAATATAAAAGATGTCAGTTTAAGTGGATGATATTTCAAATTGAATTTCATGAGTTGCATGTGTAGTGATCTTAAATAGGGATATACCTTATTTCTATTGAGTGTTGGCTTATTACCCTATTTTAGCGGGTACCACCCGATTTTCAGGTTATATATTCGTCCCTCGCTTAAACATATCTTAATCACGAAAAACCACCCGCTTTTTGGGATTGGAGAAAATCTAAGAAAACTTAGTTGATAAAGTGTTGGTATGATATATTCCCCGTAAACCGGTACACCTTTGACAATCTCAATCGCGATTGAGTTAAATTTGGACTCGCGCTCAGGCTCAAGCTCTGGGCTATCTGAGCAGTGCGCGTGTGCAGAATCATTTGCTAATAAGAGATCTGCTCTAATGCACAATGGTTTTCTTTGTATAGTTCATGTGTTTTCTATGTAATGTATTGGAGGTTCTATACGAATGAATATTCGTTTGTACACCGGTGTAGATGTTGTAACAAACATACTTGAATTATTCATACCTTCACAAGCTACAAGAATGCGGAACGACAATTTCAAGTGTAACTTTAAAGACTCTTATAGAAGCGAATTTACGTTTCTTAGCCAGGGCAGAACTCAGTTTGAACCAAAATGTACAATCTGGAAAACTGTTTCGTTTGAAAAGTAGGATGCAGGGAAGCAAATTGAACCTCCCCTGATTTTTATATATTTTGTAAACTAGATCACGAGGAATACGAATCTGAAGGCGTTTTGACATTCCGACCTCCGGAACTCGAGATATTAAAACTTAAAGTTTAATATAGACGCTATATGAAAAAAACACAATATTCTCTATACGAAACATATTATGTCCTGAGAGATATATAAAGGTAACCAAGAAAGTTCTGTCACTTTTTGTGGAATTCTGTGTAAAATTGACCCTCATACCGTGAGTTTAATGCGAATGGAGATAAGGCGAAGGTCAGTTGTTGGTGTGGGTATATCCGACATTCTACCTGGTTGTGGAAGTTCAGTTACAACGTAAACGTATGTAAGGACGGAGTGAATATGGAACCTCCACAGAGCGTCATAGGGGCGTGTATGCTGTACGAGTTCCAACTTGGATCAAACGCCACTGTAGCGGGGCGGAAGATACCTCAGGCCTTTGGTGAGGGTGTCGTGATTACGCAGACAGTGCAAGGGTGGTTTAGCAAGTTTAAGAACGGTGACGAAACACTCACGAAAGACGCACCACACGTGCCGGAAGACCAACACATGTACAAAATGAGGATCTTCAGGTAGCAATTGAGCCGAACAGACATGTGAGGAACTGGTGCTAACATTCAATGTTAGTCGAGAAACCATTCGCCAGCACCTCCATCAATTTGGGAAGCACTACAAGTTGGGTCTATGTGTCCCAGATGATTTGTTTCCGGGCCAGAAAGTCCTCCTGTGTGTTTGGTGGACTGCTCACGACATCGTGCATCGGGAACTGCTACCGGGCGGTCAGAGAAGAACATCAATGCAACTGTCTACTGTCAGCAGTTGAGCCGTGTTCAAGAAAAACTCAATACCCTGGAGCCAACACTTCTCAATCGCTAAGGGGTTCCCCCATTACGGGACAACGCTATGCCCCACATAGCTAGAATGAGCCGGAACACCATCCTACACCTTGAATGGGAAACACTATTGCATCCGCCATACTGTCCGGACATTATACCGTCCGGTTATCACCTGTTCCTTTCCTTGGACACTCATTTTAGAGGACTCCAGTTCAACTCCGTAGTAGAGGTGCTAAATGCACTTGGTACCTTCTTCGCTTCACGGCAAACCAAGTTCTACCGCGAAGGAATCCATGCCCATCCCGAACGTTGGCAGAAGGTCGTTGATACTGATGGGTACTATTTTTGATCTTCCAGGTACGTCTTTGGTGACATATCTATGCTCTAAGTGATAGGTCAAAAAGCGACAGAACTTTCTTCGTTACTTTTATACATATTACATAAAACTACTGTCTAAGTTCTAGTATCTCGAGATCGGGAAATCGGAATGTCAAAATTCGTTCAGATAATTGCTAATTTTGGTCCAGTTTACAAAATATATAAAAATCAAATAGTGTCCTTTTTGCTTCCTGGTTACTTTATATTCGAATATCTCGAGTTCCGAAATTCGGAATGTCAAAATTCCTTCAGATTCGTGTTTCTCGTGGTTTAGTTTACAAAATATATAAAAATCAGTTGGGGTCTAGTTTGCTTCCGTTTTCACTTAATGTTCGAATATCTCGAGTTCCGAAATTCGGAATGTCAAAATTCCTTCAGATTCGTGTTTCTCGTGGTTTAGTTTACAAAATATATAAAAATCAGTTGGGGTCTAGTTTGCTTCTGTTTTCACTTGTTGTTCGAATATCTCGAGTTCCGAAATTCGGAATGTCAAAATTCCTTCAGATACGTGTTCCTTGTGGTCTACTTTACAAAATATATAAAAATCAGGTGGGGTCCAGTTTGCTTCCATGGTCAATTTATGTTCGAATATCTCGAGTTCCGACATTCGAAATGTCAAAATTCCTTCAGATTCGTGTTCCTGGTGGTCTAATTTACAACATATATGAAAATCATGTGGGGTCCAGTTTGCTTCCCTGCAGCCGAAAAGTACATTGAATAGTCGTCAAAGAAATAACTAAAAAAAAAAAAAAAAAAGCTAAGGATCGAACGTCAGTATTTGTCACCCTAATTTAGCTGTGACTTGTACAACCATCGAATTATCCCTTTCGCACTGTGCTGCACATATTACCATAATAGTCTTGGAGCAAATAAAAAAAGTTAAAACACACATATAAATCAATACATTTGTCTCGATCGATAGATGCTTTCACAATTGTTAAAAGGTGTAATTAAAAACAGCAAACATTGTTTCTACTTTGAAAAGGACAATCCCTTATAAAACCGCAAACACGGTTTCGGGCGGCTTTCGCTTTCGAAAAGAGCTTTTTCGGTTTCAGTTTGGAAAACCGCATTTGCGGTTTCGGTTTTGAAAACCGCATCTGCGGTTTCGGTTTCGAAAACCGCTTTTGCGGTTTCGGTTTTGAAAACCGCATTTGCGGTTTCGGTTTTGAAAACCGCATTTGCGGTTTCGGTTTTGAAAACCGCATTTGCGGTTTCGGTTTCGGTTTCGAAAACCGCATCTGCGGTTTCGGTTTCGAAAACCGCATCTGCGGTTTCGGTTTTGAAAACCGCACTTGCGGTTTCGGTTTTGAAAACCGCATTTGCGGTTTCGGTTTTGAAAACCGCATTTGCGGTTTCGGTTTCGAAAACCGCATCTGCGGTTTCGGTTTTGAAAACCGCACTTGCGGTTTCGGTTTTGAAAACCGCACTTGCGGTTTCGGTTTTGAAAACCGCATTTGCGGTTTTCGGTTTTCAGAAAATCGGTTTTCTCAAAAACCGAAAACCGCAAATGTCACAAAAATTCAACAGCACTAATCTGTACATCTCCCTTTGCAGACACAAGTGAAAGAAGTCTTGGTAAAAATCGGCAAGAGATATTGTAAAGAGGACATTTTTTCGATTCCTTTTTCAATATCTCGTACCGTTTGGAAGATTTGAGCCTTCTTCCGGTTGCAGTTTTTAATTCATGTATGATCTGTGTTCTCTATCTTATTGTATGCAGTATGTAGTAAGCAAATACATTACACACACAAATAATTATAATGTCAGTGATATATGGTGTTCATTGGGCAAAAGCTCCTAACAATAAAGATTCAGCTTAAACCGGAGAAATTGTTATCCATAATTTTTCATTATAATTTGGCCATTCAGCAAACGCCTGATAGATATGCAACTCCTGTGTACAATTATGTGAGTCTGGAATGTATAATGCGTAGGATATGATGCTTTGGTATTTTTTTTTTTTTTAATTTCAACACTTCCAGTGTACCCGTAAAAATCTAATAAAGAAATAATTGCCATGTTTTTCTAAATATTCAATTAGAACTGGACAATCTATATAAAATTTGCAATCGATCAGATGAAAACATCATCTTTCTAGAGCCTGTAGTTTCCAAGATCTCATTGTCGAAAAGATTGGCCACAAACATATAAACGTCCACAAGCGTATAGTTTAAAAGAACTCCAAAGATGGCAGCACAATTCATTTACATTGATTTTGGGAAATGCTTATTAAAATACAAGGGCTTTGAACAATAATTTTTAAAAAATAAACTTTATGAAAAAGGTCTATTTTTAAATCATTTATTTAAAGTACAAATACTTTAAAATATTTGTCTTTCTTGAACATGAAATCACAAATAACCGTAAATCAAAAGTTGAAATTCAAAGTTATAGGTTGGAGGTGAGGCGCTTTTGTTGCTATTATAGCATTTTAATAGATAGATAGGTAAAGTTTACCTTCTGTTCGTTGATACAATACATTAGATGAATCATTATAACCTAAAACGAATTTTTGTTTCTTGTATATATAATCGTGCGGTTATTGATGGAGAAAATGTGTTAAAAACTTTGTGGAATTTTTGAAATGAAATGAATAAATAAATAAACCTTGTTGTTTCACGTCCCGCAGATATTCCGTGTAGGCTTAAAGAGGACGGTGATGATGACAATGAATGAAACAGTAGAATGAAGAAACTTGGAGGAAACGAGAGAGCATCGAGAAAACCCACGCACACGGTACTTTCCCCCACAAAACTTACTTGACATGAGCGGGAATGTAACCGGGGACCTCACATACTGGAGGTGAATACTCTACGACTGACCCACCACGGCCAACTTTGTGGAATTTTTGTCTGCTTTTCAGTGAAAAGTGGGTGAGAAAAGAACACTTTTAGATATTATTAGGAAGAGGAAGAGAAACTGGTTGGGACATTGCCTAAGAAGAGATTGTATCATGAGGGATGTCCTAGAGGGTATGGTGTCGGGAAAGAGAGGGAGGGGGCGAAGGAGACTACAATTAATGGATGATATAAAAACAGAAAGATCATACGCGAAGACGAAGAGGTTAGCGGAGGACCGTGGAGCATTGAAGCTTCTCAGCTGCGGCAAGTGACCTGCCAATAAAGGCAGAATACCTATGATGATGATGATTTCAGTGATCGTCTGTCAGCAAATGTTCGCGTTTTCGGAAATAGAGAGATGGTTAGATAGTTGTAAGGCGCATGTCAATATATATATATATATATATATATTAAAATGCTACAATAGCAATTAAAAGCGCCTGAGCTCCAACCTATAACTTTAGCTTTCAAATCTTCCATTTACGGTTATGTGTGATTTCACGTTTAACAGAGACATAGTCTAAATTAGTTAACTATATCTTTTTCATAAAGTATGATATAAAATTATTGTTCAAAGCCTTTGTATTTTAATAAGCCTTCTCTAAAATCAATGCATGTGAATTGTGCTTCCATCTTACGAGTTCTTTTGAACTATATGTTGAGGACGTTTATATGTTTGTGGTCAGTCCTTTCGACAATGAGATCTCGGAAACTACACAGGCTTTAGAAAGATTATGTTTTCACTGATCGATTAGAAATTTTGCGTAGATTGTCCAGTTCTAATTGAATATTAAAAAAAAAAAATGGCCATTATTTCTTTATTACATTTTTTTAGGGTTAGAAGCATTGAAATAAAAAAAAAAATCATCATATCCTAGGCCTTATACATTCCAACAGCACATTGTTGTATATGTCTCAGGCGTTTGTTTCATGGCCAAATAATAATGAAAAAGGAAGGATAACCATTTCTCGAGCCTAAGATAAATCTTTATTTTTTGAGTGTTTTGCCCAATGAACACCCTATATAACTGACATTATAATTAATTGTATATGTAATGTATTTGCTTATACATACTGCATGTAAGAAGAAAGAAAACACTGCTCATACATGAATTAGAAACTCCAACCGGAAGTAGGCTCAAATCTTGGAAACGGTGCGAGATATTGAGAAAAAATAATCGAAGAAATCTCCCCTTTATGATACCCCTTGCCATTTTTTTTTTTTTTTAAATATCAATACGTCTTTCACTTGTGTCTGTAAAGGGACATGTCATATGTTGTGAGGAATGAGAAGGAGATTTATGCTCATATGCGAATGATGCGCTGTGTAGAGAGCGTAGGTTCAGCTAGTATATATACAAGAAAATGATAGAAGAAATTTATTCTAAACGAAACACAAACACATGTCTGGGCTATTTTTCTACGTTGTCAACATGAACCTCCAGATATTTCTGGTAGCGTGGCTCAAACTTTCTAGAGAGTGCAATTAGTCCAGAAAATAATTCATTACTACTATCTATAAAAAAAAATTGAACTCTGTGCAATCCAAGCAAATTAATGTCTAATATAAAATTAGTTTGAATGGTAATTTTATGAGGCATTAATTACTTTGGTTTGGCACAGACTCAGAACGTTTGTATTTGCATATATTCTTTGCCTTGCCTTTCCTTCAGTTCGGTCTAAATTGGTTAAATATTTTGAATTTGTACGTGAAGATACACATATTGAAGTAGGTTAATTACGGTTTCCACATTACATCCATTGAAATGTTTCGTAAGTTAGCTCTGATGAAAACTCTCATTACATCCTAATGAAACTTGCGTGACACCACGGGGAAGGCATACTCTTTTAAATAAAGAAACATGGGTGCACCTATGTCGAAGTTACATGTGAATATAGACATATTGAAGTCGGTTAATTGCTGTTTTCACACTGCACCCGTTGAGGTGTTTACTGGTCTGTCTCCAAAGAATCATCCTTGTGATATTTAGACGGGACTACCGGGAAAATACATATATCTCGTACTTAGTTCTTTTAGTTTCGTCCAATTTGATTAAATACTTTGTTCATAGCGAATTATTTATGTTCATTTTTAAATAAACATTTTTCAGAATTGTTACGTCACTATATCGTCCCCATATCGGCAATGTTCCACCAAAACATTCCAAATTGTGGAAAGGTTCGATCACATGTAACTTATCAAAAATTATCTTCCTACTATGTTTGGTTGCTGAGTTTATATAGAGATTTTAACTGATCCATCACTGCTGAATACGTAGATTAGATAAATGAAGCAGTGACGTCATACATGACACTGAAAATTGTCCATTGATGCTAAGGGGGCATCACTCGGAATCTGAAAGGGATATTTCATTTCATAAGAAGAAGCAATAAAAAAGCTTCATACCGCGTGTTACGGTTGTTCACCAAATCTGCTCGACTAAATTGCATCCCAAGAAAACAATGTGGAATATGGAAGGGATGTTGCACACACATCATGACTGCTACTGCATATAATGTTCAACTCCAACGTGTTTATGCCGTACTTCAAGAAGAAAAAGGTCGAATAAACGACATGATGTCAACCACATTACATGAACAACACTAGACATATGCTGTACACATAATGTTTGCTGATTTTGGTATTCTGCAGCTTCAGTGAGAGGTTCTTCTTCATCCGGCGTATTCCTCATATGTGACTTATACAGATTGCCATCTTTTCCGGTCCCTGTTGAATTTATTCCGTTGCACATCCTTCGAGGAGGATGAGAAGTTGCAGAATTTCATTGATGATATCTATGCATCCAATCCTCAGAGTTTTTTGGTAAAGGCATCCAGTAACTGCCTGAACGTTGAGAACAGATTGTAAACAATTCGGGGGTATGCATCAGTGATCCATTGCCGTATTAGCTCAACCCTCAGACAAGAAATGTTTCTATTGGTTCCAAACGGCACGAACTATTGAATCAGCCTAATCTGATAGTTTACAGTACGAGAAGTATGTGTACGAAAGTTGTTCTATATCAAAATTGCATTTTGTGAAGAATTTTAAAGTAAGAGAAGATGGGAGAGTAAAATTTGGAGAATATTTTTTATGCGTATCGTCAGTAACATGGTTGAAGTATAATTAGTCACTAAGAATGTTTAATAAGAAAATACGTTTATGTAAACAATTATATTGAAACCGAAACCTCAACTTTATCTCTGAAACTATTGACCGGAATATATAAATGGGAAGTACTCTTTCCTGCTTGTCTGTACCAGCATAGGAAGAATTATTTCTAGTAAATATGGCTTCATAGGAAGAGATAAAGAAACAAACAAAACACGTTTTCTACGTAGAAAACAAACAAAAGTAGTTAATTTTATCATACCCGATTATTTTACCCTGTATTAAATTAAGATGTGCTCGCATGTTGACATTTCAGTATTTTACATAAAAGCTAAATGTGTTTTAGTGTGTGCGAGAATTGTCACATATTTATTTTAATAAGTAAGATTTTGATAAGTATATTGTGAGAGGACATTCTGTTACTGAGATTATCTGACATACCTTTGCTATAAAATACGGTATGTGGATGGAATATAGAGTAAAATATCTTCATTAATTGATAAAAGTGTACATAGAATTGGAAAATTATTAAAAGGAACTAACTAAAGGGATATCATCTTCGACGAAAGAGATGGATAATTATATATTTAAGATGCACAATAGAGGCAGTACTGGTAAATTTGTAGCAAGGTATATGTTGTTCACGTTATTTCTGCGCTCAAATTTTCACATGATCAGCAACAAAAATAGGTGAAGGTGTGCGTATCCTTTATATTTTTCCAGCTTCAAAATAGTAGACAAACTTTAAACCAATTTTTCTTTTGAGTGTATTCCAATGGGCCATTCGTATGTTTTCTGGGCCAAAGGTGTCATAAAACATATAGATTTGTACTTTCCTTTCAGTGGGTGATTGTACAATAGTATGTGCTCTTTATAGTTGTGAATACTAGCTTTGTGTGAATTATTTATTGCTCGTTTGTATTGTTGAAATAAGCCATGTTCTCTTCGTGTTCCTCCTGAAACAAACAACAGAATTTTAGCAGCGGTAGTTTTATTGCTTTGCTTTTGCTTATCTTTGTGAGTACAGTAATTTACGACCAAGAGTTTTAGCATCAAATATTGTCTTCAAGTTTAAACATTGTAACTCAGGAGAGAGTAGTTGGATTATGTACCAGTAGTCACAGATATGTTATTCTATGCATCATATAGAAAAAAATGGTTCAAGCCCCAAAGAATATTTATAAATATTTGAAATAGTCACATTGTTCCTGCTAAGTTTTTTTCAAGTTAATTATTCCTTCGAAATGGTAAACTAAAAATCTTTCATTTTAACATGTAGAAAAACGAATTTCAAGAAAAAGTTACAAATACTTTTTCGGTAATTTAAACACAATTGAAGCTGCATATTATAGCATTGACTTGGAAATTTCGAACTATATATAGCGATATATTTACATTATTATTAGGTACTATTATTTTAAATCATATAGTATATTTTCTTGTGTAATGAGGTTAATTAACGCGGTACAGTTATGTACAGGCATACGTTAAAATTTAATCATAGTGAAGTGTGTTCTTTCTGCCTTCATTGAGGCTTAGATCTAATGAGTTACCTAGTATTTTATGCTGTGTCAGTCTCGACCCACATTGTCAGGTTCGATAGCGACATCTCCGAACCAGCTGAGCAACCCTTCAATGAAAATTACTTGTGTTATTTCATCAATAAATAATTAATTTGTGTTTTATACTCAGTGTCTATTTGCATGCAAAATTTTCGAAAAAAAAAAAGTTTTGTTTAAACTAAACGAAATATACGCTTATATGCTTTAGATCTAATGCTAGATATTTATTTGTTAATACTGATTTCCAACAAAGTATTTAGTTTTAAACTAATAGGTATTGTCTTTCTTAAATAATAATAGTAATAATATTAATGCACGAAGTACTGAAAAAGCTAGTTCTGGGAACATTACCAGAGAACGTTAGAGACAGATGGTGAAAGGTTGACGGTTAGTACTGTGAATATGTCCATTGGATTTGTCACTCTTTTTCTATATGCAATTAAGGTTGGAAGTACTATAAATGAACTGTGTAAAGAGTCATAATTCACAGGGCTCTTCTATATTCATGTTTTAATGTAACTTTCAAGACAAAACATTAGGTTGTATTATTGCACTTGAATAACCAAGAGATAATTTGGCTCCTGGCACGAAAAACTCATTAAATGAACAATGGAGAAATTGAACTTTTTTTTATCTCTTAGTATTGAAACTGTGAGAAAACGGAAGGAAAAAGTACTGAGCTGCTAGTCAGTATTCTGTAGATAACTAAGATCATAATGTGTTCTTCTTCTTACAATTCCTTAGAAATAACAAGTCTCTTCCTGTTGTCAATGCCGTTATTTTCCATGTGTCTTACTCTGCTTTTAAGGCAATACAGTAATATTCTTCAATATAATTTTATGGTATTTTATGAAATATCTGTTATTTCTACTGTTGGAATATTTGTTTAAAATGGTAGCGGAGTAAATAATAAGTATTGTTAAAATGTTAAATGTTCGTTCAAGCCTTATTAAAAGTCTTGTTAGTTTTTAGCTTTACCGTATTTGCTTCTAGACTTTTATTTATAGAATATTACGAACGGTATAATAATTTATCTTTGCATATCAGGGAAATTACACTTTTATGAATTCAAAAAGGAAACGTGGCCATCAAGCTCTTTTGTGGTGGCTACGAGAATTTTCATTGATATTTGTCCGTCTTCATGTCATGAATCTACATATTTTAAATACATTGGAGTCTTTTTAATTCGAAAGACACGGGACACGAAAAAAGGTCGAATTATCCAACAATATAATTTGCTGACTTTACCTTTAAGGGGCCATATTATCTGCGTGAAACAGTACCACAAACAAACATACATTTACGTGTAAATAGATTAAGCCACACGTACCAAGGAAAAGCACAATAATACATGCACTGAATTACACAAATCTATATACTCGAGTAATAACCTGAATTATTTGCTCTAACGTAAACAAGTTCGTCATTATGTCATTAATTCTGTAATAAATAGTGAATACCAGATTAATTTGGGACATGATTACGAGACACTTTGCACTTCGTATTTTTATCTTACGCCTTTTCTCTCCCTGAAGAAGATGATACTGAAATGAGAAGTTTTGTAATGTGTGATGGCTATTATGGTAGAAAGAAAAGAAAATGAATAAAATATTATACTTTTGGTCTGCTTTATTAATAGTTTTTGTATACTATTTAAAATAATCAAATCGATTTTCCTTTTACAATAAACAGTGAAGGTTACTTCACCTGGCACTGTGAGGTATAACAGCTTTGACCTCGAAACAGAAGTAGTAAATCGATTTTGGCAGGAGCAGTATAGCTCTTAGCTTAGAATCAACCGTGAAGGTACGAAAGTAAAGATAAATTTAGAAGCTGATGGGAGAACTTGAAGCAGAAGGGAAATTGGCAGATCTAGTGTGTGAAAGTGTGCTTCAAATCAGAGTTAAATTCAGTGGAAAAAATAGCAGTAGAAAGAAAAACACAAATTATATTTATAAACTCAGTCTATTATCTTGAATATTTTGCTTTTAGTTGAAAATTAAATAACTTAGATTTTACTTAACATTGTACAGTATTATGTCCTAATGAAATTATATGAATGACAAATCTCTAAAAGCTACATGAACTGACATAATACCGTAAGACGGGGTTACTTTGCACAAGATTTAAGCCATTTTAAAGAAAATCGCATGTAACTTACAAACGTAATAATGTAGAAAACTGTATTTTAAACATATAATAGCTAGATATATAAGGAAAACATTCGTGCAAGTTCATTAGTAAATATTCAGTATAACCATAGTTATTGAAATATAAACTGTGGTGCAAAGTAACCCCATAGCTGAGGTTACTTTGCACAACACACAAAAAAGAATGTTCAAGATACGAATATAACGTTTCTGTGCAAAGTTTTCCCTTCAGTATTTATACATTTTACTTTCTACACAAAACTGCATGCAGTCTACAAATATTGATATTAGAATGATGGTACCGGTATCAATACTTAGTTTGAATTATCGATATTTGTAAAGAAAATTATGTATTTTCTGGTACCGCACAGGAACCCAGAAAAATGCCAACTCAGGAACAGAAAAAAAAATCCCCGTGAACTGATTTGCCTTGGTTATTCCTTATGTCAAAGAATATTATCCCAACCGTAATTAGTGGAAGATTTACAGGATTTGGGACTTTCAGGCTGAAACCCACCCATTGTATGATTTCTTTTTTAGAAAATCTAATGTTAGTCATTCCTATGCATATAAGCTTCAAGCCCCCCCCCCCCCGCCCAAAAAAGTCTGATTTCTTTAACAAAAAAGAAAAAAGTCTGTGAGTGAAGCCTCTTTCAAACTACTTTTCTGGATCTTCCACTGTTCATAATTTATTTTCCAACAAGAAATTCATTCCGGCATCTTCCTAAATAGGAAATTTACCTAAATTTAGAATGCAGTAGGTTCCAGTAGTAATAATTTCCTATCTAAGCGGTATTTTGGACCGGTGCAAAGTAACCCCGAGTATTATAGAGGCTGAAACCGCCTTCTTCTAGTTTTACTTTTTTTTATGACTTTAAAACGTTTCACATTTCAATTTCAACTATTGCATCAAAGTTCCATTATACACAGTAGTATTCTACGAAACTGACTTAACTTTGATGGAATATCTTGTACGTAATATCTTTCAAATTTTGGCGGCCTTTACAGTGACTGCTTTCCATACCTCTACAACAATGAACCCTCCCGGTAATTAAAACTGATGTTAACCGCCAACATTATAGTCAAAATACAGTTAGATGTTCTATCTTACGGTGCCAATTGAAACTTCCTCTTTTCTGTTCATGGTTTTGCCGATAGAGGACCGTGAAACTCTTTTCATATTTTGTGCAAAGTAACCCTGTCTTACGGTATCACAAGTACTTTTAGTCGATGTGAAAATTTGAAATTAGGCATGTTTATATCTTTAGAAGAGAAACCAACAGAAAAATTGTTTAAAGTGTATTTTGTACATTTTCAGAAGGTAAAAAAAGAGATTATTTAAATGGGCGTTTTTTTTTTTTACATAAAATCTCATGTTTTAAGCAAAAAATTTGAAATCCGGTATGATTGTAGTTTTTTGATATCGTTACCTAAGTAAATCACCAAAAATAAAAATTCCATCTTTCGTGGTATTTTGTGGAGAACTAAAAAATCTTCTCTATGTTGTTTAAATGGGACACCTTCTACACTCCATAATTACTAGATACTTCCGGTAGGACTATAATGATGAAATTTGGCGTGATTGTAGCCTCCGGGAACTAACCCACAGAAAAAATGTCGAAAATATTTTTAGTTTGTATTGGGTCTTAGGGGGGAGAAGAAAATTTCCCTGCACACCTATTATAAAAATAAGGTTATTTTCAATGTAAAACCTGAAAGTTTAGATATCTCTAATTGGAATAGAAACTCAAAACTTGGTATGCTCGTAGGTTTTGTGAATGCGAGAAACGAAAAAAAAAAAAAGTCAAAAATAAAGATCCTGTTTTGACTTTTTTTAAAAAATTCTATACCATGTATTGAAAATGAAACTACTTCCACGCCTAAGTACTTAACCCTAAAATAATTATAGTTGTAAAAAATATTTGGTATAAAGACTATAAAATCGTGTTCGATATGTAAAGTTCACATTAACAAAGTGTTCGAATATAAAATCAAAAGGTTAGTTACTTCGTGATGTTCGTTTTGGATACCAAGGTATACCACCTACATTTAATTTTACGTATTCAGACGGCCCATTTCAATATCCCAGACAGGAAGATATTTATGGAATTCACAAAAATAGAACATAAACATTTGCCCTTATTATACAGATGCCATTGCGTCACCATTCTACAAAATCAGTGTGTCATTTTTCACGGTCAGCAGAAACTTTAGCTACAACGTTGCTAGATCTATCTTCTCTGCTGGACACCAGAAATGTCTGGTTTCTGTGGCTTAACCGTGTGATTGTCTCTCATTTTGGGTAGTAATACATAGTATGTAAATTTTGGAACAGTTCTAGAATCATTCTTAAATTATTCATTTAACGTGCTTACTAAAACTCAAGATTCGTAATTTGTCTCGTTTCACGCCTGTCATCGATAAATGAACTTGTATGAAAATCAAAGCATGTTGCTTTTACCGTATCCTGCTTTTGCTCAATTGAGCTGGGTCGCTCAAGCCTCCGTTTGAGGAAATAATATCCTAGAGGTAAAATTGGCTTGTACTTGAGTGCGACAGATTAAATTGTTTCGACTTTCAGATTAAGTTCTGCGCCCTGTCAGAATTCCAATCTGAAAATGCATTACCATAATTTTTGGCAATATTATTTCTTTACATGAGTATTTGTAACTGTTAAACAGTAAAGCATCTTTGAGTCACTAATTTTGACATGACATATTAACGTATATCTATTGGAAGAATGTATGAAAATATATCCAAATCAAGTTAATGTCGGATTCAGTCTTCCGTTTTTAGCAGCCATTCTTCTAGGTAAACAAGAAGCTGTTAAATGGATTGCCGGCCATACCATTTTATTGGATTACGTTCCGATCATGGAGCGTGAAACAGGATCTCGTGCATCAACCGCAAGTATTTTGTTCGCGACGTTTGCCAAATATTTTGCCCTTAGCTACAACTCCCGTACTCGCACGAAAAGTATGCATTGCAGACATAAATGTGTCCAATGTGGTATTTGCCCTACATTCAGTCTAAAAAATGTGTCATTTTTATTCTTTTTAAAATTCACTACGGTATATCATATCTACTTATCTTTATTGTGAAACACAATATTATCGAAAGATATAACACGCATTGAAATTATTATAACATATTTGGCGATAGTAGTTAATGCTTTTTCCTCCTTTATGTTCAGAATACACAAATTGCATTACTATTTAACGCTACGCAGTTTAATTAGGGATAGGTGTGGAATAGTAGTTTTCAACCTCCATGCTGGAATGATACTGGTTTCAGATTGAAAAGTAAAATCAGAAGAAAATGAAAATGGTTTAAGGCTTAGTATTGGGGAATTTAGTCTGGTGAAATTTTTACATTTCCTGCTTACGCAAAACCAGAACATGTACACACAATTATTACCATTATGCATAATTTATTTTTCACTTTTAAGTAGATACGTTTATACGTAAACTTTTTTTGAGTTGCCCAAATGTTCAAGTTTCCTATTTATGAACCCTCGTTTAACCTATTTGTTAACCCAATCGGCTTGGCCATCTTAGAAGTCTAGCATAAAAGTAAAGTGAGGTTATATCCTCATGAAATCTGCCAACCAACAGATATTTTCCGTGGTCTAGAAGTACACAAATTAGATGCCGAAACAACATATTAATTGGAAATAATTTACTTTAACGTTGTATTCTTCGTGAGCTATTTGTTATCCGTGCTTGAATATCAATAGATTTAGACAGACCAGAAACAATCTAAAAATGTATTCCTTAGTAAACAAATTTCGTAATATTTCTTATAATATAAAGCCTTTTTGTTTTAGAATTTCTCTATTTTGATTCAAACTGCTGCTAGTGTTTCGAAATATTAGGATATGCGGTGAGTGGAGGAAAATATATAACTGTTATATCCAATATAGAATATTGTCACGTTTGTGGTGGCGTTGAAGGACATATGTGCATGTTTATACAGTTATTGTATTATGAAGAAAAATACACATGCTCTGGAATGACGCAGTGTATTGCGACAAGTGTTGAAATGAACACAGTAGGCTGTGCCACTATAAAACATATTTCCTCCATTTCAGGAATATAATTAGTACAAGCTGATTTAGCATTGATGAAAATGTGTATAGTAAAAATACTCTAATTAGGATTTTAAAAAAATAGCTGCAACTTGTACTAATTGAGCTGACTGGGGCAAACTAGATCAACCTGTGATTTTCAAGATAGTAGGTCTCAGTTTGGGTATTCTGAAGTTTGATTGCTGGTATTGACTTAACCTTTTCAGACGGACAGGCATTTCAAGAAAATCGTAGACTTTTACGTTGGCGGCCCAAGTACTCCTAATTGTCACTGGAACAAGAAGACACTTCGTTGTAAAGCTTATGGAACACAGATTTTAACGAGGTAACTTTTGTGTTTCCCGTGGCAAACCCGTAAATTTTTAATGAGAAATTTTCTGTTTTGGGGAATTTGTGAGAGACTGACAACACTGTTACTTGTCGCACGCAGGAAAAATGTTTATACGCGTACGTCAAACATTGGGTACAATCATGTAACGAAAAAATGAAGGGCGAAAGTTCAATACCAAGTTCTGAATATGTTTCCTACGAGAATCACCCTGTACATATTTTTCGAAATATATTTTGGTCTACCCTGATGTTGGCAGCCCTAATTATCACAGAGATAAAGCCACACTTCGTTGGAATTATTATAGGATGCAGATTCCAACGAGGTAACTTGTGTGTCCCTTGTGCTCAACCCGTAAAAGAAAAAGAAAATCAAAAAATGGAAAAAAATAAATGTCTTAGAAGTTTGTGGAACTGTGGCAACACTATTATTTGTTGTACGCAAAAAAAAAAAAAAAAAAAAAAAGACATTGGTTACCATTGTATACAAAAATAAAAGGCGTATAACAACGGAGAAAAAAATTCGGAACATCGTACCTACGTGAACCATCCTGTATACTTTTCGATGGACTATCGTCTACCCTGACATTGGCAGCCCTTGCGACGCCCCTAATTTTCTCGACCAGAGTTCAAGTATTCCCTTAATTTCCTCCAGATTTCTGGACCAACATTTTTTTAATGACCCTTCCTAATTTTTGCTTACTGTATTTGAGTTTTGCAAGCGCTTTTCCTACTCGTATTTGGTACCAAATCTTTGCTTCTGTTTTACTATAGTCTAGCGTCATTTACGTGGTAATTTTTTCCGTTTTCATTCTTGGAACTAATTGTTCAAGGCTCTCCTTGGTCGAATTGTCTTTCTTTCTCTTTCTTTAATCCGCATCAGTAGTTTCCTTTCTTCTTAAACTTTAGCATTACGTATCGCCGCTGTTTTAGTTTATCACTCTTTAACAATGTTTTAAAAAAATCACGGTAAATATAGTGGCAGGGTACTCATGTTTGCTGTGTTCGAGAAGAGTGAACACACGATAATTTAGTTTACAAAATAGGCAGTGCAAATAGCATTGATTATGTTCTTATTTAAAGATTTAAGGGATCACAGAAATGGCAAGGACTTACTCCTCCACTCAATTGATATGTGGGTAGTTTGATTTTAACGTTCTTTTTCGGCACTGAGACTATGAGACGAAACCTACTGAAGTGAGAATCGAACCCAGGGAACACGCGTAAGCCGTTCGGAACTTAACATTGAATTTATACATTAATGTTTTCTCCGAAATACGTTTATGTGTGAATGGGACTAAATTCTTTGTTTTTGTAGGTGTTATTATTTGATGAAATTTTGAGTTCAGTGAATTAGTCGGAACCTAAATTGAGATGAAGAGCCAATAACCAGTTTGTTGTGACGCACAGGTGATACTTTTTAAAAGGACATAATAGTTGCTTTGAATGTTAATGGTGCATGATGGTATCAAAAGCTGTGTAACAACACAAGAATTCTGTGATAACTAGCTTACCATAAAAAGCCGCTGCATTTCTGTGAAAGGTGTGTGCGAATGTGCTATTGTTAATTAAGTTGCCGGACATCGTTGAACAAAAGAAGACCCCAGAATGAGTTCCTGACACCGTTCTGAATGAATAAAAAAAGAACGTTTCCGCAGAACGAAATAATAATGATGCACAGAAAAGAAAGTGGCTCTGAATTTGATTCCCCGGCAGAGCATCCCTCGAAAATCCTCTATGAACTGCAACCCTATATAGGAAATCGAAACCTATTGTAATTTTATTCATGCTTCACTGTGCAGAAAATAGGAACGTAAGCAGTTTAAATTAGGCTAATTTATTATTATTATTATTATTATTATTATTATTATTATTATTATTATTATTATTATTATTATTATTATTATTATTATTATTATTATTGTTATTATTATTGATACGTACGGAAAGTACAGTGAAATCAGTGGATTCGAGGCCGCCACAAATTTACTTACATTCATGCGAGGTAAATTACAAACTTTACTCCAAACTTTCTTCTGAAATTCAAATCACTGCATTCCTTACGGTGCGTCCAATACAGAAGTTTTAAGAGATATTGTAGTCTGGTCCAGAAGGCTAGAAACGACGAGCAATGGGAGCCCATCTCACACATTTCAAGTAAAAGATACCTGAATGCGGCCATAACTTTTCTTGGGCTTTAACTTGTGTTGCCTACGAGACGAGACTAGTCTCGTGAGATTCACCCAAGTCTTAGTTTTCAAACACTGTTATAGTGTTGCATGATTCATAGTATAAAAACTGCACATTGATAAAAATGATTGTAGGAATACAATGAAGAGCATTTATTAACGTTTAAAGAAGCGCAAGTGATTACATAATATACTTCAGTAATAATAAACAGTGGGGGATCTAGGCCGAGGCCGGGGTGCCTAGCCCCCCAAGTTTTTTGGGTGACAAAAATAATTTAAGCTATAATTTATATATTTTTGAAAGTTTATAATAAACTCATCATGTGCCTAACAGTCTGGGTGCCCACCCCCATTTTTACCTTCTAGATCGGCCTCTGATAATAAATTTGGTTTAAATGTTATGTTACCTCCTTCGTGGACGTGATTGTGATGACGTTTATCTAGTCTTGTCGTAAATACTGTCACATGAAGGAGCAATCCTAATGTAAAGAAGACAGCAGATCCACAGATGTAATTTTTTTTTCTTTCTTCCGAAGGGGATTTCGACGAATTCTCTGCCTGACAACGTGAATGGCTTGTAGTGTTCTGCTACTCCGCGGTCGCCTTGGTCTTTGGCGGTCACGTACAGAGGAAATCTCAAGAGATCCTTGCTGGGGTCCGATAGTGTGATTTTCAGAGGTTAGAGAGTTTGAACATCTTCGATGCCTTGTGACCACACTTGTGTAATGCAATCACAGCTATACGGTTCTGTTCCTGACTCCACTCTATCCTTACAATATCACACACACACACACACACATACAAAAAAAAAAAAAAAATGAACAATACACAGACTACTGACAGGAGTGAATTCACTAGAAATAAACTGAAATCCGTGGTTACAAATATTACGAATTTTGTAACTAAGAGGTATTAAATTAAATACCGTATAAAAACAAAATAACTGTTGAGTAACTACTATGATTTCATGAAGACCAAGCTGGTAAATAATAATAATAATATTATGCACTTGTACTACAATGGTATGTGGAAGTCCTAATGCAAGTAAATATAAACAGCGAGAATATGATTATTATTATTATTATTATTATTATTATTATTATTATTATTATTATTATTATTATTATACTTAATGCTGCCTTCAAAATTGCAGGAGTAAGAAAATAAAATGAAATCTTCCAGCATAACTCTCACATTATGCCTTTTAGGCTAAGGAAGACGGATGATTAAGGCAAGTGAATGATGTTGGAAAAATTAGTGGAATGAGAATGTGGGTGTACGTCGAGAAAACCCACGGACATGATGTGGCTGGGGATCTAACCAGAAACTCCACGCACTAGAGGTAAGCGCTCTGCCACAGAGCCACCGTGCTCCTGCAGGAGTAAGAGAAAAAGCACGTATGGTCAACGAGTAGTAAGGGATGGGCATGAAGTATATACGGCTTATGAAACGGAGCATTAAGCATGTAGAATTTACGAAGAGAGCGCGAGGCACGTAGAGCTCATGAAGGGAGGCACCAGGTAAACAAAGTTGGGAACTACTGTTCTAGATGAAGAAAAATCAGCTGTATAAATTTTGAACAAAGATTTACAAAACGAGACGAGAAATTTTCCGAGACAACACTAGAAAACCTAATTTCTCATCTCGTTTCGTGGGCAACACTAACTGTAACACCATAGAGGTGAGTTTTATTTTATGTATAGTGCGAAATTTTGGGAATGGTATTAGAATAAAGGAAACGAACAGATTTAGTAGTAGGTGTTACAAGTAAGAATTATGCTGGCAAAGAAATTAAATCTGTGTTAAGGCGAGTATTACACGCTATTGCTTAATAATAACTCGTTGCAATTGATATGGGAGAGGTTAAATTTGACAATCAGTAAGGACACAGGATTGCTCATAGTCCTTTATGGATACGAATGTTTGTCATTAAAATGACGGGATGAGCTTAAGTTTAGAGTATTCGAAAACAGCGTCTTCAGAATTTTTGGAACCAAGTGGGGGTTCAGTGGGTGAATAGGCACAATTACACAGCGCGGAACTTCACAATATACGCTGTACACGTCACCTCATATTATGCAAGTTGTTAGATCCTATAGGAATGGGAAGGAGGTGTCGCTTGTATGGGAAGTCGTGCGGGGTGTACAGTATTTGAGTTGGAAAATTTTTGGGGACGTCTGTGTAAGCGTATATAGGAAGATAAAACATACCTTTCGGAAGCAGCACGTATCAACTAGTCACAGAATAGGATCTATTAGTGTTTTTCTTTTCTGTGGCGATGAACTTCTGAGTTGATACACGTGTGAACAATGTAACGAAAAGAAAATTCAGAAACGTTTACTGAGGGTGAGAGGGAACTAAAATCATCCAAATTTCCCCTTACCCTGCCGCTGCGAGACCCCCAATGTAGGTGAAACGCACATCGTTGGAAAGTTCCGCCCTTCCTGAAGAGAGAGACATCTGAATCGTATTTATTGCCAATTTGAAAGGGTTAAAAGATAAAGGAGAAAGCAATATAACTAATTCTAGAGATCAGTTTCGTATATTTTTATAACATGAAAGACTGTATAAAAGGATATTTGAAGTGCTCCCGGCTTTAAGTATTTGGCTACTCTAAGGAAGATTGAATAATTGGAAAAAAGCTTCATTAATGAATCTCTATTTTTTCACATCTCAAATCAGTAATTTCTGTTTTCGGAGGGTTGACAGTTTATATGATGTATTATACAAGCTAATACTGACTGACATCAGTGCAATATAGTTTCTGTATTTCCAGTAATTCCAGTGTATAAGCAATATGCAGTTGCGCAGGTATTGCCGAGAGCTATTGGTAAATTAGCTGTAAAAAGACTTCATTGTAAATAGCTGCTTGCGTGCTGTTTTTTGAAAGTAGCTGAGACCGCATTTTAACGGCACCGACAATGAAGGAATCAAGAAATCTGAGAATAACCATTTGTATTAAGACCACGTATTCTACTTGCTTATTATTTTTATTAGTGCTTCTGCACAAGTTCTGGTTGCGTGTGTTAGGCTCATATAAGAAACTTAATGTGTGAGGGAGGGATCATTGATGAAAGAGTTAGATCAATTAAGTGTTTCGTGTTCCGGTTAACGTGTTACAAACAAAGGTTAATAATGAAAAGGATGCTTCCTTATAACAGAAAATTGTGGTGTTACTGTGATATTCCGTGTAGACAATACGGTAGGATGTTGTCAGTAATGATAATTGATCAAAATAATCTTCAGTTCTAACTTCCTGTTATCCTTTTTTTTCTTTCGCCAGTGATAGAACAAAATACACTATACAAGCGGAAATTTGTAGTTTGTCAAAAAAAAAAAAAAAAAAAAAAAAAAGTTTATTAGGAAAATGACACTGTTAGTAGGAGAATTACATAATTTTCTCTATTCGTACAAGAAATTATAGACGTAATTGTTTTTGTTTGTTTGTTTCCGGCTTGGTAATACTACAAGCGCTTTTGTGTTCATTAGTGTGTTTGCAATGTGACTTTAAAGCAGGATTGTCATAGTTTTAAATTTAACAAATAGGAGGAATTTTGACCAGATTATATTTATGTCGTACTACCTTTCAGTGTTGCATTGCTACCTGTATTTTTCTTCAGGAAAACTGTCTTAAATATGATACTTGTTACTGATTTCATGCTATTCAAACATATTGATATCTATCTGTCAGTGTCAACATTCAAGTTACTCGTACTTCTCTTAAATGTTTATGTAATGAAGTATATGTAACGATTTATGGCGTATTGTGAAACTGAAGAGATGTTCATTAGCAAGCAGAAGATTGCCGATTAAGTCAGATGTTCAGTAACTCACTGACCTCTTACCATTATGCCAGGCAATGTTTGGAAGGGAGAAGGAGAATAGAAACGCAGTATTTCTTCGAGTTGAAGAGAAACTAGCATTTTGCTGTAATGAGATAAACGGGTAATCTGGTAAATCCCTACTCGAAAGTGGGGAAGTAGGCAATGAATAGCACATTGCCTTAAGGCATAATATGTGCTTCACATGTCTTCCACCATTCTCAGCACACTTCCTCAAATGAGCTCCCCTCGTGGACAAAAAGTTAGCATTGCCGTCTTTTGTGCCGAAAATCCCTATTGGGACGTGATTGGATGTGATTAGAAAAAAAAAACAATTTTCATTTCCTTGTTTTTTCGTTCCTATTCATTCGTAATTCGTCATGCAATGATCATCGTTGCACTATCCCTTTCACTTGTGTTACTACTGTTGTACAAGGATGTTTGCGATACTGTAGTGTCCTCAGTACCTAACACTGAATAAGAAATATTGTGTACATTTTTATTTAATATGTAGATTTGAAATACGTAATAATCTGACGTAGTGTCATTTTATGCAAGATTGACATGGTTGGTAATCTGGTGATACTGCAGAGTATATAAAATAATTTCCTTCTATAGATATTTGCATCGTACAAATTTTCATCGTTGGTTTAAAATAATGTAGTAAATCTAAATATGTAATAACTTGGTCATTTGAAAATTTTCCAAGTTTCTACAGATTTGGTAACACTCGTAATAATTATAACTTCCGTGATAAAAATTATAAATAGATTACACCAGTGATGGGCAAATATTTGTAGGAGAAAGACAAAGAAAGAAAAAACTGTAGGCGTTCAAATATAATTTCCAACTAGCTTTCCAAAACAAGATACTCTGAAATGGATATATTAATAATATCGGGATGTGCCATATGCTTATTATGTATATGTGGCTATAGACATGTAATGTTACATCTGTTTGGAATATTACATAATATAGTGTTATATATTTATATGTAATTTCAGAATTTCTTTAAGTAAATTACACAGTAATTTATATTAAAAATAACAATGATACATTCTTGTAATACACAATTTTTGTTTCACAGTTTTTGTAATGAGTGAAACTAAATTCTCATGTATGTCTTTTTCTTTGAAAAAAATCGAAATAACCATATTCTTTTCTAAATTAGGAATTATGTCATGAGCAGGATTGAACCTTTTGGGGACCACATCTGGCCCTCGATTCGTAATTCACTTATTACTGAACTATACAGTATTCTTCCCAAACTTGTTAATCAATTGTTCACGTGTGTTTAAGAACATTTGAGTGTATCTAACAAATGTTACCATTGTTTATACTCATGGTTCTGAAACGTTTATTGACCGTAACTTTGTTATTTTCGGCCATTAATAGCTAAATCTTCGAAAAAGACCAGATGAAGGCTATCCTAAATCCAGTTTTCAAGTACTTAAATTTGAATTTTGGAATTCAATTCTTTATGAATATATTTTATATTAACGCTAATTGGTGTTTTCTAACAATAAATAGTAGATTCAGGACACATGCAACAAAACTACAATAATTAGAAGAAATACTGGTAGCTAGAATAACTTCTGTAGTTGATTGTAGCCTTTTTCGACAGTTCGTTAGTTGTGATTTTTTTTTTTTTTTTTTTTTTCAGACTATGATATAAACGGCCGAATTTCGTTTGCTCAATTGCAGAGATTGTATGCTTTCCTGTAAATTTCAGTATCGTTTAAAAATTACTGTACTTTCTCCACGCGTACAGTAAATTATCAATGGGGCTTCCTTGGCTAAATTGTTGAGTTCTTCCTTTGGCGTGAAAGATCTGGGTCCAGTTCCTGTCTGGAGTTTGTATTCCACGTTAAGCTGTATGGACGCTAAAACCCAAAGCATCCAATTAACCAAATTAATTAGTTGTCCTCTTATTTTTAATACTTACAATTGTTTTGGGGTTCATTAATGTATCTGCTTACAACAGCTTATTTGCTTAGTGACAGACTTGAGGAGTAAAAGAAAAATAGAGGTCGAGGTTGAGAGTTCAGTCGGTTTATGTAAAAACCTGATGGAATATCATTCAACGGTCCAGAATCAAGTTCTACACTTAGGCCTTTTAGGTAATTGTTAGTTTTTTCTTATTATTCCTTCCTTCTTTTCACCCTGACAGACAATGATACATACTGATGAATGAAAATTGATAATCGTAATATTGTCTGTCGATTTTGTTCTTTTAAACACTGTTAATTATTTTATACATTCTAATAAAGTGTGAGTACCCTTTCGGGACAGGTAACTACCAGAATATATATATATATATATATATATATATATATATATATATATATATATATATATATATATATATATATATATATATATATATATATATATATATATATATATGTTTTTGTCTGCGTTAAAACTCTGCAGTAAATATGAAATACTGTTCTGATTTTTTTGCAATTCATGTAAGGGGGAATGTTCTTAATTTTGGAACAGGTCTTTTATTTCAATTTTACCTTTGCTTTTTGAGCAAACACACACGTCTTATGAGTTAGAAAAAAAGAAAGAAAGGATTTGCTCGAAAATTGATTGATAGGGATATGGACTTACCAGTTTGACAATTTTCTTGATAAAAATTTGGATTTGAGAGGATCTTAAGTAAATAGGAATGTTTTTCATTAATTTCATATTTCTGTTTACATTTTATTTAGTGTAGTTGACTTACAACAGAAAATTATAGTTGAATTTTATTGATATTACATCATAGGATTCACGAAATAAGAACGGAAATATTTTTAAAAAAATATAGTAGGAGAGGGAACTACTTTTGAAATCGTGGTTGTCATAGAAGAGTCAAGTTTTATACATTTGCTATTCTCCTTATTTGCGGATGCGGATCGAGATGATGTGGATGCCACTTTGTATCCGTGCACACCAGTATTCGTAGTTTTCCAGTTGAATGATCTGATCTAGGCCTGAGGAACCTTATCTTGGTTTCACCAATCCTAAATTGCCTATCCCAAAATCTTCAATATGTCGTGAGGGATCACGTCTTAGACGTTTGCCATGACCTTTTGAAATATCCTGTGTATATCTTAATAAACGGCAAACGTCTCCGTCTGTGTGGCACGCTAATATTAAAGTAACGCTAATAGATGACACTTCCTGCGCTTTCTCTTGCCTGCCTGATGCTAATAGATGTCGCTGCCTGAGCTATCTGTGTTAACTGTGCAGGCAATTTGCCTATCTAAAATCATTATGATGAAATATAGAATAGAATGTAAAAGAGGTATTCTTCCGTCTATTATGCATAATAAACTTTTTATCATCATCAGTTGCACATTTCTAAAATGTGTGCACTCAAATAATTGAAAATATTCCACAAAATTCCTCAATCCCAAGTGAAAGATACTTGCTTATTGACTCAGAATGTCAGTGATGTTTATGCAGATGAAACTGTGAAAGAGAGCATGACTACTAGTGGAATGAAGTACACTATTTATAGTATCAAAGTTGCGAGGAGAGATGTCTTCTAGCATGTGGGCGATTTCTGGTAGCTATTTTCACCTGTTCAAGTAACCACGTTGCACCTCGAATAAACTAAGGAAGTTTAAAAATAGATTGAGTCAAAGGACCGGTCTTGGTGTGAAAATAGAACCACTTCATTAAAATATCATTGTGCCTGCCACATCATGGAGTATAAAACACCAATGTTTTCTCAACTAGCTAAAGCAATTAGTCACGTTGCCAAGTGTAATAATTGAAGTTCCTTTTGAGAAATATCGTTACGCTTTATATGTATTTCATGACATTAAACTCTCTTTAATTATCTAGTTTTAATGTTTAGACTTAGTTGTCTAGTTAATATATTTTAACAGTCACACCTGGGAAGTAAATAAGACTTGAAATAAATTAATATTGATCTAACTTTTCTAGAAATTGAGAATATTATTGAAGTCGTTTTTGAAGAGCATAATTATGCGAGAGCAAATTCAGAGGTAGTTTCCGATCTATGGCCACGATTTCAAACAGCATCTACCTTAAGAGAAGTCATGTCATCACCATCGATGGTACTTTATTGAGTGGGCCTGCATTTTGGCAATAGCCCGATAGCAAAGTGTCCACTGTAGAAGACCGGCACAAAAGATAGACATGTTTATTCGTAATTACTCCTGCAGGCTTTCTCAAATCCTTGAATAGTGCGGGGCCTCCTGTAGAGACAAAGCTCGCTTCAGTGGGCCAAAGGCGCAATAATCTATCACAATGAGACATCAAGTGACTTCACTGGAATGTCTGTGAAGATAAAATTGATGTTACTGTAATTTTCGTGAAGCAGTAGATAGGAACTGTGATCAGTACTACTGATAAAATTGCTGTTTTATAGTGGCAGGCTGCTCCTTTTGTCGGTTCCAGTTTATTATCATAAAGATCTACCGCTCATACCAATGGTAAAAGTGCCCACGCTAGGGTAGATTTCTAATTTTGCCTTTTATATTAGTTTGAGAACGCGGAATACAGCGAAACTATTTAAAAATGTCTGTCTATTGGGTTACGAGATCAGTTGGGATATAAATAAATATAAATAGCTAACCTAACTTTGAGGTAATTTCTCTCGTGACTTAATAGACGAATATGTTTGAAAGTAGTTTCATTCCGCGTCCTCTAATTAGTTTTTAAAAGTGCAATTGGAAATTTATCCAAACCTGGACACATTTACCATTGGCATGAGTCATGAGTGATAATTCTTTGCTATGGTATTCCTTCTGTTTTAATTGTACAGAAGATACTTTCATCCTCATGGTAGTGAATTGCAGGGCGCCAGAGGTGCTGCATTTGTCCTAGTACTATAGCGTACATATCACACGTGAAACAGATAAGTCATCTACAAGTTACGAGAAAGTAAGTGTCTTTGCGATCCATCACGCTTCTAAAAATACACCCGTTTTTGGGAGGGTTACATCGTAACATAGTTATAGACAAATAAATAAATAAAAACGATGTAAATGCTAAGGTTTCAGTGTCTGATAAGTGATGCATGCAGCAGTCCATCTTTATGTTCATGCATTCTCGAAGGACAATCCGCAGGATCTGGTCAAAAGCGGCAGAAGAATCCAGCTCCGAAACGCACTCGACATGTCATTAGTAAAGTATAGCAATATATGACCAAAGTGAATCCATTGTCGCAACGTAAAATAACAGCACGCGTCGACTGTGTGGTGGCAATCCGGTCGAATCTTCCAATAGGAATTAGTTCTGAAAACTACGCAAAACACGCAGTCCTTTTCTAACACTAACGCACATTAGCCAACGGAGAGAGGCATGCAAACGTTGTATGAGCGCTGCCTAATGGGTGTTAAATAGTTATGTGATCAGAATCACCCTTAGATGAGACGTGGACCTCTGACCAGATCAAAGCAAGTGCGTGGGATTTACTGCTGCCCTACTGATGGGAAAGAACGCGCACAGTGGATTTGCACGTGCAAAGTAAGTTTCCTCCAAGGACTTTGGATAGTGGCGGGTTTCTGTACTAAGAGGAAGCTTCCTATACATAGAGTGGCATTTAATGTGAATATAAATGCTGCTTACTATATACAGCACGTCTTAATCCCACATACCGCCAACATGTCCCTGCTTTAGCAATGAGACCTTCAAAGTTCACATCCATCAAGACAGTGCCAGATATTACACCGCAAAAACAACAGTGGCGTACATGACATGGAACAGGAGAGGCTATACCATCTAGATACATCCTTGTTAAATCCCAGATGCATTACCCATGAACTTAAGGCTTTGGTCTACAATATATAAAACGGAACACCATAAAACGTCGAGTCGCAATAATTGATTTACTCTGAAAAGAACGCAGAGTTAAATTAGACGTGACTGTGGTGAATAGAACCCTCTTTCAATTGAAGCTCCGATGTGCAATTATTCATCGCCAGGACCATCATATTAAATATGAACGGTGTGGAAAATTGGTTTTATAACTTAGGGAAGGCAGATACAGTTCAGTACCAAGAGTGGAACGACCTTCTGTATATGACATTAAAAATTTAAAGTACAGCTTAGGAAATTGACTTGTAATATCTTAGTCTCACATACATGTAGAAATTGGAATACATATAAATTAAAAAAAAAAAAAAAAAAAAAAACATATATTAACTTTCTTCTTAAAAATTGAGATTTACTTATTTATGCTTTCTGTTTCAGACATTCACAGCATGGTGCAACTCTCACCTCCGAAAAGCTGGTACCTCCATCGAGAACATCGAGGACGACTTCAGGAATGGCCTCAAGTTGATGCTGCTCCTGGAAGTCATCTCGGGCGAGACCCTCCCCAAACCTGATCGAGGCAAGATGCGCTTCCATAAAATTGCCAACGTTAACAAGGCTTTAGATTTCATCGCGAGCAAAGGAGTCAAGCTTGTTTCCATTGGTGCCGAAGGTAATGTAATTCAATTAACACTTCATCACAAAAAATGTCTACTAACATTAGTCTTAAACGAAGTAAAAATATGAAAATTTCACGAGGAAATGGTAGAAATCTCGAAAGCTAAACTTTGGAAAAGGAAAAGTTACTTAGTAAATTTCTTTACTGTACAAGTCCGTAATTTAATATATTTCAAATTTCTTCACTATACATGTTTGTAATTTAACACATTTCATTTTAATAAGACTGTACGCGATGAAATACAAATAGGGATCTATAAAATCGGTAACTTTTTATGAGATCTGACATTGGTGGTAATGCCTCAGTAGGTATTTTGAATGAACAAGCTTTTTTTGTAAACTCTTCATGTATGACAACCCCATAAACATGCATATACAAAGTCGAGATTTTCATTATAATATACAAATAACCTTTATTTTTATGTGACTTTTAGTGACAGTTTAATGATAAAATGTAATTCCAATACACGTGACGTATAAAACGTGATAGAATTACACCTGATTAAGTTTTGAAAGTAAATATTAGGACAGCCAAAATACTCAAATATTTTGTTGCTGTTTTATAGTGTTAGTCGTATTCTAAATGAGAATGTTCAGCTGATAAATGTATAGTCACTACAAATCCCTCGTGTTCTTTTGCTAATAGCTTGAGCGTGCCGGCCAATTTGAGTTCAATTTTCTTTGACATAAAAAGCAGTTAGTTGTCTAGAACAATCCTAAAAATTGTCTTTAATTGTCAGTTCATTCGGAATTATCGGACGAAAGATCTTGTAAAACGTATATTCCCATTTATGCTGGTGGGTTTACAATAACACACAAAATAATTATAAGCTTATATTTAAAACTTCCATAATATAAACCGGAATATTAGTATGCTTGAAGAGTTTACCCAAATAAACCAGTTGTGTGTTGTTTGGTCTTCTAATAGCTGAGGTTTCAAAATTTAATTGGTAAGAGGCTTTGTGAAAATAATAGTGTAATGCTGTAAATTAGCTTTCCTCTGCTTCTGTCTTATGCAGCTTATAAAGAGAGTGTAATCTGATTTCGTTCTATTGTAATTAATAAATGTAGAACGTATATGTATATGAAATAGTTGATCAGGCCAGTCAGCATTGCCTCAGGTTATTTGGATGAACTAGGCTATGTACTGTTTCGATATACGAAGTTAATATAGTTGATGATGACACAGAAATCTGCTCGTTTCGGTGATACTTTCGTTTTTGGTTTCTTTTTTATTAAATTTTGACACGTGGTAGAAGTGAATAATCTAATGTTATGTAAATAATTGATATTTAATTTTCAAATTCCAGGATCGGCAAGAGTATTTTATTTATTTATTTGTGACCTAAGCAAATTAAACTGTTTCGAGTATTTATTTCCTATTCACTTAAATTGCCTAAGGAGCTCCTTCGTGAATAAGCGGTTAGCGTACGTGCCTTTGGCGTGGGAGACCCGGGTTCGAATCCCGTCGGGTGCTCATGTGGTTCGGATTCCACGTTAATCAGTAGGTCCTGTCTCATATAGCCTCACTGCTGAAAGACGTTAAACTCAAAATCATCACTTAAATTGCCTAGGATATGAGAATGTATAGTGTGTTACCTCCCATTTAAATTCTTCCACTTTTTACATTTTTAAGGCTTCATTAATTTTCCTATATTCACAATATACAGTATTAAAATCCTCCGTTATGGACTTAAAAAAAACATTTTTAAAGAATTTGAATCTTTGAAGGGCTTGAAAGTTATAATTGTTTCTCATTTATAGAGTTGAAGCTTTCTTAGACATTTATTTCGAAGATTCTTAGGAAGCCTAAACAAAAACCATTTCGCTGTAAAGTTAGTTTTTTTTTCGTAGTGATGATATGTAACGGGAGATTTTGATAATAACATTATTATTATTATTATTATTATTATTTTTAATTCACTCACCAAGAAGGTATCTCTGTTACCGAACGTTTCTTTTAAATAGCCTGACCCAGGGCACAAGAGTTTGAGTAATATATATACAGAATGTTTCAAAAGTCCCTTCCACCCGTTTTAAATCCGCACATAAGAAGTTTAATTGAATGTGAGATGGGCGATATACATTAGACCCAAAAGGACACTTTTGGAAATATATCGTGGTCGGCGGACATCTTGTTTCCGAAATGTTTATTATGAACGACTAGCAGCGTTCACCCCGCTTCGCTGCGGTCACCCCGGAACGCAATAAACGTTGTTACTTAGATAATTTTTACTTTTTCGCTTTCAAGTGATATGATAAAAACCATAGTAGATTGCAGTAAATGTTAACATTATATCGCCTGTCATTTATGTTAACCCGCCGAGTGACACGGTCATGCGGGTTGCATATAAATACGTTTATTTTTACCTATGATGAACTAACAAAGGATTTGTACGTTATGGACACTTGAATGGTCAATTATCTCAAGACACTGGTAATTAAAAATTAAAGTGATATGATAAAAACCATCTAGGGTCCAAATCCTAATAACCCCCCAAAAATGAAAGAAATTGGTTCAGCCGTATTAGCGTGATGAGGGAACAAAGGATTTGTGCGTTCTCTTTTATATATATAGATAGATAGATAAGTGGATAATGTGACATATGACCTTGGAATAGAATTTTCTCAGGACGTCAAATATGCAATCAGATTTCATATGATTAAATTTGGTGAAAAGTTATTGGCAGCTAAAAGTTATATTTGCCTGTTACACAATGTATTCCATATGTTGTCCTTACACAATGTGTTCCATATGTTGTCCGTGCTGAACAATGAATGTTTTCAGACGCTTCTCCTAGTTGCTGTGGACACGAACCAGGGTATCGGGTAAATTTGTGTACAGGCAGCGATGATAACGTTGTTCCCAGATAACAAAGATTACGAATTTTCATTGCGTAAACCATAGCCTTATATGTCCCCAAAGGTGGAAATGAAGTGGCGTTAGGTCTGGTGATCGGCAGGTCATTCAACTGGCCTACGTCGACTAATCCATGTCCCAAGGAATTGTTCATCCAAGTAGTGACGCACCACGACGCCATAGTAGGGGGGGGGGCGCCATCGTGTTGAAAAAACTGGTGAATGTACGCTCTTGAGACATCGCAACTGGCATTACCTGTTCCTGTAACAACGCGAGGTATCGTTCCACAGTTGAAGTTCCTGGAATAAAAAAAAAAAAAAAAAAAAAAAAAGACCGATTATTCGTGTTCTTCATATGCCTATCCACACCATCATCTCTGCACTGTCACTGGAAGGATTTGTCCACGGGGGGTTTCAGATAACCAATAGCGTATGTTCTGCCTGTTAACCTTCCCATTTACGTAGTGAGCTCCATCCGAATGGAGTATCCGCATAGTCAAGTTAGGGTCTAGCTGTAATTGCTCTATAGTCTACTCCAAAACTGCATTTGTACCTTATATGGATGCCACTTAAACCTGTGCACTGAACTGTGATTGACCCTACATTACATTGATAAACGACATGTGCTTCGCTAGGGTGATGTCGAGAAAGAGGCCGGCACTGCCGTAGCTGTTGCTTCGTTTGTGGCTGTACGCGGTCGTTGACTACGAGGTCTGTCCATAACTTTGCCCGTTTCCTCAGATTTTATTAATAAATGTGACACTGCAACATGTGACACAGGGTCACGTTGTGAATGACGCTGGTTGAAATCAACAACCACTGCATGGGCCCCTTCCACCCCCATAAGTTAATTATTTGGATGCATTTCTCACATGTTAACGGCATGGTTCCACACCTGCAAGAAATAGATAGACGTAACTCAGTTGCCAATAACTTTTCACCACATTAAGTTACATGAAATCTGATTGCATATTTGACATCCTGAGAAAATTCTATCGGATGGTCGTATATCATACTACCCACATTCATAATAAAAATTTCGAAGATAGCGTCCGTCCGTGTGACATATCCCCCTGAACCTAATGTGTATCACCCATCTCACAGTCAATGAAACTATATCCGTGTAGATTTTTAAAAGAGTGGTAAGCGACTTTTGATACACTTTGGGTATACTGGTATATATGCAGTGTGTAGACCGTTTATACTTGCCTTAATGGCTTAAGTAGCCATTCAAGTGGTCACACGAACAATTGTTCAGTCAGGTAACCTATCGTACATATGTTCAATGTCTATCTGGAGAATGGTATACCACTTTTGCTATAGGTTTTGATGTAGCTGGTGATCGTCTTTGCCAGAGACCAGTTAGTAGTCGTCTCACCGTGTTCCATATGGTACTGTAAAGAGTTTAAGTCCGGAGACCTAGCAGACCAGAATAGAAAAAAGTACCCCGAAGATACTGAGTTGACAGTGATTGGGGATGCACGTTATTCTGCTGGAAGATGGAGTTATACAAAGTACCCAGGTAAAAGTTGAAAGACGAGGTTGACGACGCCATGAACGTGTAACTAGGTACTAGTAATGCTCCCTTCGAAGACCTGACACAAATGGGATGTATAACTTAAGCCCACATACCAGAGTACCATGTGGGATCCTGTATGGTGATTACAAACACACGCGGGATATTCCTGTTCACCTGTGTATCTGCGAATACACACATGACCGAGAGGGAAAAGACTTTCATCGCTGAATACCATTACCCTCCATTCGCGTCTCTATTTCAGTCTTTCGCAAAACCAAAGAAGACGCCCTCGCCGGTGACAGTTGTGAGCGTAATTGTGCGAGAGGAACTCGAGAGCATAAGATCTACCTTCAACAGTGAAGTGTTAAGTGTTCCTGCGCTTATATAGGGTCTCCGGTCGCTCTAATTGCATTGGTTATCGCCGTTCTGACAGTTAGGGTGACCTAAACGATCTTTCTGTCCAGGTACTTCCCAGAGCGTCATAGGAATGCATGGAGGGCACGTCAGTATCCACACAAGCAGCATTTCTGTGGAATGACCACCCAGCCTCTCGCAGCCCTTCCATACCACCTCACCTGAAGTTATTTAATTACACAGTATTCATTCGCTAGCGTCATCTTAGCATTGCAAACACAGACTGATGGCCATACAACATTCACATGCAAACACATTTTCACATAGAACTTCGTGTTGTTCAACGTCAAATTAATAACAATATGCCCTCTATAGACACACATTTTGTTTTGTGAATTTCTTTTGAATCAGACTATGTATTATTGATATTCTTAAGTATCTTTCTATCAATAATATATTTGTGTGTATTTATGTGAGGAAATAAGGGAATTTAACTGTTGAAAGGAGGTTAATAAGTTAAATGTTTATCATATTTAAAGTACTGTGGAAATTTTGTATTAATCATTTCAAGATATTAATTGATATTCTTGTTTTACTTTTGCATGTCCTTTTGTTCCCATGTTGTGTATCATAGTAAAATTCTAAGTTGCTTTTTCTCATCACATTCTACTTCAATCATGTACATATTCGATATGTTTCAGAAATCGTTGATGGAAATCTGAAGATGACTCTGGGTATGATTTGGACTATTATCTTAAGGTTTGCCATCCAAGATATCTCGGTTGAGGAGATGACAGCGAAAGAAGGTCTGTTGCTTTGGTGTCAGCGGAAGACTGCTCCTTACAAAAACGTCAACGTCCAGAACTTCCATCTCAGGTATGCGCTGTACTTTTCTCTGACTTTTAAAAATTTATTTTTTCACACATTGTAAAGTTCTTAATTAAGTCATTTGCAACTGACCAATGTACAACGTAGGAGCACACGTTTACAGTTGGAGGAAGGAGAGAAAGGGAGAGAGAGAACACACACAACAGAAGAGGGTAGGATACGAGGTAGGGGAATGAGAAATAAGTGTTGCCAGTGCATGAATAGTATGTCCACAAGATCATGGACTCACCGTCTTGCTTATTACTACTGTTCTTTCCCGACGCCACGTTACCTGTATTCTTCTTCTCACCTCCTAGTTTACTGAGAAGAGGAGCAGCAAACTGTGACGTTACAGAGCCTCCAGTTGGAAATAATTGTTGTCATTGAAAATCTGTCTGGAAAAAAATAACAATTCCCTTGCCTTTAATCAGGGAATATTAAGTCTTTGGTTGAAAACTAGGAACTGCAAGATAATTACGTGACGCTGAATATCGTACTGGTAATAAGATCGAAAGGTTAAGGACCAGTAGGACATTTCATTTACATAATAAAGCTTTTGAAAGGTGTCTTGCGTAAACAACCCAGATTGGATTGGTACAGTAGGAGGAGCACTAACAGATTTTACTTCTTCGTTGATGAACTTCCAGGTTTCTCGTATCTTTGAATTAAATAGTTCGTTATTCGACTAAACCTTGTTATTGAGTTTGGAAACTATTCTCGGATGAGCAGAATAAAAGGATGCGGTTGGCGGTGGATAAAAAAATAAAACTTAATAGACAAATCTGAATTTTGAAATAATAGTTGAAAATAAGATTGCTAATAGTTTCTTAATTTCATCCAGTAAGATTGGTATTGTAATTCATTATATATTTTGATACTGAATGATTGTCTATGAGGAACGTAGTTTACAGGTGCTTATCATCCGAATTATCCGAGATAGTTGCCATGTTATTAAAAAAATGTTGTTTTAAACTCTTAAACTTCTTTTTAAATATTTAGTTATTTTTACGTGAAGAAAATTGTCAATAAGGAAAAGGCGAATAATAATCTCAAGGTTAAAATGTTAACTAAAATACTCAGTTGCCATTGTTATTTTTTGTAAATGCTTGTTTGTCGGTAGTGTTAACATTTATAAAATAAGGAGGTAACTTACTTGGTTGGAATGATTGAACTTGAGAGCCTTGTTTTCTGTGTTGTTCCACTGGATAACCAATAAGCCTTGCAGGTGGATGCATCCTCCGTTACTAAAGCCTTTTTTTCAATTTCGAACTTTCTTTCAAGATCTATTCCTATACAGTATATACACATATTCCTATATATGCATCTTTATTACGTTTCCCGAGGACTGAGGATGTGGCCTTTTAATGAAATTTCCCACGACTTCCTTCTTCAATATATCATGCATTAATCACATTTACCAGCTAAATGTTGTTGTCACTATTCTTGCTGGTCCTCATGACTCTAATTTCATAACTTACACATATAAACAGAGAACGTCTTCTTTTCATATAAAGACTAAAAGCGATTTCATTGAAATGTATTGTCGAAGAGTATGACCGGAAACAAGGAATATCCAGTTTATTCATTATTTCGTTATTAGGAACAGAGTTTAAGACTACACTGTATATAGTTTATTCAGTACTAGTATAATGTGCAATGAGAAACATAAAATATACTTGTATCTGAGAGCCTTGTCTTCCTCCCTCCCTCCCGTTGCAAATAAAACTTAAAATGAGATACTTCAAAGAAAGTTGCAAAAGAAACTACTGTACTTTTGATTATAATCTTTCGATTATCTCCACCATAATTTTGAGAAACCTTTGCAGCCACAGGAAAACGGACTAAAATTTATATAAGTGATGAATAAAACCAGTACTTGAAACTGATTTTATGATTTGAAATTTCCTAGAACTGTTTGATTTGACAGACCATCAGATCTAGTTTTACATAATATACAAACATATGTCGTAATCGCTGCTTCTGATTGTGAAATTGTAAAAATACATGCCTTCTCATATTAATACATTGCATTTCGACATGGATTCTCTCTTTCTTCTGACCTTTTTTTAAAAATAACTATCACTTTATTATTTATTTCATCAAGTTCTTATCATGGTATTAAATGTTATTGAAATCCCTTTCAGGGGTTTTCATGGGAATTTGGGACATACTATTTCTGTTTCTTACGATGTGAAGAATTTTCAACAATGAGTCGTTGGATATCTTATCGAATCGTGTTTGTATAACATAATTTATCTAATATAATTTGCCATAGTTTCTACAGTTTCACAAGTAGAAGATTTTTACAGTTTAGGACTTATTTTTTGAACAGAACACTAAATTCTAATTGCTAAATTAATTTTTATTTATATTATCAAGAGAAAATATATTACAGGATCAGTGTGTTTTGAATCGAACATATAGCGTCATGATAATAGATATTATTTGCTAAGATAGGTTTAAGTGTTCTTACAACTCATTATAATGTTATTGCAATTATTGTTACTTTAATATTCGTCTCATCTGTTGAATTAGTTTATGTTGGAGTACGATTTTAGCTTATGTAGACATACGTATCTACGAAATGGAATAATTTCTTTTGAATCAAATTTACTCATAAATATGGTGAGTCTATTAAAGTAGTTAAAGTAGCGTCTCGTAAATAAATCTAGGGCATATTTTTATAAGGAAAATATTTCCAGTAAGACATTGAAAAAGCTATGCTGTGATAATATGTAGTTAAGCTCGATACTGACACTATTGTATTCACTTACAGCTTTAAGGACGGTTTGGCCTTCTGCGCTTTGATTCACCGGCACCGTCCCGACCTTATCGACTACCATAAGCTGTCTAAGGTAAGTTAAAAAGGTTAACTATTTATTTATTTATTTATTTATTTATTGAGTTTTTATTCTGCACTATCTTACGGTATAGTATTATTTGCTTTTAGATCGGATAGAGACAATATGAAAACTTCAGTTTACATCACGTCGTATAAGTTTACAGAAATCATAGGTTTAAGCAGGGACGGCTATGCAATGTAATTACAAAGTCACTTGCCTTCCCAATTAGTACAAAATAATAATCACGAAAAATTATTACGGGATTGATGTCTGTGAGAGATTTGGCAACATCAGTTGTTTTTTACTTTGTGAATAATTTGAATTCTTTGTGTTCAATAAAGTGTGTAAAGTTAAATAATTCGGAATGTAAGACATATAAATATTTTGGATATATGATTATACAATGGTATATTTTTCCTGCAATGTATGGACTTAATATCAAAATTTAAAGAATACCTTCAAAGTAGAACATCACTGGAAGTCTTAGAACCAGGGGATGATTTTACAACACGTGGAGAGGGGGATTGCATAGGTAGTTTCACCTCCATTGTCGATGTGAATCCCTTGTTGTAAAACTCTTGAGCTGCCACTGGGCTTAAGTGGTTACCCAGAAAGTTGTAATTGTTGTATAGCCAGATCTGTTAGCATGTAAGACTATATAGTTACGCCAAATGAGTTTGACTTCTAAGTTCAAAAATAGCTTGTCCTGGCTATAGTAATATTAGAAGAACTCTCCTTTGTAACATTAGAAGAATGCCAACATGACACATTCTCTCAGTATGTGTATATTACGGTTTTGAAATATAGGCTTAAAATAAATTAGATACGTAGTAATGCTATTTTGTGATATTTTATTAAATTTACAAATCTGAATACAAGATTTCTAAAACATTTCTAAGTATTAATCTTTCTAAATACTATACTGCTACTTTAGAAGACTATTATTATTTCTCGGACAGTGTGAAAATTGAAGTAAATTTTCATATTTGTGGTCTTAGCGCCATAGTACTTCAGAAACGCAAATTAAATTAACTTGTTCTTTATTTTAAATTTCATTATATTATTATGAACAAAGAACATTCTTATTTAAATGGAATAGTTACCGTAAATCAATCCATTCAACTGAACGAATTATAGTGTAGCGTACTGTCAATGCTGGTCCTTTTCTCTAGAAGATGGGATATTAAATTCTAGATTAGAATGAATTCATATCAGGCAAATCTTATACGGTATAAGACGTGAGCAAGGGAAGGTTACACTTAACACACCCAAAATTACACTCAATATTGGAAAAATTTATAGTTCGTTATTATTTTGTTAGAACAAGAAAGATTTTCACCTGAGACAACATTTGCATCTGATTCAAGTTCCATTGTGAGCAAATTACCTTATATGTAAAATTTCCAGTTTTAACTATCCAGAAATCCATTAAATTAGAAATATTATATTTATTTACATGAATAGGTAGCATACTTAAAGGCCAATTTAAACAAAGACATACCTTACGTAACATGTAAAGAGAATGCCATGTTGAAGCATTGAATAGATTGCAGAATATATAATATGTTTTTTTAGATATAATTTATTCAGCGATTGTTTTTTAAGAAAATGTGTGTACCTTCTATGGTAGATATGATTTGCCTTAACAGTTTCACATTTTAATCTTGAAGTAATATTAGTTCATTGAAGCTGAGAAAATCAGTGTAGCTCAGTAAAATTTATTATTTCGTAGTTGTACTAAACTGGTATCTGTATAATTGCCTTTCTCTCTTTTGGTAGGATAATCCTCTTGAAAATCTCAACACTGCTTTTGATGTGGCAGAGAAGTATTTGGATATCCCACGAATGTTGGATCCAGATGGTAATTTTATTTTCATTTCCTTTTATTCAAATGTTTGAGTTGATTCAAACTTAAAGATCTTATTATGTATAAACTTACTTTCTTGTGTGTGAGAGTAATGTATAAGGTAATGTTCTCTGATCAAAACATGCTTTTAAGTTAAAACTGGAAGTGGATTTCGTTATTTGAGTAATGAATTCAGAGTAAAGTGTTAGATTATATGCATGCTATTAAAACATATTTTAGTATAAATTATACTTAAAGTATTCATTCTGTTTGTCTTAAATACGAACATCAGTTCTTAAGTTCGGACAGGTGTACATTTGAAAGCTACGTTATTGATGTTTAATAAATTAAATTGTTTGGTAAGAATACACCTAATGTGGTCATCTTTCGTCATTATTATTTGCAAAGGACTTCGCGTACACTCTGGTATCCTGCTGATAGAATCGTAACGTAACTATTGTCTCTGCATACGCTGTGTTATCCCGCTAATGCAGTTGTAACTAAATATTTGTTCTTTATACGTTCAGCAATTTCAGTCTTTTGCATGTTAGTAATTTTTCTTCCATTACATGTTCTATCCCAAATTTGTTACTTCAGCTGGTTATCCCGACCTTTCGACCGTTACCGAGGTTCGTATAATCCACTGAACCTCCTTCGAGCTAGGGATTGGGACTTGGAACTATGTCCCATAAACGAGGAGTTCCCAATAAGCGCAAGTTGTAAGCTTGCGTTAATTATGCCCCTGTCCTTTGTGCACAACTCTCGATTGAATGATCTAGTGAGGCCTTCGGACTGATGCGCAGCACCTCTGTTTTGCGGTGGTACCGACGTGTCGTTGAGATGATCAAACTTGATCATTTAAGGGAAGTAAAATGCTTTTATTTATTTATCTCATATTTTGCTCTCTCTCCCGCGCTCTATAACACATACATACACATTATTTTATAGTTCCACTCAGCGTACTTTCTTCATATCTGTATTTTGGATACTCATTTGTGTTATCCCCTCATACTTCTATACTTTGATACGAGGAACCCGTTCTCACATGTGCATAGTAGCGCTGTGGTTGTGATGTTACATTAAATTGTATATCCTTGTCTCATTTATAGCTTCTGAAGGAATGTGAAGTTCCAAATGAGCAAACAATCTGTAATGTTTTTCTTAATTCTTCAATTATGAACTAACTTTTTCTTTCGATGCCTGCTTTCGCTTTTTCTTTTCCTTTTTCTTTTTAATTCAAATTCATGCTTTATATATTATCAAATCTTTGTCTAAATGTAATAACAGGTAACCTGCGCTGTTTTTCCCTTCAACTTCTGTAACTGATGTGGGTCTTTTCTTCTCAGTCAACATTGTTTTCGATTTCTTACCATTACGAGTATTTTCATTCCTATTTTTCACAGCTATATGTGGTTGGATTCAAATATTCATTGATTAGAGTTTAACATCACCGTTTTACCACCGAGGCTATATGAGTTTGGAGCGACTGTTTAAAGTAGCATATCCGAACTGTCAGTCGAGTATTAACCCCAGCGGGTATCGAATCTGAAGCTATATGAACAGAAAGGACATACATTAGCCATTTTTCAATGAAGGAACACTTTCAGAAAAAGAGTAACACTAATTGTCTAGTATTCGGTTTCGTATTCACTTGGCAAAAGATCAGTACTATGCGATAATTTGTCGACGGAATATTTAAATCCGTTCATCAATCCACAATCGCTTTTAGAAACGATTCTTGCGTAGCTTTGATTTTTATTTTTCCTTCACACATAATATATTCAGTAATAATACTAAGAATCGAAAACCATAGTCACCTCGCATCTCTCTTGTTGAAACACTTCTCTTCCACTATCATTTTTTTTTCTTTTTAATATTTATTTTCCGTCCATGTCTTGTAATATAAAAAACAAGAAAGAAATTCGCCCTTTCAGATTAATTAGTACATAATGAGAGAATTCAAACGTGACTTCATTGTGTCTGTAGATAATTATGTATGTACTGTATACACTACATTCCCATTAATTACCGGACAAGAGTTTGTTCATCGTGCGCTGATAAGGAGTTAGTATGCCGTATATTCATCATTTGTCGTGGGAACAAACTCGAATCTTCTAGGAAGATTTTCCAAAAGTTTACATTGGACTCCGGCAGGTATTGTTCTCCATTCTTCCTGCAATATGATGAACAGTGGCGGTGATTTTGAGGCGTTGTGGTTTGACCCTCAACCGACGTTCCAATTTACTTCAAAGATGTTCAGTAAGATTGAGTTAAGGGCCACCCTGTAGCAGGTGAAATTTGAAACTTACTGAAAATGTCATGTATTGAAATGACCGAAGCAATGGTCTCCAATGATCATGCCCCTTTCAGCTATAATTTCAACGACAAGCGCTTATATAGCCCTCTTCCGATGACACTTCGCCGTTTCATCGCCACACGATAGATATTTGTAACGCTAGAACGAGTCTAGCTGGCTCGGGGATGTCCAGTAGTTGATGGTAAGGTTATTGTCTAATGATAAAATAATGATTTCTAGTTTGTTAAGTGCAGCATCATTGTTACTAGTTTACGAGACATTTTAAGAAGGTTACATTGAATATCTAACTTTACATGTCTTAACTACTATTACCGTTGGTACTGTCAAATTTCATATATACATGGGGCAGTCAACAAGTTCCCGGAATGTTGTAGTTTTGGCAATTGTGATCCAATCACAATAATTCTTGTATAGTACAGTCCGTAGGTTGCCTAATTATGAATTTGACAACTGAACGTATCATAATAGGCAATTTACGAGTAGTGTAGCTGAACGGAGGAGTGAATGTGTGGTGATAAATTGGCTTAATGTCGCAGTTCGAGCAACGCACAAACATCACGTTCATGTGCAAATTTGAGAAATTTGCTTCAAAGATTTTGACAGCTTTAAAACAGTTTAGCAGCATCGAATTTTTGGCTCATCCCAAAGTTAAAAATGGGCCTTAAAGGTACCCATTTCGCCACCTTAGAAGAGATCAAAACCAAAGCGGTGGCTGAACTTTAAATGATACCAAAAGAGGAATATCGTCGTTTTTTCCAGCGGTGGAGCAGGTGTGTGTGTTGTGGCAATAAAAAGCTACAAGAGAATTCTGGGAACTTTTTGAGTGCTCCTCTTATATGTGTATAGGAGGGGAGTGAAGTTCTTTCTTTCCCTTAATCAAGTTAAAAACATAATCCTCAGATTGTTGGATACCTTGATAGTTTTTAAATTTGAACAGAAGATTTGTAAGAGAATTGAAAGAAGTCTGAAACTACAATTATAATCTCTTTCCACTTGTCTGGAGAGATGCTAGGTTAAATACTTTTTATTTAATCATAAAATTAAGAATAAGATATTAAGACGATTCTTTCCTGTCTTCAGTATAAGTATATGGTAATGAAGTCTACCTCACGTCTATAGTCGAAACGCTTTGTATTATGGACGTTGTAATCTAATACGATGTTTATATTTTGTATGTGTGGTAGAACTTTAAGGAGCAAGATAGTACTATGACTTACAATTTCAGATCTGATTAACACTCCAAAGCCTGATGAACGTGCCATCATGACCTATGTGTCATGCTACTACCATGCTTTCCAGGGTGCACAACAGGTAAAAGGAAAATGTATTCAGTGTGAGACATGAGGAAACCAGAATGAATTACTTTAACTGCACATAATTTCATTCTGTCTTTGAAAATTGTAAATAATACATGGTGTATAATGCATTAGGCTTAGAGTAACGCATATTTTGTTTTCATGTTGCATTTTCGGTATTAACAGCACTTCCAGTTAAGTTATGGTAAACGCGTAATCTGAAATATATTTCCTGTGTTATCCCCTATAATATGTTCTTATGAAGAAGTTCATGGAGAATTTCGATTTTCGGTAGTGTTATGGTGTATCCTACGTGCAAGTTGCTGAGCTTGGTTTCTGTTTTTTACTGATTTTAGTAAATCATTTGTTCTTGCGCTTTATAAAGTATTCCCTTAAGATCACCCTTTTCGAATGTTGTTGGGCCGCGGTGGCTCAGTGATAGAGCGTTCACCTCTGATGCTTGGGGTCCCGGGTTCGATCCCAGCCCCCGCCAAGTGAACTTTGTGGTGGACAAACACCGTGTACGTGGGTTTCCTTGGGGTTCTCCCGTTTCGTCCCACTTTCTTCATTCCACCATTTCATTCATTACTCATCATCACCAACCATCTCCTTTAGCCTAACCGGCATAACCGTGGGACTTAAAACTCAAATATTTCATTTCCTTTCATTTCGAATGTTGTGAATTTCTAAGTGAAAAAGTGGTATTAACTAACCAAACAAGTACCGTATTTTAAATACCGGATTCAGTTTTTAGGTAGTTGTTCTAACACACTTCAAGTTCATCGTGAACAGAATTTAGCACCTAAAGATCATAAATATCGGCGTCTCATTTTTTTTTTCATTTATTTTTTTAAAAAATTAAGTAACTATTTAAAAACTTTCGTTTAGTCCTTTATTTTTTACAGTATATTCGTCATAGCATTGGGACTGACGTATATTTTCTCATCTCTAACAGCATATAGTTGTAACTTAACATTGTTTTTTGAAAATATATTTGAGTGAAAATTTGACTTCTAATGTTGAGAAGGATAAAATGGGTCGCATTTTTAGTTTCTTTTCGTTCATTTCTCGAGTTTGCGTGTACTGATTACGATTGATAAATATATTACTTCTGCTTGTGAACTTTACCACGTATCTTCCGAAAGAGGTGGCTCATTACAACGAAATAAATGACTCATTAGAAATTACGGGAAATTCAAGTTCTTGTTCAAGAACCTCGTGGTCTTCAAAAAACTTATTACCATTACTTCATGATTTTAAAATTAACTTTAATGAATTAGAAAAGGTTATATAGATATGAAGCAGACTTCGTTAACTCTGAAAGAAAGATTGTTGATGGAAAGAAATTTGGTCAGCTTTTGTACACAGTCATTTTGTTTCTAGTAACCCAGCTCAGAATTTTAATCAGTTTATCTGCTATGAAGTTAGACAGTCTTGAAATTCTGTAACCAAAGCATTATTTTACGATTTTATTTTATTTCACGATCCTGTTGTTTTCTCCGTACATGAACTTCTTGACTTACTGTATAATTATTTAATATTTTATTTCACAAACTTAAAAACTGGTTTACTGCAGTGCAATGCTACGGTAAAGCGTGTTGCTTTATGTTTATTTTTTATTTTCATTACTTTTATTTTTATTTATTCAATTTGTCAATTTTAGAGGTGCGAACTAATTTTGCTAGCATGAAGTGCTGTTGTGATAGTCCTTAGTTATTTTTGCATTTTTACCCCTTGAAATGAAAGCACTAAACTGCCACATTTGCAGAATATGTAAATAATATTGGAGTTCGATAACCGTTTAGTGGATTGTTTATGACTAACATCTGAGTGGAATACTTTCTTTCCAGTGTTATGGAAAACTTATTGAAAGAAACAGTACTAACCTGAATGTGTATTTCGCATGTGCTGCTTTTCAGATTTGGTCAATACTGCCATGCCTGATGAACGAGCCATAATGACATATGTGTCTTCATATTATCACTGTTTCTCTGGTGCCCAAAAGGTGGGTACGTGTTCTTGATTGTGACGTTAACTTTTAAGTTACCTGTCAAGTACATTGTTAATGTGCAGTAGTAAGTACGGATGTTAATCAGTGAATGACTAAAGACAGTGTGTTGTATTTGTATTAATAATAAAGTATTGTTGAATAATGTAGGAAAATCACAATTGTATTGAAATGTTGTTTGAGAACATTGGCGAGTTTTAGCTAAAGAACGTATTTCACTGATATTATTACGGGCACGAAATGGTTAATGATGATAGATTAGCGGGCTCCATCTTCTATATTCAGACACCGTTCTAATCAGTCTTAGTCAATGTTTTCGTTTTAGTTTTTTCATTCATATTGGTACCGCTACTTTCATTTTCAATTTAATTATTCTTTGTAAAGTGTAAGAACATTAGTTAATATATTAGCTGTTTCTTGCAGTATAATTTTTATGAAATATTTTTAAATAACATAAATAGCTTTCTTGCGACCAGTATGTGTTCAATTATTGCGTGTAGTGTCGTGTTTGATGTTCTGTAAGGGATCGATATATATATATATATATATATATATATATATATATATATATATGATTGACCCAGAATCATTAGAACATGTGAGGAACTAATTCAGTGAAACAAGTAACAAATTGCGGGTCAAGAAAACCAAAAATAATGACGTTGGAAATGTGTTTCATGTGATTAGATAAATCTCTTATTAATGACAGGACCATATTAAAAATAAAAGTCAAATTTCAATAAAATGCTTTCACATTATTGTTTAGAATACATAAGCAATAAAGTTACTAATTGAAGACATTTAGCTTTCAAGGCTCTTCGGAGTAGGAGAGAGAAGTCTGGTCGAATGGAACGTTCTTGAAAGTAATAGTTTCGTATTTATAGTACAGGGTCTTTAATCTGACGCGTTCAGAACCACGACCGTACCGGATTAACGATTTTATCAGATTATCGAACGACTATTTAGTTTTAGCGGGAATGCCAAAGATGAATCATTCTAGATAAATATGCAAATGAATAAAACATGTATATTAAGTGTTTGCGCACAGATTCTGAACTTGTGTAGACGATAGAAGTATCCTACTGTACAAAGTATTCGTCATTTTTCTACCATAAATTGTCAGAAACCAATGTAGAAATCACGCATTATAAAGTTCCTGTTTTTACCTTTTTCGAGACGATTAATTATCTTAGTTTTTACTGTATAGTGAAAGTCACATGCTTAAGCTCAATGCTGGACTTAGAGAACATTTTACAGTGCAGTACGTTGTATGTACATAGTTATAATACTGCGCAAACATGACATACAACTAGTATAAAACAGGGTATACTGTACTGAAATAAAGTGTCAGCCACGATAAACATTGAGCGAAGTAAATACGCGGGCAGCGTAGTGGCGCGATCTGGTGTTCAAGGTTAACAATCACCAGTATCATTCGAGGAATACGCGAGCAGTTCGATCGGCACCGGATTACAGAATGTGCGTAATCGTAGATTGCAGGATTAAAGGACACTGTACATAATGGCAATGTACATAATCGTATTGACAATGTGATTCAGATTTCTCGTATACAAGGGTTTTAATTTTTATGATATCTACACTCAATATGTAACAGTTTTGTCTTAAATGTAGTTTGGAGCTAGCATATAGCAGGAGAAGTCAAAAGTTCGTTCATTTCTGAACCCATCTGAGTGTACTTGGAAGCAAAGAACGTAACCATGGAGCGTGCCAGTTGTCACGTAGAGAGCGCCACAACGCCTGTTTCTACATCAATCATATAACATATTCGGACAGTCCTGAAATATTTTATGCGATTGAAGTCAGGCGACACGATCGTTAAGGATAATCTCGAACCACGAGACCACCTGCCATCGTGAATAGGAATCTCCTAAAGCAGACTGTAATGACCAACCCACGTACAATTACATATCAGTTGACAACACATACAGGTCATCGCAGAGTACCGTGTCTTCGCCGTAAATTCCTTGAAACAATTGTTGGTGGAATGTCGGCAGAGGATCGTTAAGCAAAGTGAATTCGACTTGCACAATAAAATAAACCTCTCTCTCTTTTTACATAGTATTAGTGTGTCACAACAAGAAACGAACGAATTTATGGGTCATTCTGGTAAAGGGCATGGAAAGAATTATTTTTTTTCTTCTATCATAAGTGTGTTTTACGTTACCTTCGATTGTTGTTCACAAAACGTCTGAAAAAACTTTGAGAGAACTTACTTTAAAACTTAAAAAAAAGTTTTTATCGTGTAAGATACGGAATTCAGTGAGAGTTCTCTCTTCTGTAATTGAAAAAGAAATACATGACAAATTAGCGATGTACTATGTCACATCACGTTATAGATGTAATTACATTGAAATTCTTTATAGTAGATTTTCACAATAGATGGTGGGAAAGTATTTAAATTCTTACATTTATAATTAGAATTAATGATTTTGAATTTTCACGTGGAATTATTGCTTTATTTTCTTCTTTGATAAGAAGTTCCAGAATTCTTATATTGTTTCCCTTTATTTCAGGCTGAAACTGCTGCCAATCGAATTTGCAAAGTGTTGAAGGTGAACCAAGAGAATGAAAGACTGATGGAAGAATACGAACGATTGGCCAGTGACGTAAGTATTTCTGTTAAATAATTTTTACCCATGTAAAAAGAATGCATATTCTGCCTTTTTGGCATAAGAAAAGCGTATAAAAATAAAAGAGTACTACAGTAGACTACGCACCGGTTGTACGTTACTCTGGCCCATTTGCATAGAGAAGAGAAGAAACCGTATGTTGCTAAGTCAATATTATTTGTATTTGAAAACTTACTTATGGGCTAGTAGATACTATAAACGTAAGACTATGACATATGACTCTGGAATTAAGACTTACAAGTAAAGATCTATATAGTTGTCACGGAAATCCAATGCGAATATGCGGCATCTGATTGAGCATGAAAATAAATGGAGATCACCAAATATTAAGCTGCTATGGACCATAAGGAGCCGAGGTAGGGAAGAAGAAAACTTTGAATGCCATCGAAACGAGAGAAAGGCAGTAATGACGGTAAAACTAAATATCTTGCAACGAGTGAAATTAAACAAACCAGAACTAACCTTCCAACCATAAAAAAGGACATCAAGGACTATGAGAGACGATAAATAAGATTGTCATCTGGAAACGTTGGTATGTCAGAAGTAGCACTTCTTTTTTCCTTTCTTCGGTGGATGTGAGTAAAAGGCTCTAGACTTACCTGTTCGGCCATCTTTGGTTCTCCTGAAGGCAAAACGTCTCATAATAAACTAAAACTTTGACACGTTTCTATAAAACCTTCTAAACATGAGCGTTTTTTATTTAAACTGGCAAAAGATACTTTTTTGCCTCTGTACCTAAATCTTTCAAACGTGAATACCTTTCTATCTTGAATCTTAGACATACTTCCAAGGAAAAAAGTTACGACATTTATTATACTTTCTGTTAAGATAAAAGTCAAGGAAATGGCTTAGAAAAACTGGAAGGATATATCAGACTCCGATAACGTGAGAATATGATGAGACGAAACTATAATAAACTGGCTTACTCTAATAAAAATATATATATATATATATATATATATATATATATATATATATATATATATATATATATATATATATATATATATATATATATATATATCCAATCTCTAGGAATTAAATGTCGCAGAAAATTTAAAGATTTTTTTCTCATATTTCGAAGTCTAGGGTTGTACATTATCAAAAGATTTAACGATCTATGGTACATTTCTGTACTGATTTATTTTCTGTATATAATGTCGAAAGTACTTTTATTCTTTAGGATATTTTCCTTTCTGGGACACATGTGTGAATTGATTATAAGAGAAGCGATATCAGAGATATTTAAATTTTTTATCAGTTAATAGATTGGCTGAAACATTATTCTTTGTTACCTGTTAGTTTATTTCCTGAGTACAATATCGTTTGAGATGTACAATAGTTAAAATATGCATGTCAAATATTGATAGCATTTTGAGAACGTTTTTGTTTTGCAGTCATATTCTTGTGCTGTCAAGAAATATCGAATCATATGAGATATAATGAATTAGTTTTCCTGAGTTGTTTGGTGTTCTAGATATTAAACCTGACTTGGTAGCATTCGTAAATTATTTCCTTGCCAACAGTTATAATATACAGTTAGAGATCTAAATGTTTCTGGCATTTTCTAACTTTGATTTTTCAATGTATCAACAGTTGTTGGAATGGATTCGACGAACTATGCCTTGGTTGGAAAGTAGGCAGACTGACAACTCCTTAGCTGGTGTTCAGAAGAAGCTGGAGGAATACCGAACTTACCGTCGCAAGCACAAACCCCCACGTGTTGAGCAGAAGGCAAAATTGGAAACTAACTTCAATACATTGCAAACTAAGCTTCGTCTATCTAATAGGCCTGCGTATATGCCCACCGAAGGAAAAATGGTGTCTGTAAGTATTGGTTATGTTACGCAAGGATTACTAGAAATTTTAAAGATCACACAATAATTTATATTAGTTTTAACATGTACCTTTCACGTTTCGATGTAATTTTCTTAAATAGTAGGAAAATAAGTAAAATTTCAAAAACTTTGCATTAACACAGGATAATTTATCGGAAATAGTTTGTTCAGATTTAAGACTCACAATTATAATATTGAAACATGTAATAGAGTAACACAACAATTGTGTCAGTATAGTGCATTCGTGTTTAAATGTTCTGGTTTTCTTGTAATATTATGTTTAAGCTCAGGGTTTACAAATTTCGTAATCGAACATTGACTTGTATTTTGCTCTTCTTTTCAAGGACATTGCCAATGCTTGGAAAGGACTTGAAGTCGCGGAAAAAGCATTTGAAGAGTGGCTGTTGTCTGAAATGATGAGGTCTGTAATTGTAAAAAATATTTTAGGTAACATTCAGTTAGCAGACGCAGTATTAATCTTCACGCTAATAACCCTTAATTAGTAGCAAACAGAATCCAATTTTACCAACCAAGTTCTTTGTGTTCTGTAACATATACATTTCAAACCGAAAGAGAGCACTTGAAAAAAAATCAGAAATGTTTTTGTACTTTTCGGTTTATAGTTCGCAGACAGGCACAAATATCTGTTTCCATCAAATTTTCCTCATGTGCAAAGCCCCTTGGTGTACTGTTCGATCTTCATCTAGGCAATTCTCTTCCAATTCTTTATATGATTGCATATGTGAGTAACTAATTTGTTATCCTTCTATCTATTATATATAATTAGAATGTATTAGTTCCTTTATATTTTAGGTGAAACCATTATAATGAATATTTTCGTACGTAAATTTATATGACGTTAAGCATGTTTGGTATGCCTATGCAGATGCAGATATAACAAATATATATATTCATAATTAAGAACAAGATTAGACAAATTTCGTTACTTTTGATAGGTTCGTTTTGTACAAAACATAATGTCCTAATAACTATCTAAAGTTATTTTGGTTACTTGTGATACGTTCTTTTTGGTTCTTTTGGTACATATATTATATAATGTCTAGTAGCTATCAAAATTCAGTTCGTTTCTTTTGATATTTTCTTTTTTATTTATTTAGTGCAGAAGTGTCATAAATGTTGCAATCTTCTGGTACACAACATATCTGTATTTATGACAATAGAATGAAAGCAGGTTAACATTCCTCAAGTTAGCCCCTGGTGTTTGACTATCTGCAGCCACCTTCCTGTTAGTTCCTCGATACCACGTCTTGTCCTTAGAGGCAGTCACTACTGTTTCCACTTTCTGCTGATTGGTGGTCAAGCGTCATGATTTCAGAAAGTGCGTCATAGACCGAAATAGGTAGTAATCCAGAAGAGCAAGGTCAGGACTATATGCCAGGTCGATGCAGTCAAGTTCCTGCCTTATTTTGTTGGGTTTTTCGACCCGAGTGTGGTTTTACATGATTCTTTTGCTGCAAGGTGCGCTTTTGGCTCACTAATGCAGGATATATTTGACATATTGCAGCATACATCCGCTCCACCTGTTCGGAATAAAGATCGGCATTGATAGTATCACCGCTAGGAATGAACTCTTAAGTGTAAGTGAATTACTCCCACAGAGTTCCACTATGTACAGAACATGACTTCTATGATCGAAACGGCCCTGTTTGACGACATGTTCTGAAGGTTGGTCCTTAGTCAACTTGTTTTTGGACATTCGGATTTAGAAAAAAATATCCACTTTTCGTCTCATGTGAAAAGCCATTTCAGGAAAACCATCACGCAGATTTTGCAGCAGTTGTCAGCACACATCCCCTCTCTTCTGGAACTGAGCTGGGATTAATTCATGTAGCACAATGCGACAGCTCCTGGTGGTTTCCCCGAACTAGTGAAGGCGATGCACTACAGTGGACTAGGACATGCCGAGTTGGTTTGAAAACGTCGTGTGCTATTGTGCTGCCAAAATGTCTTGAGCTGTGGCAAAAATGCGAACTAAAACTCACACCCTCACACACCCACACGTTGAGCAAATAATGGTTCAGGTGTTGCTAAGTGAGAGAAAGCGAGTGGAATTCCTTCAGCCGATAGCAGCGCTTGCAACGGAAGACTAGAGATCAAGTCAATGAGGTGTATCTATAGTAGATGAATTTTCCTCAATAGCGTGTCGTATGACATCAGAATCTGTTACTCTGGGCAGCCGGACCGTGGCTGATCGACATTTTTATAACCTGCACGAAATTTCTGGATCCTATGAGTCGCTATGCTGTGTTTCACTGTATTTTCCCCTTTGGAATGAGAAATGTTTTTGGCCGATACCACAGCCTTATGCCTGAGTTCGAACTTATACAATAACAGCTCACGTGTCAGATGCTGTTGAGCATTCATCGTCACCGCCACCAAAAGCTAACTAAAGATACTGATGGAGTAGTGGCTTCCATGTTAAGTCGTCCGTTTACCACGTTCTCTCTTGGGGCAGTTTGATCTTGCACATAACGGTCGATCACGGCGTATACACACGCCTGTTGTTTGGGTTGTGTAAATATTGCAAGACTTAGAAATATTACATAATGCTTGAGTTGTAGAAGCTTATTTTTACGAATAGAACGCTACTTTATTACCAACTAAATTTCCGTAAATTAAATATAAAAAGTATAATACAAAAAGTTTCCATTGAATGATTTTTAACTTCTGTTTTAAGGTTTAACGATCGCTTACACTAGACCTGAGCTGCTCACGTCACTTTAATTTTCTACGTAAGTGAGCAATTGTGTTTTCATCTTTAATTTATGTTTAAAGTAAGTAGTAATTTCAAAAAAATTATGACTTGTGTATTATGTATAAATTTTTCACTGATTTTTTTATTATTTATTTCTATAGGTTAGAACGTCTTGAACACTTAGCACAGAAGTTCAAACACAAGGCTGACATCCATGAGGATTGGACTCGTGGCAAAGAAGAGATGCTGCGTAGCCAAGAGTTCCGTCAGTGTAAATTGAATGAACTCAAAGCTCTCAAGAAGAAACATGAAGCCTTTGAAAGCGATCTGGCTGCCCACCAGGATAGAGTGGAACAAATCGCTGCTATTGCTCAAGAGCTCAAGTAGGTATCAGCGATCATCCGAACAAGTACTTTCTTCAGTCAAATCAACCACATCATGACATCACATTCTCAGACTTCGTTGACACCTTATCTATTTTCGTCATAAAAATAAGTAATGATATTTATTTCTTCTTCTCTGATAAAATTAACTTCAGTTTTACAGAGCTTTCAATTTTCGGTTAGAATTTCCCTTTAGTGATTTCCGGAACTTCGAATAAAAGCTGTATTAACAGAGAAACATTCGGAAATGCTTTCTTTAATAGTTACTAATACAAGCATGAGCATAACACTAATTTTCTATATACTTATCCATGTTGCGTCACACAGAGAATCAGAGCAATTTATAAATGACCGAGAAATGGTCTCCAAACAAGATATGTATATAATGATGATACAAAATCTCCAAAGATCATTGTTTAATAATTGAAACGTCATCATCGTAGTTACTAAACCTATTTTAAAAATCCTCTTCAACAGAAAAACAATTGTTTGAAATCATCTTTATACTAACATACACACACAGGCGCGCGCATGCATATATCTATATATGTATATCTATCTATCTATCTATCTATCTATATATGTAATATATTAAATATTGTTTAGAAACAATCAAGACACTCTTTCCACAGAATTCGAGGAAAGGTATTTTCCGAACCAATATAATTTCTAAAAAGTAACGATCACATAAAATATACATTAGTGTAAATATTTATTGTTTATGTAGTGTGGTTTAGTTCGTTATCAGTCTTCCTAGTCCTATTCGTTCACTTCTGGTGCATGGGATCCCAGCTCACGCGAAGTGAATTTTGTGGTGCACAAACACCGTGTGTATGAGTTTCCTCAGGGTTCTCCCATTTCTTCTCGCTTTCTTCATTCCATCATTTCCTTAATTTCTCATCATCACCTTGCTTTAGCCTAGCCAGCATAACTGTAGGACGTAAACATAAAACTTCATTTTTTAATTTGAAAAGAGAAAGAAAATCTGATATACACTGTCATGAAGAATTATGGAATTCTCGAAAAACGGTAAGATTGGCAAAGATACGTAAGGAAAACTTACCGTAATGTGCGAATAGAAGAAACTGTCTGGTTTGTTGGCAGTTCGTAAGTTTGAATCATTTTTCTTTTACACACACTATTAAGAAAGGTAACGAAGAAAACTTACATAAATTCTACAAGTTCATTAGCACATAATGGAGAAACAAATATATAAAGATAGAAAGATTTAATTTAGTTGAAAAATGATATAGGTGAGTGTGAACCTCATGAGTAGTTTTTGAGAAAATAGAATGATAAAACTTATTTTTTTAAAAACCTAAAAATTGGTGCTGTGATAAATACACTCTTATCTATTAAGATGAAACTGTCACTGAAATACGCAGTCATTCTTTTCATTATGATTGGGGTCCCGGGTTCGATCCCAGCCCCCGCCAAGTGAACTTTGTGGTGGACAAACACCGTGTGCGTGGGTTTTCTCGGGGTTCTCCTGTTTCCTCCCACTTTCTTCATTCCACCATTTTCATTCATTACTCATCATCACCGTCTTCTTTAGCCTAACCGGCATAACCGTGGGACGTAAGATTTTCTTTTCATTATGAAAACTAGCAAGACGTTTATCAATTTTAGTTTGATTGTGATATTGTGCGAAAAGGAAATACACATTAATCGATAGATCACTTTAAGTTGAACAAAATGAAATATTTGATGGTAAATTTTCACGCATAGTCTTCAGGAAAATTGATAAAAAGCTATTTTTTTTTCAAGATTAATAAAAACAACTTTTTATGGTGCTAAGAAGTATGTTATTCGTTAGTAATAATAATGAATAAATTTCATTCTGCTGGAACAAATTGTTGAAATGAAATGAAATGAAATCTTATCTTTAAGTTTTACGTCCCACGGTTATGCCGGTAGACTAAAGGAGACGGTGATGATGAGAGATGAGTGAAATGGTAGAATGAAGAAAGTGGGAGGAAACGGGAGAACCCCGAGAAAACCCACTCACACGGTGTTTGTCCACCACAAAGTCCACACGGCGCGAGCTGGAATCGAACCAGGGACCCCAAGCACCGGAAGTGAACGCTCTACCACTGAGCCAGGTAGTACGACTACAATTGTTTCTACAGCCTGCTCTCTATATTAATGAACGCCTAAGATAGCTGAATTAAATATTTTGTGAGATATGGAAGAGAAAAAAGATTTATGATTTATGTTCTTGAAATTATAATTTACATGTAAAACATTATTGCTCGAAAGGATAAATACTCATATAATAATGAGTATTTAATAATGAGTATTAATTTTTAATTTGTAGTGCTTTGGACTACCATGATAGTGCATCCGTGAATGCTCGTTGCCAACGCATTTGCGACCAGTGGGATAGGTTAGGAACCTTGACTACACAGAGAAGAAATGCGTTAGACGAAACTGAGCGGATTTTGGAGAAAATCGACCAGCTTCACTTGGAGTTCGCAAAGAGGGCTGCTGTAAGTTTGTTCCATCATAAATTTTACATATGTTAGTGGCAATTTGTCAAGCAAATAGAAAATAATAACTGTCACATATGAGATCAAATCGTAAAATTTTATAGTAGTTTGTTTAATAGTAGATTCCATTTCGTTAATGCAGGAGGAAGCGCTGACACACATACAGAGCTACCTTTTATAGGAGCTCATATATCTATGTCTTTTATAAGATAGCTCTGTGTGTCAGTATTTCCTTCTGTATTAAGGAAGTGGATTTTCTTACTCTAATTTTACAATTTGACCTCATATGTGGCAGTTCTTGTCATTTTCTATTTGTATTACAAGTATATTCTTTATTTTGAAGAACTGTGTTTATGAAGATTAGATTTAAATTTTGTAGAGGATGAATAAACAGTAATGATCGAGTTATTGTGTGACAGGTTAAATAGTTAAATAAGTTTTTGAAGTAATGTTTAAAAATATTCTTTTTCTTGTAATTTATATCACTTATCAAGTGAACAGTAAATATGTTTCAGTGAAATTAGATTCAGTATAGGTAGCGAAGAAATTTCTTTTGAATAGAAATAACATCATTACATACAAATTCATTAACGCGGTACTCGAAGAGATAAGATCCCTGTCTAAACGTCTGTCTTAAGTGAGGTTTTTATTCTTCTTACGATTCCTTAGATTGTGTAGAAACCAAGAAGGCTTATCAGAAAAGTTAGTAAGTGTTGTTCAGCTGTTATGTGTAGTAATGGTTTTACATCAGTTATATCAATTTCTTACAGCCATTCAACAATTGGCTTGATGGGACCAGGGAGGACTTGGTGGATATGTTCATTGTACACACCATGGAGGAGATCCAGGGCTTGATTGATGCCCACAATCAGTTCAAAGCCACTTTAGGTGAGGCAGACAAAGAATACAACGCCATTGTATCTCTTGTACGTGAGGTAGAAGCTATTGTGCAGAAATACCAAGTGCCTGGAGGACTCGAAAATCCATACACAACTCTCACTGCCAACGTAAGTTCTCATATGGTAGTTTTAGAAGTTATTAATCTTCATTTAGTTTTGATATCCATCAATAGACATGCTATAGACACATTGTTTTTAAACTTTTTTTTTAAAAATAAAACTCTTAATAAGTGCTTGTTGCGGTTGAGAATGTTCATACGAATTGAGTCGTATGTTTAAACTTTTGTTTGAATTTTTCATTTCCAATGCATATTTTATTTTTATGTATAAATTATCAGAAAAATAGTTACAAATGCACATTTGTCAAAAATATGCACACTTGTTAAAATAATGTAGAAAAATTCTTATTTGTTTTCGAGCATTTATACAAGGCATGTGTAAAAATATAGAAAACAACTTGTGATTCTAGTTGTCAGTCTCAATAGTTTCTCGTAAAATCTAGCCTTTTTAAAAAAATATTATTATATTCATTTGCCAGAATTTGTCATTTAATTTCGGTACATTAATATATATTCTTAATTTCGGTGCTTCGCAGAAGGTATTGCGATAATTAGTCAATAAGTAACACGTGGTGTGTTCCGTGTTTCTAAAATCTTTTCAAAATAACTTTTGCAATAGGTAGCATCTCCCATCAGCAGTGAACGCTAAACTTTACTTTTGATTCGTATGAAAAGTTACGTAATAGAATGCCAAAAGTCCTATTGAAGTAAAGTAAAATGATCTAATTTTTTGAGGAATGGTGAAAACAGTTTTGTGGTGCCCATTTTTGTATGATTATAAGAGGTGATACTGTTTTTAATTGTGTGCAACGAAAGAAAGGAAAATTGCAATAATGAAAGAGCATTAACATTATATTTAATGAAGGCTTAACGATATATCGTCGTTTGTAAAGAATATTGAATTTCCTGATTACTGTGAAGGTCATTCGGAAGGAATTCTTGTTGTCTAGAACCATGACGTGTATTTAATTGTATTTTTTCTTACCTTAGTCTATTTTCCCACATAATTATACTGAAATTACGTATCATACCTTAATTAAATCTCTCACCATATATCTCAATTGACAGCTCAGAGTCTGAAACGTACTGGCTGTTTGCGGTACTTGCAACTGCCCTCTCCTGCGTTCATTCAGAAATAACTAAAAATAGGTGAAAATCATAATTAAGCCTTATAGGATGAATGGCTTATAGCTTCCGTGCTGATGTTTCTTTTCTTGATGTTAGTTTTCAGTGCGAACGATCCCGGGTTCGATCTCTGCTGAAGACACTCGGTCGAATAGTGTTAACAGCTTTTTCTGGCCAACCATCATAAGTGAGGTTTTTCTGGATTTCCTTAATTCATACCAGGCAAATGTCGGGATGGTACCTGACATTCAGGTCCCAGGCCGATTTCCTCCCCCCTCCCCCCCTTCATCGGATAGTGCGATCACCGAGGGACGTCATCTCTCAGATGTGAGAGCGTAAGGCCTTAGATACCGGTAATGCCGAGAAATGTGTGTATATATAAACAAATTTTCTTGATGTTATGGATGATTCACATTGTACTCAGACCTAGTTTTTAATGACATACTTCTTTATGAAGTGCAAAGATTATTACGAAAGCATTTTGCGAGTCAAGGAGAGAGCTGAAGGAACAAGGAGTAAAATTCTTATTGTTGGCAAAGATGAATAACGAGGAGTCGCAAATACTTGTATTATAAATTCCTGAATGTGTAGGATAGCTATATCAGAGAATACCAAATGAAAAGTAAATGCATTCTTAAGTTTTTTGTTTCCAATATATGCTGCTAGGGCACGGTGGCTCAACGGTAGAGCGCTCATCTCTAGTGCGTGGAGTCCCTGATTCGATCCCCGGCCAAGTAAGTTTGTGGTGGGCAACATCGTGCTCGTGAGTTTTCTCGGGGTACTTCCGTTTTCTCCCACTTTCTCATTTCATCAATTTTTCCATCTTCATTTGCTTGCTTTAATCATTGTCTCCCTTAGCCTAACAGGTATAATCGTGGGACGTTAACCTCAAAGATTTGATTTTTTCAGTGTATGCTGACTTTCCTCGTGACTATATGGTTAGTGTACGCGTTTTCGGCGCTTGAGATCCGTGTTCTGTTCTTGGCGGGAGTTTATGTGTTTCGGTCCTCACATTAAGATGACGCGTCATACAGCGTCGCTGCTGAAATACGCGCTAAAACCCCAAGCCCATATATGCCGAATAACCCTCGTAATTGTGCTATTAGAATTTAGTAGGAACTGTTATTCATATAGTTATTGTTACCAAACGAACTTCTGTAGAGCCAGAAGCACTTTTCAAATAATACTTCGATATGGACTTACTTTCTTAATAATAATAATAATCCCAATGAATGCAGCAAAAATGGGACTTACGGTTTGATCCTGCTTGGATGGGTCATCCTTAGTAAAATCATTCTAGCATTCTCTCTACTCTGGAGCGTATAGAATTAATTTAATATATTCTGTGCCATTTGTAGAGTTGCCATACAATTGCACTATAATTTTTATCATGCCTTGTACAAATTGCTTATAAAGTTTTTTCGTAAAACATTGCATTTGTTTATGTGCTGGTTTTAATATTTCTTGCTTGCAAGGAAGAACTGGACAGTAAATTCCAGGTAGGAATGAGTTAGATGGTTCGTTGAAGCACGAAATAGGAATTATATAGAGTACTTTAGAAAATTTAGATATGAGTAAAAGATTTGTAGAATAGACATTCTCTTTTTACTAGCAAAATCATCTTGAATATCTGTAGATTATGTTCCGTATATATGCACGCTTTTATTATACCTATATATAGTAATATGTTACTGGTGTTTTTTTCTTTTTGTTTTGTTAGCCTTGTTATATTGATACTATTGCAATCAAAAGCACTTTCCAGTTTAGGTTAAAAGGTTTTTTTTTTTTTTTTTTTTTTAAAAATAATAATAATAATAATAATAATAGAAACTTCTGTACATTATTTAATTCTTACTTATTATGGTGTGCGCTGGTTATACTGTATTTTCTCGCTGAAAGTTTATTGAAGTGAAAATCGGAGTGTTTTTTAAACAGTAAAACAAGAAGACTAGTTAGTTATTTGGAATTGAATGTCGGCGAAGTTCTATGAGACATGAATCTGTAGCTTAACGAAGAATTCGAGCTACTTGAATTCCCACCGGATATCAATCCCAGGTCTCACTCAGAGAAGGCAAGATGCTAATTATTTAATCATAACGGAGCTGTACGCAAAACGAAAACAAAAACAAAAATAAGAATTTGCATTATATAGTTGGTTTGTTTGACGTTTAGTGTCCCTTTTCAGTACTGAGGCTATATTAGACATAGACCTACAGTTTAAGGTGGATTACGAACCACTGTAATACATTCAGTGCTCTCCTGCTAGGAATCGAATCCTGAACCACGTACACCAAAGATGTGTGCGCTAGCATCTAGATCAGGAGAAAGGGCTGTGCATAATATAGTGTTCTTGAATTTAGAAAGAACAACGAAATAAACTGATTAAGAGTTTCTGAAGTAATTACGATCGAGATATATCCCATTCGCACATACGTTGTTGTACTATTTTTCATGACGCATTTCTCAATTGTAAACATCAACATAAATACTAAATTCTCTAAATTTTAGTGTTGGGTTTGTTTCATAGTTGTTTCGAAAGTTAAATAAGTGAAATAGTTGCAATTAAGCTTAATATACTCAAAATCTATTATCTAGCTAATAGCCGTAGATAAATTTAAATAGGTGGCAGTCTTTAGACACTTCAAAGTAGTAGTAGGCATATTAGTAGGCATAAGCTACAATAATGTTGTTAGTATCGCTTCCGCTCAGTAGTTTTAGTTGAAAGCTAAGGATTCTTTTTCGAAATATAGACTGTACCAATAAAGAAATAGATTCAGTTAATATTGTTAACGATAAAATTATACGTTCAGGTTCTCATCAATAACAATAATAATAATAGTAAAGTAAAACTCTTCCAGTACTTGTATTATGGATATACGCTTCCTCCAACAGTGTTGGATTCAATAAATATGACGTATAAATATTAAATTACTATATGTTTGCATAATATTCGGATAGAATTTACCGTATATTCTTCCACGCACTTCTGATCTCTTTACTTTCAAATACGTATTTCGTCCTTGAAAGAGTTTCTCTACAGGATAAATATATATTTTCAAGATTTGAAGAAAGTTAGTTTTAATCTGTTAGTAAAATACTCCTTATTAATGAATAATCTATTATTTACTATGATTTACAAAAAAAAGGAGGACTATTTTAAAATAGGAGCACAAAGTTAGAATAAGTTAAAGTAAGTTCACAAAGTAGTACTCGGGTTACAAGCTGGTCATTTCAGTTTCTATAAATAATGCTTTGAAAGATATAAAGATGCTTGAGTTATTAGGAGAAAATTTGTTCAGTTATTTTTACGGCAGATTATGAAATAATTGTCGCAATAGTATGTTATGTTGCTTGCTTAATAACGTGCTATTTTATTTACTACCTGTGTATGATTAATGTCGAACTTATTTCCGATATTGATTTATAAACAAATGATGTTATGTATGAGTATGGCATATTACTGTATTTATGTTTATTCACAGGATCTCACTAAGAAGTGGGGTGAAGTACGACAATTGGTTCCACAACGAGATGGAACGTTGCAGGCAGAGCTCAGGAAACAACAGAGTATCCTTTCAAAGTAATAGATGATTGAATATATCTGTTCTAAATATTTAAGAATAGGAAAATAATAGTTGAATCGAAGAATGGAAATAGCGAGTTTAGAAGTAGTATTGAATGCTTTATTGTTTTTCATTTATTTAGTAAATTGTGTTCCCAAAGACATTCATTAAAGTATGATTTTAGGATTCAGTTCCTTTCTTCAACTTCCATTCATTGTTTACTTATTAGATTTGCAAACTATACTATGCATAACCATGGAAAGTCTTACAGATCAGTCTGTTGACAGGTATCGGATCAAAAACAATAAAAGAGTGACTGTACGGGTTTTCTGGAATCCATTCAGCATCGCATAAATAGGTTCTATCTTCTCCTTTAACCCTGTATGCAACCCAGAAGTAATGGAAATAGCCAATTTCCGGTTTCAACATTGATCGATATAGTTGGAAAAATGATAACATAGCGAGAAGCAAATTTTTGTGGTGTGGATTTAGTATTGTAAAATTAGATTACATTTCCGACCCTATTCCTATATTGTAACCGGAAATGTTTGACATCTATTATCAGTTTCGATTCCAATATTAATTTCAATGGAGCGAAAATAGTAATAGGAAGCACAACAAACTGTTTTATGATGTGGATTCTGGACCTCAAGAATAATTTTATGTCAGCTGTAATTCTTCTTCTGTAGTAAAAACTAGTACAACCTCCGGTTTCAATATTATTTCATATATAGTAATAATTTATAAGAGATAGCAATCAGTTGTTTATGATATGGATTCAGTGTCCGAAGAACAGGCTTCATCTCTGACTGTGTCTCTCTAATACAGCCGGAAGTTACAGATCTGCTACTCCCTGTTTCGATTTTTAATGTTTGTGATTAACAACATACGTCCTAAAATAGAAAAAAAAAAAAAAAAAAAATGTATGGATGGATAAAAAGATGGTCAATACTGTAATTCTTACATGAGAAGAAGCGCATTGAAGACATTTCTGGTGAATAAATGAAGGAAAAGTGAGGATTATATGAAGGATGATAAAAAGATAATAGTTGTATATAGTGCTTTTTCTGTAGAAAAATGTGCTGATACTCAGCAGCGGTGTTCTTATAGCAACTTGGACATTTCTAATGTAATCTCTGATATGAGTTCATCAACTCTAGATCTCTTCTTTCATTTGGTATCAGCAGCAAAACAACGATCTCGGAGCAGCCACGATTCCACATATTTGCTAGTGTTAGATTGTGTGAGAAGCGTCTTATTATCTTGGTGAACAACAGTGCAGAGATTAAAATGCAAGCAGAAATGACCTAGATAAAATTACTGTTATATTCATTTGATAGTCCCTTCACATTTGCTGGAAGATATTGTAGTTTAGCCCAAAGTGTGATCTACAGGATGGAGCATGTGCAAACTTTATTTTCTTGAAGATACTCACATGAACCAAACTGATTATCTTCCATTTAAGTAGAACTTGGTTGCAGAACGACTTCACCAAATGTCAATCCAAGATTTCCTTGCAAGTACGTGGAATCTAAACTTCTAGCATATGAGACAAATCAGTACAGTGCCATTTAAATAGCACTTTCCAACACCATCTTTCAGGCGAATGTGACCTCCGTTTCCCCCTCCTCCAAGAAAGAGAAGTCGTATTTTTTCTTTCTAATTTTTAGATTTTTAGGGGGAAAAAATGCCGGTAGTGCGTACTATTAGAAAAACAATACTGATTATTCAACACAATACACTAAATCACATCACAAAGAAATAATAACAAAAATGGGTTCTCATAGTAACGAGAGGATGTATTTGACATATATTATGATGGTCTCGTATTGCCATCGAAGTGATTAGGAGAAAGATGAGCGAAACCATAAGAACTGTAATTCTTACTAGTTAGTGACAAAACGAAAGATTTGTTTCCAGTTGTTCAGTTAATCTTTCTCTTGAGAAAGTATACCTTATATTAATGTAATCTAATTGAAGTTATCTATTTCAGAATAGTATTCACTGTATTAAAAAAAATATTTTTAAAAAAAGTTTGTATTAGTTTAGTGTAATGTGATCGAAGTTATTTATTTCAAAATAGTGTTCTCTGTGTTAAAAACTTTTCTTTTTAAATGACAGAAACTTGCACCCCATCCAAGTTAGTTTGTTCACGCCAAAGATATTAGCTCGTGATCTTCATACTTCTTTGGCCAACTTCGGCTGAAGCTAACTTTTGTGTTCCGAAATATTTGAAGAACTCAGAAAATACTCGAAATTTAATGTAAGGAAAAATATTATAGGTTGTCTAAATGAGACTCACGGTGTATTTCCACCTCTTCCGAACGGTGTATTCCGAAAATAATAATAATAATAATAATAATAATAATAATAATAATAATAATAATAATGATGATGATGATGATGATGATGATGATGATGATGATGATGATGATGATGATGATGATGATGATGATGATGATGATGATGATGATGATGATGATGATGATGATGATGATGATGATGATGATGATGATGATGATGATGATGATGATGATGATGATGATGATGATGATGATGATGATGATGATGATGATGATGATGATGATGATGATGATGATGATGATGATGATGATGATGATGATGATGATGATGATGATGATGATGATGATGATGATGATGATGATGATGATGATGATGATGATGATGATGATGATGATGATGATGATGATGATGATGATGATGATGATGATGATGATGATGATGATGATGATGATGATGATGATGATGATGATGATGATGATGGTGGTGGTGGTGGTGGTGGTGGTGGTGGTGGTGGTGGTGGTGGTGGTGGTGGTGGTGGTGGTGGTGGTGGAAAACGTAATTAAAATTTAATCAATGTAGTGGCACTATCATTCAGTCAGTGGTTGGAATAATAATGCTTCGTATAATTACTTTCGGGTACGGATCAATGGGAAATCTAGACATTGCAGAAGCAAATGTAATTCTTGATGCATATAAATAGACCAATACATTATAGCTCTTTCACTAAACGCTTTATCAGATAGGGAGGAAAGTAAAAGAAGAGAGGTAGCTGTAAAGCATCGAGTTGGATGCCAGTGTGTTTTTTCTTCCCGTCTTTTCCTGATGACGCATGTAACAAAAACACTGATACAACACTTTTTGTAGTGTGTGTATGTGTGAGAGAAGAGATCATGTTGTAACTATATTCTGCGAATTCATTACATATGATGTGCATGCTTGACACTCAGAACATTCTTGTTAACTTAGAGTAATTTTAATTATAAATGCAGAATCTCGTGTGTTCCTTAACTCGTAATCTAGATAATGAGATGGTGCGTCGTCAATTCGCCGAAAAAGCCAACCAAGTCGGACCTTGGATTGAGAGGCAGATGGATGCTGTCACAGCGATTGGAATGGGTCTTCAGGTAAGCCTAACATAATCGAGATTTAGAAACTTCCACTGTGAATTTTATAAGAACGTGATTAAGGTTTTGCAGAATACCGTAATGTATTTTCCAAAATACATAATTGAGTTTATTAATTTGTGTGAACTGAAAGCGATGGCTTCTGAAGTATTTTAAAAAGATGCAGTAGGAGGAATTAGCATATTAAAAGATAAAAATTTTAATTATACAGATTAAATGGGGGAATAATTTTTTGCCACCCCATATACTCTATAGGCGCGAGAAATTGAGAGATTAAAAAATACTAAACTCTCTAATACTAAAGGACTTCTGAGAATCGAACTCGGTTTTCTAACTTATTATGTTGATGCACTAACCACTCTACCTTGAAGATCAGTGGCTGCTCAAGGAACAGACTGGGTAGCGTAGTGGTTAGTACACTTGCATGTTAAACCAGAGACCCTGTTAGATTCCCAGTCGAGTTAAACATTTCTGTACACCTTGAATTTCATAATGTTACTTGTTCAAATCTAGAATGCTGGCAAGAGTATAAACCATCTGAAACGTACACAAATGTAAATATGAATATAATATTGTTTTATGATATACTGTTTGGTGTTGCTGTATGGCAAAATTAAGTACATTCATTTTTATAATTCTCATTTTTATTTATATTCACGTTTCTCCTTTGGGCTTTACACACTTTATACGTTATCAGTATTGAGCGTAAATATTATGTAGAAATGAACAACAAACGTAAGAAGTATCTAGATTCTAACCGCTTCAGATGTTCCAAAACGTAAGAAAAGCGAGAGCGTTTGAATTTATACCCACAGTATTTTATATTGGAAAAGAGATACTAAGGACTTTCGTCATACAACTTATTTCTGTCCACATAGGGGAACTCCAGCACAATAGATTAGGGTTAACAAGATTGAAGGGTTATATATTTAATCGATCGTCTGTTGTTATTATTTAATATGTTAATGCTATTAAAAATGGTACAATACAGTGCAGTCATGATGTTGCCTTGAACTGTTTTGTTTAGCTAAGAGCAATATCTACAATATGTCTTCATCGCTTTCAATTTGGATTGCGTGATGCGCAGATAGCTAAATGGTTTTTGGTTGTTGAACCTCGTCCAAGTACTGTATGTATCGTAATTGTTAAATATTATGATGTAAGTGTCAAAATAATTCAAAAATACATATTATTGTCTTTTGTATTAGGGATCACTTGAAGACCAACTCAATCGGCTTAAAGAATACGAACAAGCTGTGTACGCATACAAACCACATCTTGATGAATTGGAAAAGATCCACCAGGCTGTACAAGAGGGCATGATCTTCGAGAATAGGTAAGAACATTGGTTGTGGAATTATAAACTTGTTTCAGCTTATACTTACATTTAGAAGTCGTATTGGACTGGATGTGCATACAGAACAGGGTAGAGTGCTCATCTTTGGTGAACATACAGTATTTGATTCCATACAGTGTATGCTATCTCGTGGCTCATCACCGTTACATTGTCATTCATTTTCTGTATCATCGCTTGTGATCTACATGTACAATATCATTTTGGTTTATATATAAAATTCGATTTATTTCGGTTTATACTATGTATAAAATTCATATGTATGCATGCCTTTACAATACGTTCACTGCCATTATGAAATTGCCTGCATCCACCGAATATTACCGAGCGTTTCCAAGTGGAACCAATGGCACGAAATGTTTTAACGTAATGTAACAATTGATGTTTCATATTTAGTCGAAACTAAATGTGGCATGAATCTAATATAATTAGACAGTGTGATTTTGTCATAATGCGTAGGTAAAATGTGTGCACTTTCGAAAATATTGATTGAATCAACTTACATGAGATAATTCTTTATCACATTTTTCTTCGCATGTGAAAGATTTTGGTAGCGTTCGCGTAATTGTCTTTTACTGTAGGTCAACGTAATGAATTCATGTTTTTTGGTTCTGTTATAGTAATTTCCTAATTTGTCTCATTATTAGTCGCTATTAAAAGATTCAATTGTATTTTTTAATTATATGGAAATTTATACGGGAGTAAACTTTTGGCTTAGATGTTTATACTTCGAATCTTCACTGAAATTTTAGCACATTGTACTTACTTTTTTCAGAGAATCAAAATATTTTCTTGCCATGAATCAGAATTCCCCAATTCAAATTCATATACGACCTCTTACACTTGTCCAGTGATCTTGTTTCACTACTTGAGTTTAGTTCAGTTCAATTTTCTTTCATGAGAGTGATGTAGTGTGGATAATGACCAATTCACCTGCTTCACGTACTTTCTTTAGAGGTATTTGGTTTTCTGTTTGATAATTCTTTTCATTATTGTCAACCTGCAACGTAGCATTTTACAAATAGCAAGTGGAATTCTGGATGTGGGTCAATATCATCTACGTCAGGTATGATCCAGTTAACCTATCCTCTTATTGTCTGAGATTTGTCATACACTTTAAAGTTACATAGCCAACATTCGCTACACACACACACACTTCGACACATCAGGAATGATATAAAATACATGTTAACTATTACTTTAAATTGTTTATCATTTACACTCACGGTTCTGTTTTGCCGACTCAAAACAGTGGTGGAGATCCTCAAAGTACCTCATACCACATTATAGGTGCGTTCATTTAACATTAGCAATATGGGTAATAAATTATAAGATGTACCTTGAGCTAATGCTACCAAAACCGGGTCTACTGAAAGTGCTAAGTTAAAATGCTATATTCCAAATTAAATTTTAAAGGAGTAACAACCCAGGTTGACATTATAAAAGAGGATATATTTCTTGACCTATTAGTTTCCGTTCGAGATTTCTGGTATTTAATTGAAGTTTAATAAGTTATGTTATCAATATTGTATATTTTGTATTATGATGGTATGCACATTGTATTGCATGGTGTAATGTTCCTATTTTGTTTTTCAGGTACACTCAATATACAATGGAAACACTGCGTGTTGGCTGGGAGCAACTTCTCACCTCAATCAACCGAAACATCAACGAAGTTGAGAACCAGATCCTGACCAGAGATTCGAAGGGCATTACTCAGGTAGGTTCGGTTAACAGTAAGCTACCTGATTCCTAATGAAGGGAAACAGTAATTATATTTTAAAGCGGGTATAGAAAAGAAATAAAGACAGTGATGTGAGTGAAAAGAAAAATTACAATGAAAATTATTGGGGAGAGAGAGAGAGAGAGAGAGAGAGAGAGAGAGAGAGAGAGAGAGAGAGAGAGAGAGGGGAGGGAGGGAGGCACTACTGGAGATAATTAAAAGTAAAAAAGAAGATACTTGTCAGGACATGATTCAGGAAATTATATATAATAGAAAGTATAGTAGAAGTTAAAATAAGGAAGAGATGAAAAAGAAGAAAATTGCAATTGATGGCCGATATTAAGAAACTTACCTACGCTTACCCGTACATATTTGAATTTTAGTGAATTACTTTAAAGACAATGAAGAACATCAAAAATTTGGAAACGAGCGAAATAATTTTTGCAAAATGCTATTGATATTATTTACTGGCCAACAGTATCCCACGCTGTCGTATTTGTGCATAAGAGGTAGGTTCTAATCTTTTCTTTGTAGAAGTTAAGTAAAAGAACCTGTTTTACCTCGAAATGCTCAATTACAATTTTATTTACACAAAGAGAATTTTAACATATACAAGATGATATTAATGATGCTATTTGCATATCTGAGTTACTTGTTATAAAAACTATTTATGCTAAGAAACCAAAACTAGAAAGCTCAGACTCTTTTTTAGCTAACTTTTACAAAAAAAAAAAAAAAAAAAAAAAAAAAAAAAAAAAAAAGTTTCTGTTGCCTGCGTTTTCACTCTCCCTTCTGCCAGCCTGAATCCCATTCTATTCCAAAATTTATAAGTTTTTAATTTTTAATTAAATGCTAAACTTATGATTTTTTTGCAATTAAAAAGTTTCATTAGTTTCTATCACCGTTGTCCCTTAGGACAAGTTATTTTAAAAAGGAAAACCATATTAATGGTTCCTCTTTGATTACTTTTTAAGGTTTTTTTCTTATAACAAACTTTTTTTTTTTTTTTTTTTTTTTGCAGATTAGCATATCCATTTATTCCTTTTTTTTTTCATAAAATCTTTGTTTTCAACACAGTATAGAACATTATTTGTCAAACTATGATCTGCGGTCCATAAGTGGTCAACGAGGTCTGTCTATGTAGTCCTCTTAGATCTAACATTAATCCAAAAAGATAATTAAAATTAAAATTCAAGTGAATTGTGTATCGCACACTATACTAAACAATCTCAAATAGGTATAGATTATACAGACAACAGATGTACAATTTCATAAAGATTACACGAAATCTAATAGCTATATATGTACACAGGGTGTTACTATGTACGGTTGCGAATGCTGGAAAGCGATTTCACATTTCCCACATTTCACAAATCCAGTCACAAAAGTCCATATGACAAAATGTTGGAAACGCTTTCTGTTCAAGTGAAGAACATATGAACATGGGGAAATACGAACTTTGATCCGGAATAGGCATAAAACGACAGTGTTAGGCGGCATGTAAAGAAACATAATGTGTAGTATTCAAAAGTGCAAAGGTCAGATGTGACGAATGAGTGCGCTAGGAATTCCCCACAGAACACAAAATTCACGTAACTGATGGAAATCCCTGTAGTCCCATGGGAAATCCTTCACCATCACATATGACCTTTGCACTTTTGGATACTACATGTTACGTTTATTTACAAACCGCCTGATACCACCGGCTGTCAGTCACGTCTGCTTTCCGCCTATTCTAAATTGAAGTTCCTTTTATTCCATTTTCACATGCTCTGGACTTCTTTATATATATATATATATATATATATATATATATATATATATATATATATATATATATATATATAATATGTATGTATATGTATATAAAGAATGTTAAGTTTCCTTTCGAAAGGAACAAGAATAGAGTAGTCTTTAGTATATTCTGACTAATAAAAGTGATCCTACTTGAAAAAAAAAAGTGAAAAATGTTTCTGTAGATATTTGGGTACCTGATAGTTGTGATTCCGTAAACTGCGCATCCAGATTTCTGACCTATAAGAAAAGATCTAGGAACAACTGTGAGTTTATTTATTAACCTTTTACAGATACTATCTGTCTTATTTATCACTTTACCATATCTTGATATTCATTATCGTTAATTTATTCACTAACATTGAAAAAACAAATGAGGTGGACGTAGCGAAGATTCCTGAAGAAGCAATTTATTCACTAAAATTGAAAAAACAAATGAGGTGGACGTAGCGAAGACTCCTGAAGAAGCAATTCGTTCATCAAAATAAGGATATTAGTAGAGAAACTTCGTGGATGGAGACTCGTTGTTTTGCGGAAAGTAATCTGCCACTGATAGAATACTTGCAATACCGATGATTTTTCAGATCCAATACCTTACCAACAGAACCAGTTTAAGTTTTGTACCACTTTGCTCTCTGTTCATGAAGTCTTACGAAAATAGTGCTTAGACACGTACCTTAAAGTTTTTCTGGCTTTTCATGTTATTATGTTATCAACTTCAACTTCTGAGTTAATCTTGTTTTGAATTACAATACTACGTTCCTAAAATTATTAATGACACCATCAGTGTTTGTTGTAAAAGCTAATCTGAACTTTCTAGCTAAAATCGTACGAACTAATTCTTACTATATGTAAAGTTTATACGTTTCTCTCCTTTCAGTCTTATTGCATTGAACATATCTCAAATGCTTATAGTTATGGTTGTTCTCGTCATTATAACATTATTTAACATACGAATGTTATATATATATATATATAAATTTTAAATGTAAATCGATGCTACTGAAGAATCAAATAAAACTTAAATAGCTGTTAGTACAAGTTTAGTATTTTCATTTTTAAAATTATGTGTAGGACGATGTCCGGAGCATTAAGAAGAAAAAGTACAAAGTTTCAGGATTGATATTGCTATTGTGTAACTCCTAATAACAAAAGATTGTTCATTATGTGAGAGTATTGCTAAGGTATTCTTTTGCATGACATGTAAAGATTAAATAAGAGATCATCTATGTCCTTCTAAACATTGTTCATCAAAGACATTCTGGTTCTTATTGTCATGGATTCTTACGTGGAACAAAAGGCGAACATAAAGTTTTGTTGTAGGTTAGGGATATCAACAACCGAGATCAGAACTGTTGTGGTTATGAGGGACGTAAAGACACTGCTAATGACCCCAGAAGTAGACGTACCTCGATCAGTCGTTTAGGGAATAATGTGAAGTGTCTTCATGACCTGTAGTTAGACTGTGACGTCTTGTGTCGCAAGACTATAATGATAACGTCATATTGCCTCAGTTCGGTTTTACGTTCGTAGTATAACTCATATATAAAAATATGACGGCTACTTACTACGATAAGTCTATGTTGAGTACACACTATTTGCAATCATTTAAATACACTATATTTCAGAATACTTATTTGTTTCACAGCGATTCACTACACTTCTATATAATATGGTGTCCTCTTGCATTATATTTTTAACAAGCAAGATAAACAATCTGGACGGAACTGTTATCATAGTAACCATACTATTGTCCTTAACAACAAACATTCATATCTATCGACTGAAAATAAAACATCTACAAATAAGATTATTCATGACATATCATTCTTCTATTGTATAGCGAGTGCATACATTAAAGCACTTTTGCCCTACACATTAAATGAAGTAAACAACGTAAATGTAGGTTATCGTTGTAAAACCGTCCACGTAATGGAGGATGCGTTTTACCAACGTCTTCACGTCCATGACGAAATCAGGAGTACCATTCAAACACACGACCACGAAATGTTTCTTGCAGTAAACAGTTCTGATCGCCTCGAAAGTCTCCGTTGCTGATTCCCTAACTTATTCATCCTTTGTTCCATATAAGAATTTTTGACAATGGGAATACGGGTGTCTCAATTCTTTACATGTCTTTTTTAAACCCTTATATGATACACGATTTTCTGTCATTAGCAGTTACAGAGTACCAGCATCAGTCCTGGAATTGTATTGTCAAATCTTGTATGTTCATTCATAGAGGGAGGGAAGAAAATATAAAGTGATAGCCGATTGTTTAAAGAGTACTGTCTATTACCTTCATCTGTTATCTTTATTATTTATTTTTATTTTATTATATATTTTATATAATGAAATTGTATATAAAAGAGAAACTAGATTGTATGTTTTTCTTATTGATTGTGATAAAAATAAGATATGTAGTAAGATTAAGGTTTGTTCCTGTAGAAATATGTGAAATTTCTTCCAAATATTTTTCTTAAATTTTAAATAGTATATGAAAGTTACCTTTTTAGTGAATTCAAAGCAAATAAGCAAGTCCCTTCGTTTACTTAATTCATACAGTTACCTTTTTTTTAGAAGGTATACTTTTATGTTAATGCTTTATACTTTCTGTAGGAACAATTGAATGAATTCCGAAGCAGTTTCAACCACTTTGATAAGAATCGCATTGGTCGCCTAACCCCAGAAGAGTTCAAGTCCTGCCTAGTAAGCTTAGGTTACAGCATCGGAAAAGATCGTCAGGTACGTTATATACTTTATATTAAGACATATATTAAATATAAAGGAAACAATATCATTATTTACTTATGGATGCTATAGACTACATATTGAATAAATTAATAGAATATTTAATAATATTTCGTTGAACAGGATACTAAAAGTAAGAAATTCTGTTCATTTAAACACCATCAACTTCCTGCACGGTAAAGGTGAACAGAAATTGTCATACGTTAGTAGTGAACGAAACATATGATCAGTGTAATACATAATTTAAAAAACAAATATGCATCAGTCATGCATGGTGCAGAGAGATTAAAGTACTCTTGAATTTTACTGAATTCTTGTTTTAAGAGACAATACTGTAATGTTGTGAGGGCCGCGGTGGCTCAGTGGTAGAGCGTTCACCTCTGGTGCTAGGGGTCTCGGGTTCAAACCCTGCTCCCGCGAAGTGAACTTTGTGGTGGACAAACACCGTGTGCGTGGGTTTTCTCGGGGTTCTCCCGTTTCCTCACACTTTCTTCATTCCACCATTTCATTCATCTCTCATCTTCACCGTCTCCTTTAGCCTAACCGGCATAACCGTGGGACGTAAAACTCAAAAATTTCATTTCATTTTTGTAATGTTGTCTGCTGTGTAAAAGTGTGTAGATATCCCAATTTCTGGAAGCTCTTTTCTAAGGAAGATATTTTGTAGGCGGCTTTATATCCATATATATTGATTATATGCATGTACTAGGGTCACAGTTGATCTGAAAAGAAATAATAGACTTTCTTTAGCAAACATGCAGTACTTTTCCTTATCCATGATTTTTGAAAGAAGTGGCACATTTGAACACAGTGGCCCAAGATGTTGGTGCCCCAAACCTCAGAGTATATACGTCGCAACTTGTCGGGTCTAATGCCCTTTGATACGTGAAGTTGAAGCTAGTTTAGATGCTAAAAGTGTTCAAATGCTGCGCAGGCTCGTGAAGAAATTTGTGCTGTTTATGGGCAAGATACTTTACCAGGAGCAACAGCCAAAAGAAGGTTCAGTCGCTTTCATTCTGGAAATTCCAATGCCCAAGATGCTTATCACAGTAGGCCACCAATCACAGCAAAAGTGGATGATATTCTGGCAGAAGTAGAGCAAGACTGGCATGTAAATCAATCATGACATCGCAAATAAACTAAACATCCATCAGCAAACAGTAGTAAACCCTCTGCAAAAATGCAAACAGAAGCTCGACGTTTGAGTACCACATGATTTTGACTCAGACACGTTTACTTGATCAAATTTCTATCTGCGAATCTCTACTGAAACGTAACGAACTCGAGCCATTTCTAAAGCGGGTGATCATGAGAGATGAAAATTGGATAACCTATGACAACAATGTGCCAAAAAATCGTGGTCGAAGCGGGAAGCTCTCACAAATTCCAGTGAAAAATCTGTGATATATCCCACACTGACGCCCAGGAAGGTTATGCCCTACGTTTGATTGGATTGAAAGGGCATCGTGCATTACGAGCTGCTGCCACTTGATACAACGATAGACTTGAACTGCACTGTTGACAGTTCTGCCAATTCGTGCGAGTGCACGTAGCAATTCGAGAAAAAGACAGTTGTAACTGGCCAACCGAAAGGTTGTCTTCTATCATATACTTCAGTGATAACGCCATATCACATACATCTTTAACAACTCGTCCGATATTGAGAGAACTTTGCTTGGAGGTTTTAAAATTCATCCACCAAATAGCTCGGACCTGGGACCGTCAGACTATCATTTGCTTCAATCTCTGCAGGACTTTGGAATTGTGCGAAGGTAGTTTCAAAAAAAGACCTGTGAAAACCACGCGTCACAATTTTTTGACCAGAAGCTACAGAAGTTTCAAAACGACGACATTGTGGTGTTTGCCAGAAGAATGGCAGAAGGTCGTTGAAGATGTGCATATGCGGTTTCATAATGTTACTTTCAGATCACAAAAAATGTATTCTCTATGTTGGCCTCCAAAGGCTCAATACTTTTTAGACAACCTGATAATAGTAATTCTATTGGTTCTCTTAATAATCTTTGATATTCATCCATAATTCTGCTAGCAACTGACATGTTCTCAAACAAACTTTCATGATTTTCTTCTAGTGCATGCTGTACTAATGCTGACTTCTCTGTTAGGTTTAATCATATATGTATATGGTCCTCACATCCCATTTGACCAATTTGGTTTTAATTGTACATCCCATTTGTCCAATGTATTGTAAGGCCACATTCATATGGGATTAAATAAATACCTGAGGGTGTATAATCGTTCTTAATCTTTTACAAAGCGTAGCATTTGCGTGATATTTAAAGATGGCGTGTGTATTGTTTTTATTCCATTTGAAGGATATCAGTGGTAACTTTTTTCTCTTCACCCAAGATCCTTTCTGAATTCTCTACTTCGTTGTATTTTTGGCTTTTATTTATTACCTTATTGTCATATCTTTCATGGTAGGCATTTCGTTGAAAAATCTGTTTTAGATGACATATTGCTTCTTGTAGATGATCTTCATCTTATTAATTTTTGCCCTGTATTATAAATTTGAATTAATCTGAAAAATGTAACAAAATTATACCAAAAACAATTGTACAACAGTTCTTTAACTCTGGTGGTAAGGGCAGTCAATTGCGTTTGAAATGTCAGTTCAAACAAAATAAAACATGAATCGAATATTAACAGTTCTGTTTACATAATTATAAACACCTGAATTATGTGAAATATATGATAATTACATGGAGTATATGATTAAGGCATTACAAGAGGAATTGTGTTATTAGGGCTAGAGTAGAAGACAAGAAAGGGAGCGGAAGAACATTACAATTAGTGGTCGATATTAAGGAAGTCAATTCTGACATCAAAATTAAGTTAGTAGTGCATAGAAATTTCTAACTTCCGAGAAGCAAACTTTCGGTGATGTAGTAATATTAATGTGTCATCAAAAGAGAGAATATAAAATGTAGTATAAAAACGCAAAATTACAATATCATAATTTATTTTAGTATTGTATACCAAGAAGTTTGGGCCACCCTCTATCTTGGTGTACCTTAAGAAACTGTTCGGGTTTTTAAAATTAAATTATCTACTTCTTGTTGATATTTATTGTTCCAATTCATCATCAGCTAGTATGATACGGTCTATTTTTTGATACATAATTCAAGAAATGTACAAAAATATGCACAAGAGCTGTTATTTTTTCATTTTATTTCAGGGCGAGATTGACTTCCAACGCATCTTGGCAGTTGTGGATCCCAACAATACCGGCTATGTGCACTTCGATGCTTTCTTGGACTTCATGACACGCGAATCAACAGATGTGGATACTGCGGAGCAAGTTATTGACTCCTTCCGTATCTTGGCAGGAGATAAGGTAAGAAAAGCCCAGAATAAATGGAAGATATTAGCGTAATATACAACAATATATTTGTACTATTCATCCTTTAGTTGGGTACCTAAATAATGCCCAATCGTGGGTCTTTTATTTTTAGTAACTTTGTTAATCGTTTCATTCTAAAATCCCATGATAACTGTTTTGGGAGATTATAAACTTCAAAGTTGGAAAATTATATTCAGATTTTATTTTGAAGATTTCTAAAATTCCTTTAAAAATAAAGGAAAATCCTAAAATGTGAAATTTAAATAATCGTTCTGAAAGATCCTAGCCTAAAAACAATGTCTCAGATTTTAATGTGTGAGATCCAAAATCTCGAGTACTTATGAATTAAGTTTTAATAATAGCAGAAATTCTAGTAGGCAGTATATCACGAGATTGACGTTTGCCAAATATATATCCGCTTAGGTTTGATACTTGTGAACAGAGAATCGTTTAGAAAATGCATCCCGTGGCTGTATTGCATCTGTAACACTCCTCAAATATATGTGTGAGAGCACGATTTCTCAGTGATAGAGCGCTAACCTCTGTTGCGGAGGGTTGTCAATTCATTTCTAGAACATGGGAATTTTTGATAGATACCATCTTCTTTAAGGTTCTTCCCATCTGCTAACTCCGCCAAATTTGAATTTCGTATTTTGCTAATACTTCTTCATATTGGCAGAGACGATCTCATACTCCGCCTTTTGTTAGGAGCATTTAAATATACATGCACGTGTTCTTAAACAACTGTTGTTTTCAAAAACAGAAACAAATGCCAATTAGATTCACGGAAATATTTAGCCAAGTAGCTAATGCGTGTGATCTCGGATTCGATCTTCCCAAGTAATGTTCCAATCTTACTTCAAACAGTAGAGCCCTTTTCATTTAAACATCAATCAATTCACGTGAATATTATTAGTTTTACATTAGAATCACATTTGGTTTAGATATTAGTTTCGTGTAACGGCAGCCTTTGACATCAATTCATTTCCAGATTCAGGGGTTTGGAGTATGTTTATTTACTTTTCTCATCCTGAGAGTAGTTGCATAGATGCTTTAATTTTGCACTGTCTAAATAGCGCTCAACCAATCGTCGAACTCAGAAAGCACACATGTGAAGTTGTAGGCTCTGCTTAACTTAGATGTTCTTTCTGCAGCGTTTAACGCCCCATTATGACAGTTTTAAACTCAACTTTACTTCAGATAATCATTAACACACTTACATCAACAGTGTTGTATATGTTAGTCACACGAAGGAAACTAATTATGAAATTTCCTACATAAATACGACAATGGATGACTCGGCAGTAACCCAGTAGTAGCTTGTAGAACTTTTGTATTGAGCAAAAGATTGAATTTGATGGTAGATCGAGCAGTTTTTAAATTGACTAAAACAGTGAACATGGATCCATTTTTCTGTTTATTGGGAATCGATTCATAACATTTCATGAATACTTCTTCATTATGTCGATTAAACTACGAAAGGTAGGAGACATAAGAACCGAAATACTTGTTCGAATGACCGAGGTGTTGCACATCATAACACAGTATTATTATTATTATTTATTTATTTACTTTATTTTAAAAATTCATTGAAATTGTAAGTTATTAATATCTAATTCGTATGTTTTATGTCCACAGCCTTACATCTTGCCGGATGAACTCCGCCGAGAATTACCACCTGACCAGGCCGAATATTGTATACAGCGCATGCCACCGTACAAGGGGCCAAATGCTGTTCCTGGAGCACTGGATTACATGTCCTTCTCCACTGCACTGTATGGTGAATCTGACTTGTAAACTAAAATCCCAGTGCCTCACTTATTATCACTACAATCTGCCCCACATTTGGAAGGGCAAAGAAAAAATAATTTGTAAACACTCAGTTAGGTGCCAACGTTACAAAACGAAAAAAACTACAGGGAAGATTAAAAAGAAAAAACATAAATAAACAAAGAATAATCAGTGGGGAAAACTGGACACTTTCTCTGCAGAAACTGAGAAAATTATATATATATAAATTGTGTGTATTTTATGTAAAGTTCCTGATTTAAGTTATTTCATAAGCGACAATTCACACAGAAAAGCTTGTTTCTTCTCACCTTTCCTCTGTCTGATTACAAGTATTTTTTTAATACAGACATACAAATAAAAATAGATATTTTTTCGTTACGTTAAATGGTTTGATAGAGAAGAACATGGCAATGTGAACAGCGGATTTTGTTTGTCCTTGCAAGTATGGGGAAACATCAAGTAAATGGTTTTTAGAAAGGGAGGGAAAAAGCCAGAGGAAAATGTTGGGGGAAGGGGACACAAAGAGAAATTGAGGCCTGGGTTTGGCACTGTACAGTTCTAATAGCTTGATGACACTTTCAGCTCCATAAATTCCATTTCTTTCTAATAATATTACCTCAATATTGGTTCTGCTGGTATAAATTGTCATATATATATATATACACGAAACAAAATATAGATGTTTCTGCAAGATTGTCTTCCAGACTGCATTGACAAAGATACAACACGATAATTTCACAGGTACAGTTTACTCACAGATGGAATTGTATACACAGGCTGCAATATAAAGTATATTACAGTTTTGTGATGTTGAGCATTGCTTGTTTTTTGTTCAAAGGAAGAAGAAAAAAGTGACACATCAAGACAAAAACTCGTAGCCTTTACACTGCCAGCTTGTTTATTTTTTGTTCTAAGTAGTAGATACTAAACTAAACCTTGCGCCTGTTTAATAAACGATAACTAAGTAAATAGGGGAATACAATGAACTTAATAATATTTTTCAACTTATTGAAGCTGAAAATGAAAGAATTATGTGCACTTGATGGTTCAAAGATAACAGAAACTTGTGAAAATTTTGTCTAGTCCATTTTTTAAAGAAAGAGAATCACAATTAGCTATGTTATCTTTGGAACATCTAATCATTGTAACATTCTTCATTTGTGCTTTCAATATTATCATTATTTAATTATTTTGATCCATATAATGTGATGTGTATGTCAATACGTGAGTTCTGATGATAAAAGATATATATATATATATATATATATTATATATATATGTAGATGTAGAATGTAGTTATCCAAGCCATACAATGTAAAAAATGTGGTATTAGCTGTATGGGTTATAAAGATTTGATTTTAGAAGAAAAAATTCTTGTAATCAGACAATACAGTGTTTGTGAATAATCAATAAATAAATTGTATTGATACAAGCCAGGGAAATTTCTTTCTTCAAGTACCTTATTCTATTTTAAAATTAACAAAAAATTGGCTACTTACCAATGAATCCTCCCTTGAAAAATTTAAAGATTTTAACGTTTCGGAACTCTCAGCTGGTTCCTTCCTCAGTGGCAAGGTAAAAAGGATTAAAACGGAAAGGAGAAAAAAGGAGTAAAACCAGGAATACATACCACTATATAAAAGTAATGCTCATTCGATTCATCACTGTTATTTTTACATCTGAAACAGTATAACTTTTTTTTTCTTTCTTTCTTAATCAGGGTAGTACCAATGATCTTTAATAAAGTTCAGAGAAATCTATAAAGTATACAAATCGACTGAATGTTACCGTTCACAGAGGAAGGAGATAATGAAATACAACTTACCTGAATCATAGATGATGTTATTCTACAACAGAAAATGAACCTGAAGAATTTTCAGTGTTGCCAGAATAACAACTCCCCAAAAATCTTAAGTTAAGGCAGCAACTAGAGGGGCGAACTCAACTGCATTTGATTACATATAATGTTGTCTTAGTATCCTGTGAACTACTTTTTAAATAATAGTTGTATTTAGTTTGTAATCAAATAGTTTTAACATACAGTTATTAAAATTAAATGTTATTTGAAAAGTAGTTCACAAAATACCAATCAACATGATACATAATCAAATGTAGTTGAGTTCGCTCCTGTAGTTGCTGCCTTAACTTAGATTTTTGGGGAGTTGTTATTCTGGCAACACTGAAAATTCTTCAGGTTCATTTTCTGTTGTAGAATAACATCATCTATGATTGAGGTAAGTTACATTTCATTATCTCCTTTCTCTTATGAAAAACAAGGAATAGAAAAATGGTAAATTTTGTATTATTTTTAATAAGTCAGGCTCTTAAGGTAACTTTAAAGGAGCGCTAATAATAAATAGATGGCAGCACGTTCCCCTTATCTCCTATGTATTTTGTAAGAAGCAACAATATTCAAAATTAATTTTAATTATATTGAAGAGAGTTTCAGTAAAGAATAAAATTAAGTAGTGTCAACAAGGATCAAGGAACTGGAAACTTGGTTTTTTCATTCAACAGAATACCCTATCAGTGTGGAGCCCAAACGGCTGATGCGATTGGAAAACGGCTACTAACTGAAAATCACGTATTTCCAACAACTACCTTCTCTATCTTGACTCATCACGGAGTTGGCCTATATCGCCGGACTTTAGATACACCCTGTATATAAGCTGTACAGATTATTCTCTAATTTTGATTCAACTTGTTTTTGAACAAAGTTTGAATATTCTTCTCTTTAGTTTGGTAAGAATTATTTTAAAGATTTTTGCTTCGTACAAAATACGTTGGAACAGTATTGACAAGAATTCTTACAAAGATTCTTAGTGAAAAATAGCATTACAAAAGCAGAATTACTTTAGTATACTATTCGAACTTATGTTCCCAGACAGTGAGATTGTCACGAAAACGAAGCTTCAACGTGAAAGTATAGCATACTGGATTATCACCACGAAACTTCAGAAGTGACTAATTCATGTGTTAAAGAAGTAGTAAATGCGCAGTTGTGGAATACCGTAAAAGGACAAGTGTGTACACGTTGTTTGACATAGGCGTTTTTAGGGAATTCTACAACTTCCGACCTTTTAGTTGCTTTCAAAGAGACTCATTCACAGTTGAACTTCAAATGATTCAAATTTGAATGGATGATCCCAATGTAAACATTAAACGAGTTTTGTATGTATACCTTCAAATCAGAATATCAAGGCGTCACCAAATGTCTCTGTAACGCTTTGTATAGGAAGCTGTGGGTTACTTGCTTTGCATGGAGCATTTAACGCTCAATTGAGGTAACGAACTGGAAAACGAAAACAATGAAATCTTTCAGTATAACGATTCACGATTAAACCTTTTAAGCTAAGAGAGACGGATTAAGACAAGTGAATGATGGAATAAATGGTGGAATGAGAATGTATTAGGAAACGAGAGTACCCCGAGAAAATCCACGGACATGATGTCCACCGCGAACTTACTTGGCCAGGGAGTGAACCAAGGACTCCATGCACCAGAGGTAAGTCCTCTACTACTGAAGCACCGTGTCCCCCTCCCCTTCTCGATAACGAACTAGAGAATCGTTGAACTTCTAAGAGCTCTGCATAACTTATTTAAGGATGTTTCGGCATACTGTGCCAAGTATACTTATAGAGACTCAGAAAATTTTTGAGTGAAGTTTTTATTCTGTGTTGGTTTGGTTATTACTTAGCAAGCCATTGACACTTATCGCTATATTCTGCTATATATTCAAAGTGTTAAGAAGGATAAAAAAAGTTCCCAGTTCTTAAAGCTGGCAGTTCGTGTAAGGTATATTGGAAGAAGATAAAATGCTTATTTCTAAACTTACTTTTGTTAAAAGCACTTGCTTCAGGAAGAGAACCTTTCCTTACTGAATTTCAGATTGACACTTCTCTCAGTTCATTTCTTTAAAATACTTTATCGCGTGTGATAAAAAGTGTTATGCAAAAGTTTGTAAAATCAGTAGCTTTTAGTTGTTCGAGTTCATGTATTCGAATTAACATGGAAAATGAAGAAAATATTCGTGTAAAAAAACTTGGACATTGGTTTCTAATACACATACTGCCCTTAAGAAATGCCAACCAGTAACTGATTTTTGCCAAAATTGCAGAAAATTTTCACAGAAATTTGCTTTTTTTTTTTTTTTTTTTTTTTTTTGGTAAGTCACCGTCAAATGGGGTGAATAGAAACACATTTTTGGCTATATGAGAATATAAGTCTGGTATTGTTAAAGATTTCGCGTATCAGATTATTCCAAAAGAAAGGTCTTAATATGCTAATGAATTTCAGTAAACGTCATATTAATTTATCAACTCCACTTTTCTTCACCTTGATTTTTCTTAATGTTTCTATTCACCCCTACCCATGGGGTGAATAGAAACAATTACTTTATTTTCATTGTTGTTTCTTTTATACTATTGGAAAGGTAAAAAAGAAACAGCGTATTTGTTGAAACGAACTATTTATTTGATACCTGCAAGATATTAGTTCAATAGGACCAGTATTACATAAGTTACAAACTTATAAAACAATACAATGCACAATATAGGTATAAACGACCATATAGTTTTGATGATATTTGAATAAGATTTAAACCACTGAAATCATCAGGGAAACTTATCATGAGTTGAGTTGATTTTGAGGTTTGCGTCCCGTTCAGCAGCGAGGCTATATGAGACGTGGACCTACTGATGAACGTAGAATCAGAACTACATGAGCTCCCGCCGGGAATCGAACTCGGGTCTCCCACGCCAAAGGCGCGTACGCTAACCGCTTAGCCACGAAGGGGCCCGAAAGTTATCATATACTTAAAGCGTGCTGACGAACTCCTAATAAAACCCAACAGTTTCGTTCTGAAAATTTCATTGTTTATGTGCTCTCTTATAAAACACTCCCACATATGCATCATGTTCCCATTTTCGCACTTGGGTGCTGAATAGTCTCATCGAGTTTTAGCTTCTCATTTTACCACAGCAAAATCACCAGCTTTAGAAAACCATCATCTAGTTCGTGATCGTCTGGAATGTTGTCTTCTGGGGTGTTGTCTTTCTCCTCTTCCGACAATACAAATCTAGGTTGAGTTTCGTTGTGATTTGATGAAAATGTATCATTTTCAGAAAACAAACCAAAACTCTTACCAGAAACATCTATTCGTACTCTCTTCTTCCCTTATTTAATTTTTTCATCTTCTTTCATGCTCCTGAGGAGATCCATAAGGGAACGGTTTACAGTCTGAGATGACTTTTGCTGTTCTGTTTCTTCTCGTTCATTGTTTTTTTTTTTTTTTTTTTTTTTTTTTTGTGGCAACATCTTCAGTATTTGGTCTCGACAAAGGGGAAAAATTCCACACTTTTCAAATCCAGCCCTGATATTTTCCTCCTTCAGTTTCACACTTTTTTTTCAGAAGACTTGGAAATTTGTTCTTAGAGATGGTTGATACATTCCTATCAGGTCCTTTTTTCTGCTCCTCAAGAATTTTCCACTCCTTGAGGAATTTCAAGAATTTCCCAAGAAGTGTTTCTATTCACCCCACTAATTAAAAATCATAACAATAACCCAGTAAAGTTAAATTTTGATTAAAAATAATTTACAAAAGGAAAACTTTTACTATGAACGTCAGTAAATGAAACAACAAACTACAAAATAGGCATATGTTCAAATGCAACAAATATGAAAATGTCATACTTACCAAGAAAGTTTAAGGAGCGCTAAAATACCGTGTAAGATTTCAGTAACACATTAATGCTACTGCCGTCTACCTCAGTGTTCCCAACTCAGTAAAACATTTTGTCTCTGCCCTGGACACTTTAGCCGTATAAGACTATGTTAAGAAATTTCAGTTTTCTTGATTAATTTATCGTCCAGATAAATCCAAAACTAATCTGGGAGTTTTGTTTCTATTCACCCCCATGTTTCTATTCACCCCATTTGACGGCACCTTTAAATTATAAATTGATTAGAGATATTACGTGTTTGGATCTCAATATTTGTCCAGATTTTGATGTTGGAATGAATCGTATGAAGTCTCCTTTTAGCTGAATTAGTTGAAAATAATTAGTTAGATGGCATTAGGGCAGAATGGATGCAGTTGTGAGGCAGTTCAAAAAATTTAATTGAAATCCAATTGTGAAACCACTATGAGCCAGTATTCTACTCGTAGAACTAGTCAGCATTTCGAAGACTTTTGGGTAAATAATTTTGATATTTCAGAGTGCAATGATTTAAGAGATGTTAAAATAATCTTGATTTCTCTCATAGAAATTCAAATCCAGAAAGAGTGTTTTCAATCAATGCACAATGTGAGTAGACTATTAAAAGTACAAACTTCAGTAGCACGTAAACTTGTGTACGGTATAGTAACTTCTTGTGGTAAGGTTGAGAAATTATCCGTAAGAAAATCTATGAATTCATTATACATGAAATGCTCGTATTCGTTTAGAAGAAGCAACAAATCAACGACGAAAGAAAGAGGAAAAGAAACAAAAATAGGCCGAAGACAGGAAAATAAAGATCATTCTGAACGAACTTGAAGCTAAGAAGGATAAAATAATGGAAGATATGCCCAATATTGATGTGGTAATAAAGTGTTCGGAGAAATGAATGAATTTACCTAATACTATTGATTTTTCTAAAGATACCTTGTTAATATATGACAACCAGTTTTATGTACACCCATGCACATTTAATCTTGCGCGTATACTGTAGTTCACGATTTTTCGTATTATTCCCACTTTTCCTCCCACTTTTGGTTAAAGTTGAATGATTAATAAGTGGTCATGATAGAAAGCATTCCTTGTATGATTATGCTCCAAAAAATATGTTTAAAATAATAAAATTATAGGCAGAAAAGAAAGTTCGATTGAATGAATCCTGGTAATCATGTTTTCGAGGGATTTTTGTAGTAGCGAAAGGAAATTCAGAATTCCCATTAAAAGAGCTGGGTAGGGACAAAAGGGAGTAAAATTAATCTATTGGTTTAAATCTAGCGTCTAGATTGTCTCAAAAACACATTAGCTTCGTAATCTAGATTTTGTATGCAAATATAGAAACAACCGAATACTAATTTTACAATTGAAGCGACGCGCTACGGATAAAAAATATCAATGTATGGTATAAAATAGGAAGCTCTTTCAATAGAGTCCCCGTGGGTGAGTGAGTTGAGTGAAAGAAGACAGACTCGCAAAGCATTTTGATACTGGATTGAATATCATTCTCTTCTTTATTTATTTTATTTTATTTGTTTATTTATTTAATTTCTTGTAAAATAGTAGTAGTAGATTTCTTCTAAATCTTCATATTCATAAGAACTGAAAGAACATAATAACAAAATAACTTTAAGTTATATCCTTTAATGTGCGTATCGACTCAGAAGCAGAGTACTGTCGGTAATAGCTCTGGTATACTTGTTTCTCTCACCCCTTCCCCTTCGTAACACAGCAGACAGATCCATTTCGAACTCAGGTAAACAGAGAAGAGAGAAAGTGAGGCACAGACGCGTTGCAATTATACTACCTTACATGAAATAGGAAAGGTTGTCGTTATTAAATCAGCTGATAGCAAATTATTGTAGCTTAGCTTTTGAACTTTTCAGAATGTAAAAATATACATATATTCTTTGTGAGAGCGTACCTAGCTAGGAGTGCGATCATTTCCACAAGTTTGGCTACGAGGTGGAAAATAAATTTTTAGTAAATAAATTCTGTAAGTTTAGGTGCTTGGAATACAAGTACTTCGAAAGACTAGCATATATATGAACCAAAATCATACCATTCTAAACCAGACAGGAAAGTGAAATACTGATGTTAAAAGACTATAACGAAAAGGCGTAAGCAACTTTCTAGTGTAAGAACACTTGACAATACTTCATTAAATTTCTTGGGTTACGAATTATCAACGTACGTATGTGTCGGTGCGTAATCTTTCTATAAACATATTTTACAAATTTACTCCTATTCACAATATTCCTAACCAAACGGAACGAAAAGTCCTATTGTTAAAATAATGCGGTAGTTAGTGATCTCTTGCCTGTCAGATGACAGTTAACAGATTACTAATTTCCTTTTCAACAAGCAAGACTTTATTTTACATGAATTAGAGGTTACAATTACAAATTTAGATTATGTTCTCTCGCAGGAGACCATTCGTCCAGCTTAGAGCCTTATATGAATGACAGCAAGTTATGAAAATGAAAAATACAACTTACATTAAGTATGCTGGTGAACCACCCATGTTATAGCAGATCCTGGTTGGTTGCTGAGAGATCCGTTGGTTGTTCCGAGATGATCCTTGGACCTCTCCCTTACCTTTTTATATTGTATTAGTTTCGTCAGCCAGACCCTGAGGTTCTCCGTAACAGCCTGTTTGTTCACTTAATTACTTCTTACGCTACGTGACTGCCGGAGAACCTCATTAGTCCACAATAAGTGTGACTGTTTATTCCAAAATTCTTTTGTTATCTAACTTAAGTACACATACATTTTATCACTAGAAATTAATGACAAAAAAATCTTTTTTGATATATTCTTTTTTTTAACCATTGAGCTAACTTCTTTCTTTTTTTTTTTTCATTCATATGATAGTTTCATTGCACTATATATATCCTATTCCGAAAAGGTGACGACATTGATTATGGTTGTTTTGAGCTGAACATTTTTCAAATCCAACTTCGGCTATCTTCGGAAACAATAAACCAAAGATGCCACGTTCGAATCCCCAAACCAACCTTCACGATCGGGAAAAATCGTGCAGATGTGTTTTTCTTCTTTTAAATGTAATATGAGGTGTTGAAATGTTATTAAGTGTAGAAAACAGTAACATTCTTTGAAACTATGTATATTACATGTTGATTTTGTCCCCTATGTTTTTATACGTGAAAGAACATTTCCAATAGCGAACATAGTTCTTTCATCCATAGTACAATGAAAAAGACAAAAGGAGAAAAACAGCAGCATTTGCTAGGTAGACAATAGAAACTCAGCAAGGTTGTTAATGTTAGCTCAGTGATAAAGCACGGGACTGCTAATCGTAAAGTCCTGACTTCGATATTCGTTTGGGACACACTATTTGGTATATAATTTTATATATCTCAATACATGAACAATTATATAAAAACACTACATTAAAATAAATCAGTTGTGTGTATATATATTCATACAATGATTTCAAGACAAGTAATTACATGTTTAAAATGTGGTGGTGCGCTTTAGATGTGGTGCGTGTTAACAGAACGCCATTATATTATATGTGAATGTTAAATACAAATTAACTGGAATGTGTTGTAATCGTTTACTAGTTCCCAGGCCTTCGAAAAAGAATGCTGAATAAGCGTCAAACTCATTCACTTCTGATAACCTTAAAATTGTGATCTGGGCTGGAAGACTAGTAATTATTACATGCCTTGGTCAAGGTAATCTCTGTTCGGGAATTCATCATGTTCAAAGGAAAGAAAAAGAAATAAAAAAAATACCCTGAGTGTCGGAGAATTCGACATTTTGTATACCCGTAATCCCAGGAAAAATTTAAAGGACCACGCTCAGAGCTTATGGATATCCGGTTTCCGTTAAATTGGTTGATATTGTAGTACGTTGTGTAGTTTGGTCCCCTGATGAAAATTAAAACATATCTATGAATTTTTTTAGATTTTTCTGACGGGTTTTCAAGTTTGACCTTATAATGACCCTGCAATGACCTTGAAATTATTTTGTCGTGTCAAGAAAATTACAGTCGGATCCAGAGATTCAAAAAACATTTATGTACTTCTTGTTCAGATATTTGCAGCGTTCCATCGATTTGACCTTCAAATGACCTTGAACCTGACGTAATGGAGGTTAACCGACCTCGGATTCGGAATCAGCAGCCCCCAAAATCCTAGTATACTCTAGTGAGACTCGTTTATACTTCATAGATAACATGTAGACCTAATTATTATTTTCAGTTTACGAGGGAGTGGGTGTGTCTTTAAGTGACGATAATAATTAGCGGATATCTCAAAAACGTGAGGTTTTTAGGGATTCGTGCCCATTGAGACTTTTCATCGGGGTACCAAAATACACAACATACTACAATACCGGCCAATTTAACGGAAACCGAATTTCCATAAGCTCTAAGCGGTGTCCTTTAAGTCTTAAACATGGAGAAGTTAAAATTCTTTTCTCTCCTGAACTAATAAATGTCGTACATTCAACGATGTAGGAGGTTGATGTAATGTCAACAATCATCTAAAAGAAATCCGAATACATTACCTGGATACTGAATATTGTGTATCTCGAGAAAATATATATGAGAGTACAACATGAACACTTGCACACATTAAGCGCGATATTAAGATAATTAATGATTGAAACACTTAAAATTTTATTGGTATTATTATGCCCTTTCACTAGTATTCTCACAGTTCGAATCATTTAAATACATTGATATTTACTTCACAAGCGGGACAGAGTATAACTTAAGTCGTCACTGGCGTAGAGTGATTGCTGATTATCGAAGACTGCAATGAATTCCATTCCTTGCTATGATGATTCTCCTAGCCCCTCAAGCCCTTCAAGTGACTGGACTACCACAATTGTCTTAACAGCTTGACAACGATCTCATATCGGCGAACAATGTAGGGAATGACAACGTCCTCCCGTAATAGAAAACAACTAACTGCTATTTTAGCACGTTTTCACTCTATTATATGTACAAAATATAAACTTTAAATATCAGTGTGCTATATTCAATAGGCCTACATAAACAATGACCTAACGAGGTTGCTGTATTGACAAGGTTCTAGGTCAAAACCGCGCAAACAATAACAGCGTTGAGCGAAAAGAGCGCGTGTAAATACAGCGTGGACAAAAACCGCGCATGCAAATACAGCCTGGACAAAAACTGCGCAAGGGCAAAAACAGCGTATGTAAATCTGTCATTCCTTCCCCCCCTGGGGGTACACTCATAAAATGCATATCGGCGGAAAACTTCATCCTTCAGGAACACATTGCTACCAAAATTATTATCTTAGCTTAATTATAGGCTGAGTTATTGAAATTTAAATCCAGTCACATTAAGGATCGACCAGAATGTGACTATTTCACACCGTCAGGCGTCTCAATGGCCGTAACTCTCTAACGATGCACTTTCCGACATATGGTCACATGAACTTTTTTTTTGGCTTGTCTACCCATAAGGAATCCACCCCTGAAATTTTGCTGTACCTTTTTGTTACCCCTGTATATATATATATATATATATATATATATATATATATATATATATATATATATATATATATACATAAATACAGATAGGAGAGAGGAAGACTAACGACTTCCATATAAAAAAGCATTTCAGAGTATTGAATTGAAAACTTGTGGGAAAAATTTGTCTTCTTTACTAAAGCACAATTTACTTTCTTGAAGTGGCATGTTGGAATCATAAACTTGCTCTGGACCTGGTTTTGGGGATAGTGAACATGCTGCCTTGAATCATGTTCTGGTTTCGAATATACCTGCAATGTTTTTTTTTACGCTTCTCACTATATTTCAAGAACATAAATCCCATGCTATAATGAGAATATTGAAAAGTACCCCCCGCATGACAAATAGTTGCATACAGATATACTGCGCACTTATTTATTGCTATCACACGATTTACTTAATTGTATTTAGCATTCACATATAATAAACGCACATCATCTCATATGTTATATATGAAACATAATTATTACTTATGTCCTGAAATGACTGTATGAATATACATACAACTTATTTATTTTAATGTAATTATTTTATATAATCATTCATGCATTGAGGAATATATCATTACAAACCAAATAGTTTGTCCCAAACGAGAATTGAATTTAGAGCCGCACTTTACCACTAAACGAACATGAACACACCTGCTGAGCTCCTAAAGAAATACTGAATTTCCAATATATAATGACATTCATATCCATTGCAAATGCTGTTTTTTTTTTAACCCTTTCTCTTTTTTATTCTACTATGGATGCGAAAAATGTGTTCGCTGTCTTTCCTTTCATTGAAAGGGTTCTTTTACGTATGGAAACGTAGGTGTCATAACCAAGACATGCTCAACCTATGCGTAGTTTCGAAACACTGTATCATTACGTACTTCAATGAATGTTTCTTTACAACTTTGAATGTGTTTTTAGAAGCTTTTCCAAGGTCATGCCAGTTTGAAAACATATGTAAGACAATTTGGTTGCTTGTTTCCAAATTCTATGTTTTGTTATTTCATGAAGAGTAGTTACTATTGTCTTATTGATTAAGAGAGAGAGAGAGAGAATGGATCAAGACTTGAACGTGTGTCCCTGTGACACTATTTTAGAAAACAAAGGCTTTAGCAATTAGCTATTTTCACAATCAAAGAAATATGGCAAAGATTGTCTTTTTAAAGCACCACCAGATTGAATCACGCTAAGTAGACCATTTTATCATACATTAGTGATTTTAGATAAAGAAGATTAGATTGGTTTAGGTAAGTAATAGTGAAACAAACTTACTACTTGGGTAAGGAGTGATATTGATTTCCATCTCTTCTTTTCGTAACAGAACAAATCTGTAGATGCTTTTTCTAGGTTTAAATCCAGAATGTATATTTTTATACCTGTAATGGCATTATAACTATGTATTACTAGAATTTTGGTAGGTATATGGTCGACCGTTTTCAAAAATATTGCTTAACCGCCCCCTCCTCTTACACCTCTATTGCATCCTTGAATTAAAATCAATATTGTTAGATTACTTTGATAAGGTAGCAGGTAGAGCAATGAACACATGGGATTCAGTTTTCTCCCACAAACCTTTTATCATAAAATTCTGGTTATATACAAATATAACACACAAAGTCATTATAGTTGTGGTCCAAAGCCGAGGCGGCCAAGGGAAGGTAAGTGGTAATGATTTAGGAACTCTCAGTGCTCCAGGCATGCAAAGAGAAGTTGAGATCCTGCAGAACGCCAGGCAAGCTAAATGGATAAGGAAAGCAAAGAGCTCCAGGCAAGAAAAGAAAGCAGTTGAGTTCCCACAGACCTCGAGGCAAGTTAAGTGGACAGGAGTTCCAGGCAAGCTAAGAGAGCAGGGATGACCAGCCGAAACAGATGCCGATGAAGGTTTTACAGCTTGTTTTATACCCTCTTCTGGAAAGCGATAGTGCTAATATTCCTCTTGTCATATGATCTGATGATGATGATGATGCCTGTCGTCTGCTTGCTTGTTGTAGTAAGAGAGCATGTTGTTTTATTTACAAATAAGAGAGACGTGTTGGTGTTTACAAATATATGCTGAACTATAAAAATATTAGGTAGGTGTACACCGTACAACCTCCTTGATAGGTTTGTAAGGTTGGGTCTTCCTAAAATACTCTCTCAATACTATCAGGTTTAAGGCCTGTTTCACACAGAAGTATTTTTCGGAAGATTTCTCTCGTAGCAAAAACCTTATTACCCTATTGAGGAAAAAAAAAAAAATGAAAAATATAACAATAACTTACTTATATCCAATTTCCAACTATGCTTTCAGTTTTTGGCTCATATCTCAGTAATTACTGAAGCACAAACGAAAAGGGTTTCACGCACAAATGAGCACATACGATGCACTAACGAACGACACTATTTTCATCGTTTGCGCTTGAAATCGTGGACCAGCGTGAACCTGGCCCCACTACCAGTTTTTTTGCTTGTAACTCTGTAATGGCATTTCGTGCACAAACGAACACTATTTTTTTTTTTTTCGTTAGTGCTTCAAGTCGAGGGTCTAGCATGAACTTGACCTCCTACCAGAACTTCCTCGTGGCTAAGCGGTTAGCATACGCACCTTTATATGACAGTTACGGCACTACACTTACCTTGCTTTGTTGATTATAGAATTTTGATATTTCTTTTAGACCGCCACAGATGACTTGATCGACGGAAAATACGCGAACTAAAACAGTGTTCAAAATTAATGAACTCTACTAGAAGTGGTGCTATTCAGCCGATTCGCTAGAACCGGTTGTTAAAATACTTGTATTTCGAGTTCGCAGAACAGTTTGTTATACCCAGACATAACAGTAAATTTTACCCCGTTATACCCAAGAACAGTTAATTTTAGTTTAACTGTCTTTGGTTTTAGAATTTCTTATAGCTACAGGGTTAAGCTTATGATCTCTCAGAACAAGATATAAGCGTTTATTTCTCAATCTCAAATGCTCAAATATCAAGAATGACAACTGGGCTCACATAAGTGTAGTAGTGAGGGTTTTTTTTTTTTTAAAATATATATATATATAAATATATATATATTTGAAACGCATATATACCATTATCAAAAGTTGTCGATCCTTTGCTGGATTAAAGTCTTTCCAATACGTTTTGACAAGCACCTATTTTGGATAATTCGTTTCCAAGATATTCGCAGTACTACCTAATTTCGTCATACCACTTCGTATTATGATGCTGTGTAGATCTCTACTTGTCACTTGTAGTATCCAGTAAAAAATTCGCTTTTGTCTACCTTATATGGCTTGTTTCCTAAGAGAGTTATATCGATCTACCTACCTATCCATCTTATATCTATCTATCCTACGCGGATTGTGTACAGACACATCCGCGAGCGAACTTGCAGCATACGTTTTTATCATATAACATTGTTTTAACAATGTTTCTTCGTTGTGCACAATAAAAATAAATAAATAAAAATCAGTCTTCGTTGACAGGGTTTCGTATATATATGTATTTATACGTATATGCTGCAGCAGCAGACATATGGTGATGGTGTTCAACCACAATCTGCAGCATATAGGTAAGTAGAACTACTGTATTAATGTCCCAGGATTTACTAAATTCCATTCTAATGGAGGTGAAGCACGGAAGAAATTTAACTCTTACTACATTTTCATTCTGCGTAGTTGAGGAGACAAAGCAAGGAAATTGCAAGCAAATTTATTAACATCGAACCGTTGAACAAATTATCATTATATTGCGTGATAATGATTAGAAATAATGTAAGTAAAAGGCTAATAGTCACAGCAAGAAACAAACCTCATCACTAGGAAGTACTTTCGAAGAACCAAAGTGGAAGTAATGTTCTTCAAAAGTACTTCCTAGTGATGAGGTTTGTTTCTTGCGGTGACTATTAGCCTTTTACTTACATTATTTATAAAGGTACCAAATTTGGCATATGTATAAACTGATTATTACAAAATTTTACGTTCAATATAAATAAACTTCAACTTAGCCTATACTTTTTCTTATGTTGAAGCTTATATGTATTTTTGTCCTTCCTTCTCCTTTTTTTAATGACATTAAGACAGCGATTCTCAACCTATTGGTAGCAACCCACTGATGCGCCCTGAGGCAATATCGGTGGGTCGCAATATTCTTGTCAAACTGAACTGTTACATAATTATTTTGGAAGCTATCATTAAGGCATCAATTCCTGAATTTCGGATGAAGCGTTATATAGCTTGTGTCACTCTTCATTATACGATTGGATGAAAATATAGCTAACACCTTACGATTTCATGACCATAACTGAAACAAAATGTTTTTAGATTCAATCAAAAACCTGCTACAGGAAGAGGTTTAATGAATTTTCAGAACTACGACTTAATTCCATTGAGCCCAAGTTTCTCGGTTTATAAAAGAAAATGGAACCACATTCAATAGCAGGAGTATAAAGGTATCTTACTTGTTCCTGTGAAGTATATCTATCGAGGTAGAGCCCATACTGGAAACGGTTGGCAAACAATATTAAGGTATTTAGAAATATAATACAACGCTATGTTTTAAACAAAAGTATATTTACAGAAGATCAGCAGACAGCACAACAAAAGCAATTATGTACATAACGTTCTCTCTTTCGTACACACACACATATATATATATAATACGCGCGCAATCACATTATCTCACATACGTCATGTGATGAACAAGATTTTTTTTTATTACACAACGCAGAACACAACCTAAAAAATATACATACAAAAAACTGTATGTACAGCATTACGAATATAATAAAAAGGTTTCCAGAAAAAGAGAAAATGGAATGCAATTTATCACCTGATGATACGGAATTAAGTCTTAACACATAAAAGAACTGGAAAAACCTTTAGTTTCAGGCAATATCTCTGTTTATACGCTGATGATTTGATGAAGTCAAAATCTCCTTTTTAATAGCAACAAATCTCGAAAATATTAATATAACGGTATTATTGCTGACTGTTTCACTAAATTACCGACCCAGTAGGAGGGTGATATTTATTTGAATTCGTATTATGGTCACGTGATTTTAGTATGATTGTTTTCTTTTTTCCAAAGAAGAAAACTTATATTAAATTTATGTTAAGCAAAGAGAATAAAGAATGTATCTGAGAAGGACTGAGCATTATTAAATATGTATACAGACTAGCATAGATTATAAATATCAGACACACTGTGCAACACAAGGCTAATGCCTTATTGTGCTGCCTGCTATTTTGAAGTTAAGTAACGTAATAAACACAACACCTGTATCTTTAGAATTGATTTCATTTTCACTTTTTTTTTTTTTTTAACTTTTATTTTATAGGATAATTATCACAAAAGCTTGTGACCATCGTTTATGAATGAACAGATTACTGCCTGATATATATATTTTTCTTGACACTTTTTCTGCCAAAGTGTTATATAATAGTAATAATAATAATCATAATAATATAATAATGTTGCATACTTGCTCCAATTGTTCCACAATCAGTGCTAGTAAGCACGTACTTTGAGCAAAATAAAAATAATTAAAAACACCTTTAAAAAAAAATTCAATACGAAATTACTCTAGCACCAAAACAGTGTTATTTCTACATATTCCAGCTGCGTGGAATGCTTCAAGTTTATTTGAATGGAAAATATGAGGTATGTACGGCCTTGTTCTTTCCCAAATCAGGAAATAATTGGTATAATAACCAATGTATATGTTTATAATTATATACTGAATTAATAGTTAATTTTGGAATGTTCATCACTGCCTCCCCAGGAAGCTACGTAACCCATATTTACAACGTTTTATTATTTTCAAAACATATTTTTAACTCACACTTTGATATGGCAATTACATAATATAATAGTAATAGTAATTATCATTCATAAATTTTGTTTCGCCTGGACATAAACCAGCTTTTTATCACAATTTACATATTCTGCATGCAAATGAGATAATAATACATGGCTCAAGTATGAGCTACCTTAAATCGATTTCATTTTTTTTCTCTTTACAATAATAGCCTTTTATCTTTTTCTCTCTCTTTTTCTTTACGAAATCAAGTGAAAAATGCAGAATCTATATTATTGAATTATTTTGCACTTCTTGAATAAACATATTTTCTTTTCAGTATTGCACTTATCACAATTATCCATTTTTAAATGTTATCATTTTACGAGTACTAAAAACAGGTGGAATTTGAGTGACAAGAGTATATGCACAGATGAAACGGAACACGAGTGAGTGCTGAAAATATATAATAATAAAAAAAAATCTACCAAAACAATGGCACATTCTTTATTCTTGTTTCAAAGTGGAAGTAAATTTTCATCAGGCACTATGATGGTGAACTTTCTCCTCTTTTATAAAACTGATTTTATGTGAACCTTTTACATATAATATAAAACAAGCTTTTTCTATCGGAAAAAAGAGGAGAAAGCAAATAAATTTATTTTACTCGAGTATATTTTATGTTGTTTAGTTGTTTAATACCATCTTTTATGTTTCTTCACTGGGCTTCTGCGATAGTCTGGCACATACTTCATCACACAATAAACTCTTCGCTCGAGGCTAACTTCATGCTAAGAAAGGAATTCACGTTCTAGTTCAGTGATTGTAGGCTTCTGCGACCTAGAATCTGAACTCATCCGCAAATGTCTCACGGCTTGTAATGGCACTGTATTGTCCTGAGTTTGACCATGCACAGGAATGTCTAACAAAGTAGTCTCCTCCTTTTCAGTCATTGTGATTGGGGAGAAACGTACCCGTGTTGATGACATATTTGAGTATGAACTATCCTTGGCAGACACGTAACTACTATCTTCACTCGTCATGCTGTCTGGCGGCGTGGGGTTCGTTGGAGTACCAGCTCCTGATCCCGACCAGTTCGGTTTGGGAGAACTTCTGCCTATACCACCAGGACTATAGTTGTATTTGCGTAGACTGGATCTCATCCGAGGAAGTTCTAATGTTCCTGGTCGTTCCATTTCGTGGGAATTCTGTCGAGAATAATAGGAAACCAATGCACCATGAGGACCGGCACGATAGTCATAATCAAACGGAGTTCCTCGGTGTGTAGGGGTATTGTATTGGGAATCTCCTTCATCCTCTAAACGAAAACTCGGGTTCACGTTACTGCTGTTAGTATTAGTAGAGGCATTGGAAACATTCGAAGGAGTTCGTCGGTGGCCAAACAGCCTTGAGGGTGTCCGTGGATTTGTGCTGCTGCTACTCACACTGCTGCTGGGATTATCATAAGCATGATATCCATCCGGATGCTGTACATACTCTGGATGTATATGTTCCACGTAATGAATACCACTAGAATAATCCGAAGGATACATTCTTTCCATATAATGAGATTGTCCACTATGATCTAAAACCTGTTTATAATCACTATACGGGTATGAATCAGTCCTATACAATTCTGGCCTTGGGCAATACTGACTCACATAATGAGGTCTATCTAATACACAACTTTCATTTTGTACATAGTCTACTGGCACATACATTGAACGTTCTAATGCAGATGAGGGAAGACCTGAAGAGCTTGGAATCTGTGGGCCGTACGTTACCTGAAAACAGATAATTAACAAAACTGGTTACTAATAGAAGAATTCACAGCATTACTTTCATTTTTTTTTAATAACCAACAATACCAAATATAAATGCCTAACATATTGTAAATGGATATGAATATTCGGTCCATATCGACTAACTCATCACCTATTGATTATCCATTACCAATCGTCAATAACTGATAATCAATAAACTTTGAATATAAAAAATGCAGATTTTTTATCTCACTTTTAATTGTTAATATGTATACATTATTTATAAACAATTATAATTCTTTAATTATTAATTAACACCAATAAAACTAATTTAGTAACATTCGCTCTCATTATTTGCTTTTTGCTCCTATGTACAACTAAAGCACTTAATATTTCTTTACAAAAGAGCTACAACCACTGACTGATATTTTCTTGATGTGATATGCTATAATCGTTTCGTAAACGTTTTTTTTTTGGTTAATAAATAAATAAATAAAAGATGTGTAAAATAAAATAAAATAAAACTTCTAATTAACGATTCATTAATGGATTCATGATGTTCGCTTTCCCTTAGACCATGAGTTCCTCAAACATATTACTGATTGGTTTCTACACAGTCTAACAGGCAAGAGCAGATGTGCATCTAACAATCAGCAATAGGTTTGTGCACTCATATGTCTCTGGAAGAACAGAACTCAAATTCTAGCTGAAGGAAGTTTCGAGGACATCTTTCATAACAACTCTGACTCGAACATCAAGGGTCTGTTATCTGTAACCTTCTGCGGAGAGGGTTGCGAACACCAGACTACCAGTACAAGATATTGACTTCTAAGTTGAAACGGAACTGATGATCACCGAATATATAGAAGCCAACCCAATTGAAAAAAAGAAAGAAAAAAAAATCGAAGACTAAAACTCGACGAAGTAAATTCTGACAAAGATAGCGCAAAGAAAATAAAACAAACAAAAACATGAAATCATATCTGCATTTAAAATTCGGGAAAATTGCTCAGTTATATCTATCCTCGGTCACATTAAGAAAACAAGCTTAAACCCTGTAGTGGCACTTTTGAATTCGTCAGTAAGATCATATATGCTATACAACGATCTGCTCTTTCATGCACTGTACCACTGTACACATATAGATATCTTAGATCCTGTGAATAAGACTAAATAAAGAAAATTATATGGGCAACACTAGATTCTCAATTGTTTAAAGAAACAAAATATTTAAAATGTCTACCTATTTTATTCGGACACATAACTGTAGGTTATACAAAATTTACAAGTTTTGGGGAAAAAATCATACTTCTCAGAATTCATATTCCTTAATTCATATTCATATTCCTTAAAACTTAAGCAATATGAATTCTTATTAAAACTCCTCAAATAACAGTTTGAGTTTTAATTGCGAACAGGCAACATGCAAATATTCGATTAATATCAACATTTTTTGACAGTCTTAACTTTACAAGTAAATTATCATTTTAAAACATAAAATAATTTTGGTGGGTAACTTAAAACAACACGCATACAGCAGTGTTAAATACTGATGTGCCTCTTAAGACCCATGGCCTCATTATTGTCTAGTTGCAGAGTTTACTGCCTCTTTGGTGACCTGCCTCAATAGCATTAGACAACATTATACATATTAAAACATAGCATATACAAAAATTAAGAACACATACATTAAAACATAAAGTAATACCGTAAACCTACCTTAAGCTATCTAATCTAACCTAAGAGAGTTGCATTCACATAAAAAGACATTCAACCTACACACACACACCAAAATTATGTCCGTAAAGAGATGTTCGAAAAGGAAACAGATGCAAAGGCATTACGTTAACAAGAGTTCAGTTAAACACGTCTAACTTTTAATATAAACAAAGTAAACCTGTATTTATAAGTTTCAATATTTAAACTGTATCAATATTTAAAAGAATTAAATGAAATCTAGCTTTCAAGAACTAAGGGTCTGTTAACTGCAATATGGGAAAATTTTCTTCAGTTGCCAGTGATGTTACGGAACCATATTACATAGTTGCACTACAATACAGGTGTGTTCTCAATTTGCACCATATATAAGCAAAACATGTGAACTCATATGGGAATCAAAACGTGAAAATTTTGATACGTTAAAACACTCCTGAACTAAACTTCGTACACAGAGAAAGAGCAGGACCCCTGTTGCCACTTATGAAATTCTAAAATATGTATTTTACATCTTGGAGTTAATATGGAGCTTACGTACACAAGGCTTAAGAAAGGTGACAATCAATATCTACACCCTCCTCATCCTCTTCTGAATACGCACTCTGAATGAAATCGTACTTCATGGGTTGCAGGGCTATACAATTTTACTGTAATTATTACAATCTCGGATCAATCTGCTGTACGAGCGTAATACGTGTTGCGAGTGTAGCACCCCTCGGGCACACATAAGGTCTGTTCCGGAAACATTGTAGCATGATTGGACTAAACGCGTGACACGTGACAAACCTAAGTGAAACCAGTTTGAGTGTGCATATAGACGGCAGATTGAATCTCGTTTACAGAGTATGAAGTTGTGTTTGTGTAATGCTTAAGGTATGGTAATGGGTAAGCGAAGTGGGTAGAAGGACGCAGAAAGAATCTGCCATTTCTTTCAAAATGTGTGTAGCAAAGATCGAAAACTGAAGTATAGCCATTTCATCAGTGAAGAGGTTGCCCGGAATACTATTTATCGTATTCTATGAAGGCTTGAGGACATCGGCAGTGCCAAATACAAGAAGCCACCAGGCTGTCGGGCGCGGGTGATGAACCAACAAGTAATGAAGAAAGTTGACTTGGAACTTTTGAAGAATCCCAGTGTGTCTCCGCGAATTGGTCCGAAAACAAGTTACCGCCTACTACCCTACGCAGAATCAAAAAAGAAAAATTGATCTTCAAAACATATAAAGCAAAAGTGGCTCCAAAGTATACGGAAGAATAAAAGAAAAGTGCACAAAGAAACTGCCGCAAAATTGCTGAAAAAAAAAAAAAAGATTCAACGTCATTGAAAATACTGGTGACTGATGACGAGACGTACTGTTCTGTCGATCCTGATGATGTTGTGGGACGTAAATACTATTCATGTTGAGATAAAACATAGGTTAGGGAAAAATTCAAATTCAAGGCCAGAGCGAAGTTTCCGAAGCAATACCTGATATGGCAAGCAATGGATGCTGAGGAAAGGGTTTCGGCACCTTACATTTCGACGACCACAATGACCGCAGACATTTATACCACAGACAAAATGACCGATGAATGTATTGAGAAGAGATTGCTTCATTTTATTAACGGTCGCAATATCCTATCCTGGCCGGACATGGCAACATGTCACTACGCTACTATAGTCACCGACTACCTGAAAGCAAAAAACATCGACTTCGTTCAAAACAGAGACAACGCCCCTAACGTTCCCCAAGCGAGGCCGATTGAAAAATATTGGGCCCTCTGCAAAGCTGAGTACCGAGGAAGACCAGAACCAGCCACAAATTTAACTTCTTTTAAACATTTGGACCCAAATCTCCAAGAAAGTGGCCCAGCGGAGTGACAAGACTCTTATGATGGAGATAAGAAAAGAAAAAAACAAACAAAAAAAAAAAAAAACTTCTGAAATTGGGAAGAGAAGGAGTTTATGGTCCACTAAAGTAGTTCTCCATATTGTTCAAGGATAATACTAATGTGACTAAATATTATTTTTGGCTTTAATTTACTATTTTTCTTTTCCATTCCTTCCATATACATATTACAATGTTTCCGGAAAATATCTTGCATGCGTGGATTGGGATTGCAAGTAAGTCGTAGAACCGTCGTATTGTTGCCTGAAGCAAGTTCATCCGTAGCTGTTAAGTGCACCTTGAGATCTTGCAGATTTGCAGTAGGACCGAATTGGCGTCCAAGCTGGTCTAAAACATCCACCGGGTGTGACCTTGTTAGTAAGGCCGCGGTGGCTCAGTGGTAGAGCGTTCACCTCTGGTGCTTGGGGTCCCGGGTTCGATCCCAGCCCCCGCCAAGTGAACTTTGTGGTGGACAAACACCGTGTGCGTGGGTTTTCTCGGGATTCTCCCGTTTCCTCCCACTTTCTTCATTTCACCATTTCATTCATTACTCATCATCACCGTCTCCTTTAGTCTAACCGGCATAATCGTGGGACGTAAAACTCAAAAATTTCATTTCATTTCAGGAAGAACCTTAACCTTAATGACGTAGACAGTTTATACCCACATGTACCGTATGTGGCCAAGCATTATCTTGTTGAAAAGTCTTTAAGTTTTACGTCCCACTGTTATGCCGGTTAGGCTAAAGGAGACGGTGATGATGAGAGATGAGTGAAATGGCGGAATTAAGAAAGTGGGAGGAAACGGGAGAACCCCAAGAAAACCCACGAGCACGGTGTTTGTCCACCATAAAGTCCACACGGTGCGAGCTGGGATCGAACCAGGGACTCCAAGCACCGGAGGTGAACGCTCTACCACAGAGCCACCGCGTCCCCTCATTATCTTGTTGAAAGATCGTACCAGCGTGATCTCACAAGAGGAGTAACACATGGGAATGCAGAAACTTACTTCACGTATCGATGTGATATCAAGATGTCATGAATTAATACGAGAGGTGGGCCAAAGTCATACACGATGACTCCCTATATAATGATGCCAGGAGTAATACCCGTGTGACGTTTCACAATATTGGCGGGTGTGATCTCTTCCCCGGGCGCCTCACACATTTACAAGATGGTCATCTGTTGTAATGCAGAATCGAGACTCATCACTGAACACGATCCGTTGTCATTCATGACGATTTCATGCTGTACGAGTGCGACATCACTCCATACGCTCCCGTTTATGCACTGGTGTTAATTACAATCTATGCAGGGGACAGTGCACCTACAATCCAACTGATACCAGTCAAGAGAAGGTGCGGGATGGTACAGGATGTACAGATGACAGGCGGACGTTACAGGAGTGGTCCGTAGAGGTTGACTGAAACATTCACGCCGTTCTTTGGTGCCTTCATGTATCCACCGGCCAAACATCGGGCCATGGTAACATCAGAATATCTCTCATGTTTGAGAATCGCTCGAAACGCCCAGCCGATATCGTGCAATTTTATAATGTGGACCCTTTGAAACGCCGTCAAATGCAGGTATTACTGTCTAATGCGGCGGGACCGGGCATTATGTGTATTTCTTCACCTTCCTACACTGTGTTATTTTCTCACACTTCATAACTCACTGACACGACCAGAGCTGAATTCCTTACTGCCAGGGTTTGAAAAAACCCGGGTATTTTTGAAAAAGCCCAACCCACCTGGGCCCATGTGGGTTTTTTCGGGTATTTTCGGGTTTAATTGGGTTTTATCGGGTTTAATTGGGTTTTTTCGAAATATTTCAATGTCTTTGGGGTAAAAATGTTAAAATATGATTTACATTTCAAGATTGTCATTGTCACAACTTGCAACATTTTTCTATTCTCTGCTGTTTTGAAAAAATGGCCGCCATTTTGAAATTTTTTATTGGATAGCCGAAAATATCTATACAGCAAATTTAGAATGTCTCGTGCTTCTACCCTCAAAATTTGAACTTAAAAAGTCCGAAAATTGTACCCTGTAGCATGGATACACGCTATTTTGAATAATGGCCGCCATTTTGAAATTTTATGCCGCCAAAATATATACAGCTAATTTAGTCTCTCGTTCTTTTACTCTGAAAATTTCAACTTGAAAGACCGAAAACTGCCCTTTGTAGCGTGGATATCCGCTATATTTTTTTAAAGAGCCATTTTGTAATTTTACGTTCGTATGCCGCCAAAATCTATGCAGAAAATTTAGAGTGTCTCCAGTTTGTATTCTGAAAATTTAAAAGACAGAAAGTTGAACACTGTGTAGTACAGGCAGACAAATCAACAAATGTAGATCATCCCAGGAGCCTGAGTGACGTTCGGCAAATACGAATACCAAATAGCTATATTATTTTGAAACAAAGACATAATTCATCAAAATGTCTTATATGAAATAAATATTTTTCAACGTAAAATAAATGGTTTTATTGTTGAAGTTCACTTTCGATGCTTTTGCATTCAATTACGGGAATTTCCCGAGCACTTGTTGTAAGACTGTTCTTTTCTAGTGTTTGCTAACTATGGAAAATAGAAAAACCGCACCCCCGCAAAATTCCCTATGATATAGGTCTAAGTGTAACGTATCTCTGTTCGGACCCTTCCTCCGTGGGAAGGAAAATACTATCGTGAACAAAAGTGCATTAGCACCTGTATTCTGCATATCCTTAGTACATTCAATAATAAGCTTAATGCTATAAATTAGGAATGGCCAAAATTTTCCGGATTCCGGAAATTTCACTTTCCGGATTTCGGAAAATTCCAGAATTCAGAAATTTTTCCGAATTCCAGAATTGGCCATCCTTACTATAAATGAGAAACTGAAATCGACATTGATATATATATATATATATATATATATATATATATATATATATATATATATATATTTTTTTTTTTTTTTTTTTTTTTTTTTTTGTATTTATCACCACTTCTTTAAAATTATCGAAACAAATGAATAAATTAATCCTTACGTGACAATTTTGTATTTGGAAAATGAAATTTATTCTTTCAACTTACACATCAACTACAGGAATTTCTTTAAGAAGTCCTTTTTTTTTTCCCTCAATAAATGCATAAAGTTCCTTACAAATAAATTTCAAGTTTTCCGTGATACAGTCCCTGTCAACTATTCAAAATTATGTAAGCAGATGAACAAAATATATTAATCGTTGATAGATGGTGAAAGGTGAGTTTTGGATTTGCAGAATGAAAGTTACGTTTTAAATCTATACTTTGAACTAGATACACGTTTGAAAAAACTGGTCATAAATGGGCTGGTACGAAGTTTGCACCGGTCACCGGCTTTAATCAAAATAACAGCAATATTTCCGGCCAGGTCGGTGAAAAACCAACCCTATTCTTTTCCGAAAATTAATTTAAAACAATTAACAAATATAGGCCTATAATTCATAATTTATAAAGTAAATGTTTCAAAATGTAATAAACGAAATTAAATATCTTCCAGCGTAAAATAAATAGCTTTATTGTTGAAGTATTCACTTTCGATGCTTTGTGCATTCCATTGCGGGAATTTCCCGAACACTGCTTTCACGACAAGTTTTCCCTGAAAATGAAGCTTGCTTTACTGTACATCGAAACTTCAATTAATACTGAAGTTTGAATTCAGCACTTGAAATAGTAACAGTTACGTAGTCTTGGGAGCTCCGAGCATTAAGTTTCTTAATTTTGACAAGAAATCTATGCTATTGCTGGTGTTGATTCTACAGAATGCTTATTTGAAGGGTAGCAACAAATGACTGTTGTTGGAAAACCAAATTGTTATTGTTGGAAAACCAAATTGTTGTTGTTGGAAAACCAAATTTTACTGAATACTTTTGTTACCACCAAAGGTAAGGAATAATACTAATAGTTTTACTAATGTATTTACATTTTTACTGTTCGTACCGGCACCTATGACCTTAAACCCGTCAACGTATGAGGGATAACGTCTCTCGGCGGCGCCGAGTCAGCAAGCACACTATTCACGGAAAGTATTTTTCTAAAATATAGAATTGCTTATTTTACTTCAAATAGGCTATAAGCATAATCCACAATTAATTTGTTCTATAATTATCTCAAGCTAAGGGGAGTTTTTTTTTTATTATTCATTCATTCAGTTTATTCAGAACTTTATTAAGGTCTTATGTTGAATGTTGTTGTCTACTAGAGATGCAAAAAAGCCGGCTTTTTTGAATCGATGGTTTTTTTCACATAAAAAGCCGGCTTTTTTGGAAAAAAACCGAGAATTTTGGAAATTTTGGCTTTTTTCATTTTCATGATTTTTCTATCCAAATAGCTTTCTTATAGTATATTCTATAGTTAGATAAGATTTCCACGACCTGAATGCCATATTTAGCTCTGTAATTCACCATCAAGATGGATGGAGCACATATTTTACGAATTAAAGCTAACATGAAGAATGTAGTATTTGAATGCAATTTTACAGGTTATTTAACTTTATTTTAACTTTTGAGTTATCGACATTTTTTTCCTTCTCTAGATCATTTTAGTTTGTCATCCGTGTTTCATTTCTAAGAGCTTAGTACTCCAGCTTCTAGCACGAAAGTTAAACATACGTTTTTCTATATATCTGTCAAAGCATACGTTTTTCAATATGTCCGTCAAACCGTATTTGCACATTTCTGTTATACTGTAGTTGTGCAATGATTTAGCAATAATTTTCCAGATACAACCTTGAATACCAATTTATACAAATAATCAATAGCGGATTTAGAAAAGTACTTTGGGACGGGTTTCTCTGATTGTTTCGTTTTCTAAAAAGTCCTAATTTTATTTGGGAGATGCTTGAAGTTTATGAGTACAGGCATAACTAATATTTCGTTTCGTTTATATGTTTAGCAATAATCTTCCGGATACAACCTTGAAGATCATTTTATACTGAGAATCAGTGGCGAATTTAAAAAAGTGTTTTGGGAGGGGTTTTCTTACTACTAATGTTTAGTTTTTCTAAACATTCGTAATTTTTATTTGACGGGAGCTTAAAGTTTATGAGTAAAGGCATAACTAATAGATATTTCGTTCGTTTTAGACATTCCACAGGCTTCAGAACTTTGGAGAACAGGCTTCAGTCCGAAAGACCGATCCTCTAACCTTCGCAAAACCGTCACTGCTGGTAATTAGTAATAATAACGATTTAAAAACAATAAGAAAGGAAGTCGGCCAACTCCTAAACTCCTAGTCGGCCAGTACACGCACTATTTCTACATTCTCAGATGGAATGAAGGAAGGCTTTGTCAGAATGGTCGAATGCTGGGTTGAATCCCGGACTTCCCGATAGAAGCGCAAAAGCCAACCACTCAGTCACGTTTGTTGTGCAGTTGTATTTAGCTTAACTTAAATATATTCCGTAGTCTTTTTTTTTTCCGTAATGATATGTTGAATCCCTCTTGTTAAAAATTCAGAAAACTTGAGGACTGGGTAAACCGTGATGGTGGTCAAGGGCGCCCATGTTATGGTTTCCAAGGAGGGGAAGTATAAGCGACGTTTCAAAAATAGTTTCAAATTTTGCTGTAACTAATGTAAAAAACCTATTGGATTTTCAATATTCTGAAGTACATTTTCCTCTAGGGGGGCAAGCGCCCCCTTAACCCCCCTGATGGGCGCCCTTGATGGTGGTTATAAAAAACTTGACTGTAGAATTTCAAGAATATACAGAACCATGTGCAGCCTTTAATTGTATCATACAAATCTAAGTATTTCTCTTATGTTTTATTTTAATTTTATTTTGTTTCAAAAAGAGGGTATGGAATATTTTGAAGTAAAAATACTACATACAATTTTGCTAGTTATTTGTGTATTTTTTGAAAGAAGTTTTTACTCTTAGGGTTGGCTCGTTTACACCAGCTGTTTTTTTAAAATAACTGGTTTAAACTAAAAAAATTAAAAGAACAAAAATGCGAATCGTGTGAACTTCATAGTGACGTTTCACATGTCAAACCATCTGCATTAGTCTTATTTCCTTTTCACCTTTTAATCAAGGTGTCCCATGTTCAATTGTCGGTCGAACCACAACCCTTCTTTCATGTGTAAACCAAGTACTCTTTCGGATGTCACTTTAAGCGAAAGTCTTCTCCTTGATAACCTCGGTATTACGTAAGGATGTTAAGCCTAAACATACAAAACGAAACCAAATTATATATTTCTGCATGCCTGTTGTTTTATAAAGAAGCGAAGGTTGCTTAAATATATTGATTAAAATTGGTAAAATTTATCGATTGCCTACTTAGCTTCCAACATTAGCTTGGATTGGACTTTCAATGATACCTACATACTAAATTTGTAATTTAATACCTCAGTACACTCACGTCTGATGAGGATCTTGGATAGAAGATCGAAACGTCACGTGTAAATATGTTTTTATATTAAATAAGTGCAGTCTTGTTCAGCAGTGTGTTTATTTTTCTGATTTTATTCGCAAGACGTTGACTATGATTGTGTGTCACTCAGTTTTAGCGTACTGATTATAATACGTTGACCTTTAAATTTTATATGCAAACTAGCAGCGTTCACCCCGCTTCGCTGCGGTCACCCCGGAACGCAATAAACTTTGTTACTTAGATAATTTTTACTTTTTCGCTTTCAAGTGATATGATAAAAACCATAGAAGATTGCAGTAAATGTTAACATTATATCGCCTGTCATTTATGTTAACCCGCCCCGCTTCGCTGCGGTCACCCCGGAACGCAATAAACTTTGTTACTTAGATAATTTTTACTTTTTCGCTTTCAAGTGATATGATAAAAACCATAGTAGATTCCAGTAAATGTTAACATTATATCGCCTGTCATTTATGTTAACCCGCCGAGTGACACGGTCATGCGGGTTGCATATAAATACGTTTATTTTTATACCTATGATGAACTAACAAAGGATTTGTACGTTATGGACACTTGAATGGTCAATTATCTCAAGACACTGGTAATTAAAAATTAAAGTGATATGATAAAAACCATCTAGGGTCCAAATCCTAATAACCCCCCAAAAATGAAAGAAATTGGTTCAGCCGTATTAGCGTGATGAGCTAACAAAGGATTTGTGCGTTCTCTTTTATATAATAGATTAAATTTTACAGGATTTTCCCGTTATTGTTTTACATTTAAAAGAATGACGGGATTTTCCCGATGGCTAGGGCGGGGGTTTCTGAATTTAAGAAATTTACTGACCGGACTTCTTTAAGCTTATGGGACCTCTTCCAGCATAACCCCGTTGTTGAATAATAACACCAAGGCGAAACAAACTTATTTCTGTGAATATGTAATACAAATACATAAAGCAAAATATCAAAATCAAAAAACCAGGTTTAAACCCCAGAAAAGCCTGGTTTAAACTGCCCCCCCAAAACGGGTTTTTGGCATTTTCAGAAACAACCTTGGTTCTTGCCAACTCTGCTTACTTTTGTATATAGGAGGTTAAAATGTGTTTATTATATACATTGGTTAATCCTTTGGAATTCATCATGTAAAAATGTTAAAGTAAAATTGTTTAAAATATCTTTTCGAAATTCATGGTTTACTTTCGAGGTTTTATATTATTATCGGCATCAACCACTAATTAAATGACTTTCTGTGTTATAGAGAAGCGAAACAAAGTCTGCTTTATTGATTTAAAGCAGAATTTTGAAAAAAGCCCAAAATTTCCCAAGCAAAAAAGCAAAGCAGAAAAAACCGAGTTTTTTTCCAAAAAAGCCGGTTTTTTTCCGAGCCCTTGCATCTCTATTGTCTACCTTAAAATGAGAGCATCTAATTCGCCCAAAGAAAGTTCAAAATCTGATAAAAATAACTTTCAATGTGATCACCTTAGTTGTACCAATAATAAGCTAACAAAAAGCTCAAAAACGCAGGTGGGTTTTAAGGCGGGGTTTTTCAGGTGGGTCCAACCCGAAAAACCCATTGGGCTTTTTCGGGCTGGGCCCACTTGGGCAAACCCTGCTTACTGCTGACATTATTACCTTCTGATGACCATTTGCGACGTTCCCGATCTTTGAAACTCTAATCATTTACACACCCTCCACAACGCTACACATCTACCGCACTGTAGCTGAAATGGACGATCCCTTCTTTCTGCTCATTTTAATTATTACAATAAACTTTTATTATTATAAATGTTATTGGCTCCTGTTCTTACCTGAAAAATCTTTAATTTGTCGCCTCATGATTATGCTCTTTAGCCTATGAAGGCGGGTAAGTAATAAAAATACTGGTGGAATGATCCACCACATCGCACCTTTTACTACTGGACTACCCCCTTGTCAGAGCAACAATAAATAAATAAATAAATAAATAAATAAAAACTACCATTGAGGAATTTACTGTAAATTTGGCCAGTGCTGTCGTTCCTGAATTGTGATGTTAACTTTTAAGAATTATATTGACTTAGTTTAATTGTAATGTTACACAAACGCAAAGAAGCTTTGGGATTTGTTATGTTTGTATTTCTCAGTACTATACGAAACTTTTAATCCCATATTTTAGTTTTATGTATCTATACATTATATACCTAACATAAATTAATTAATACAAGACTTCAAATCTAAAACTCACATGTTGTCTATTTAGTTGTTTCCACCTAACTTTCATACTTAGCTATCATTTTGTTTTTAAAACTTTAATTTGTATATATATATATATATATATATTTATTGAGCCTTTTGTATACGAGGTGCTGTTATTGTACCACAGCGTAGGGTGTAAGCTGCAACAGGTCAGGTCTAACATCATTTGACAGCTGAAGCTAGTATATGAAAAAAAAAGTGTTGTAGTTTTTATATTTAGATGTAAGCTATCATCCCGTGAAAATGTGTGAACTTTCGGCAAAACTGAGGTACATTTTATAATTTTATTTTGATAAAGACGCAAATGCTGTGCACATCCGTGAAGAAATTTGTGATCTTTATGGGCAAGATATGTTAACAAAAGCAACAGCTAAAAGATGGTTTAGTCGCTATCGTTCTGGAACTTTCGGTGTCCAGGACGTTCCTCGCACTGCGAGACCAATCACAGTAAAAGTGGATGATATTCCGGGTGAAGTTGAGCAAGACTGGCATCTAAGAATCATGACTACAATGACCTAAACATCCATCATCCAACTGTTAAATCATTTAGAGCAGTGTTTCCCAACCGGTGTGCCGCGGCACACTGGTGTGCCGTGAATGAACCGCCGGTGTGCTGCGAGGAATCGAAACAAAATTATTAATTTTATAGCAATCAAATTGAAAAACGTAGGGAAAAATGTATATTTGTATTTCACATTACTATGAACCTCTACAATGAATCTACAATTTTAAGTTTCATACTATGTTACTGTTCTGTACATTTCTAATGTTGAAAAAAAAAAAAGTATTTGTTGTCATTGTGATGACCATTATTGCTTCTTTATTGTTGCAGACTATTTCGCAACTTGAAAATTCAAAATATCATTCAATCCTTTCGACAAATTACCTACATTTGTGTTTTAAAAGTAAAAGAGATTTGTTTGTTCGTTCGTTATTTAGTGATCTTCCTTCTTAGTAAAAGGTTGGATACAGTTTTTAAAAAGAAAGCGTACTTTTAGAAACCTGAGTCCAATATTTCATTGCAGTTGTTTTCTATTTTTAAATTAGAATGAAAAATAAGCATAATGATTTACCACGAGGAGAAACCAGTGTTCGAGCTTTCTTTTCTGTGAGAAGGAGATCAATAATCACAGAAAAAAATACCACTGTGTTTTATATTTACAATTAATATCTGTAAGTGTGCCGCAAGAATCTAAGTAACACCCGTAGTGTGCCGCAAGTTGAAAAAGGTTGAGAAACGCTGATTTAGAGAAAGCTGGCTAAAAAAAAAAAAAAAAAACTCGACGTTTTGGTGCCACATGATTTGACTCAAAAATATTTATTCGATCGAATTTCTTTCAATGAATCTCTACTGAAACGTAACGAACTCTGGCCATTTTTGAAGCGATTTATCACGAGTGATGAAAAGTGGATAACTTACAACAATAATGTGCGGAAAAGATAGTGGTCGAAGCAAGAAGGTCTTCAGCCTGTGCAAAAGTCACACTGACGCTCAAGAGGCTTAAGCTATGCGTTTGGTGAGACTGAAAGGGCATCATGCATCACGAACTGCTGCCGCCGGGCAGAACGGTGAACTCATACCTGTACTATGGACAATTAGCGCAAATGCACCTAGAAATTCAAGAGAAACTGGTCAACAAACAGTACCATGCTAACAACAGACCGAATACATCTTTAATGACCTGTCAGAAATGGAGAAAACTTGACTGGGAGGTTCTAATGCATCTACCGTATAGTCCGAACTTGGCATCGTCAAATTATCATTTGTTTCTGTCTCTACAAAACTCCCTAAATGGTGTTAATTTAGTTTTAAAAGAGGTTTGGGAAAAAAGACGTGTCCGTTTTATGATCAGAAACCACAAAAGTTTTATAGCGACGGGATAATGACACTGCCGAAAAAATGGAAGATTATCGAACAAAATGGTTTGTATGTGATTTCATAATGTTACTTGTAAATCACAATAAACGTATCCGTAAAGGCTCAATACTATTTTGCAACCTAATATATCGTATTTATTTATTTGCAATACTTAGCAGAATGATTATATTAATTTTAAGTTTATCAACATTTGTTTTTGTTGCAATATTTATGTTTCTGCCTAATAATTACTAATTAATAATCAATATTATTATACTTTATTATAGAAATAATGCACACAGTTAGGGAATATTAATTTATTTTGATAATTTAGGCTCTAAGTAATATCAAAAAGGAACGCGTAGATTTGAACACATATAAGGTATTACTTAGCGGCGTGGCTGACGTATTTGTGTTCTCTAAACGAAGCCCCCACATTCTATTCCTTGTGAGGGTGCCTGTTTCAAATCTGCGTTAAGCAGCATGTCCAGTTTCATATAGCCTTGATACTGAAAAGAGACGTAAAACTGCAACCAATTAATTTAAATGAAAGAAAACATTGGCTCCAATAATACAGAAACAGGAAGTTTAAAGCAACTGATTCTTCCTTCATTCCTTATAATAGCTATATATTGTCAACGTAAGCTTTTAAACCATATTTTAACCCTTATCTGAAGAAAGAAACAACGTACCTCACTTCCCTCATTGCTTGTGCTGGAAGATTTTCGCCGTGGTGATGGTGCTGGGGTGCCCTGAGCAGTCACAGCATAGTGCTGTGGTGAGTCAGTGAAACGAAGGGGTTTAGGGTCCATATTTAACTGCGGCCGATAATGTCGAGTAGGACCATGGTACGTGTTGTAATGATACCCAGACGACGTAGATAAGTCGTAATCGTTCCCTAGGTAGGAATTTCTATTACTTCCATCAGCATACCAGAATCTTCTTTCCTCCATTTCCTCTTGTGACCTAACAGAAGAGATAAAATAAAATAAGACCCATTATTTTCTTTTCTAGATTTCTGTTGGGATAGATATATTTTTGTAGCTAAATAAATAAGTAGGTCAAAATTAACTTGATAACTAATTGGTCTACTGATAATTATCAGAATAATGGAAACACGTCAGATGTTTCGGTTGGCAATGGTCAGGCGGCGACCTGCGCTGGATTTTTGTTGGTGGTGTTATCAGGTCAGGAGCAGAGAACGGCAGTGTGCAGTGAACTGAACAGACGGTGACAGTATAAAATAAGCAAAATTTCGAATTCCTAATAAGGGCAAATAGTTGGCGCTCGGTTATGAAAATGGTAAGTATGTTAGATGGGTTGCAAGGACAGTGTCCAAGGTGACAACAACAAAATTAAAATGGCGAAAGGGAATAGTAGTCAGAAGAAAACCGTCAGTGACAAGTTCCGCCGAGCGTTATAGCGGATTGTCCGTCACAACTGTCGTCGTGCAAATGCGATGCAACTGACGGAAGAACTCAAGTAGAACTTCCCACAATCTATGTCGACAATCACAGTCCACCACGAAATCATGACATGGATCAAGGGTTGGTTAAACCGGCGAAACCGTTGATAAGGAGCCATCATGCTTTAGTACGACACCAACGGTGTCGCGAACACGCAACATGGCGGATGACGATTGGAAATGTACTATGGTCGGATGGGTCATTGTCCATCTTATTTCAAACCATGGAACATATTCCTGTATGGCAGACGCCTGAAGAAGCTTATGATCCGGAATGTCTTTGCCCTACCATGAAACACAGCATTACCTGGAATGTTGTGAGACACAATAACATGGTTTTCACTGGTGCTGACGCGACCCAGTCGCTTCTTTGCCCGTGATTATGTCACCATTTTAGGGGACAATGTGAATCCTATGGTGCAGATATTGTTTCGGTGCAATGACGTCATATTCAAGGATGATAGTGTGCCTATTCATGCAACTCTTCATCCTTTCCATAACTCGGCCAATCCACGAACCTGCCTAACTGAACACCTGTGGTCCGTTTTGGTGACATGAATCCGGCGCAGAGTTCCGCGTCTATTCTCTCTCTCATATAACTGAGTAATGCATTGCACGTGCAATGCCATAGTATCCCCTTCCTGTCGTTCACTACCTCTATGGCTCCATTCCACGTTGGATCAGAGCTGTTTTGAAAGCGAAAGGTAGTCCTACGCCATATTAATCTGGTAAGTTACACTTTTTCCCAGGTGTTTTTATTATTCTGATAACCATATGTATTATTGCAAAATATTAGTCTGACCAATTTACGAATTCTCTTCGCCATTTATTGCATTAATATTTTGAACATTTACTTAACTCTTATCTTAAATTGCTAAATTAAGGCATTTTGCCTTGTCTTACACTTAAATATTTATTACATTCATGTGAAAATATAAAAAGAAATATTATCTACCAATATATATATATATATATATATATATATATATATAGATAGATAGATAGATAGATAGATAGATAGATATAATACATAGAAAGAATATTATAACTAGCTAAAAAAAAAAGGAAGGAGTGGTTTAGGTGGTACCAAATTTTGGTTGAATATTATGGGGGTTGGCCTATTTGTATACGCAGTGATTTTTTTTTTTTTTTTTTTTTATCTTTCTTGCTATGTGGATTTATTTTCTTCTTCTTGTATATTTTGCCCCCTTTCATGCAGAGGGCACTACGAGAACCGAAATTTCTTAGGATAAAATTTCAGTTCCACTCTTCTTGCGTGCTGATATTTTAATTTCTATACAAGTACCTACGTCTTTATTTCATATTGGGTCTAAAATTGTGTAGGATATAAAATTGTTGTGAAAACCATGGGAAAAAATATTACTAAATTATCACTATTAACACATGGACAATGTGCTTCTAGTTTCGCATCTGTTTATTCTTAATATTACCAGGCACCAAAATTCTTAAGCTTTACTCATACAGAAATTTTGGTAGCTGATAACATTAGAATAAACAGATATTAACATAGATACACACTGATCATTGATAAAAGGGATTTAATAATATTTTTAAAGGATTTTTGACACCAAATTTATATGCTACACAATTTTAAATTCAATATAAAGTAAATATGTACTTCCTGTGTAGAAATTACACGATCGGCACGCAAAAGAAGTAGAAACTCAAATTCATCTCAAGGAATTTCGGTCCTCCAATGGTGCTTACTGAATAGAAGGTGGGTGAAATACATAAGGAAATGGAAATAAATCCACGAAACGAAAGGCATTCTTTAACTTCCTTATAAAGTAATACATGGATTGGACAAATGACAAGGCGACGAAAAATCCCAACTGTCACTATACTCACAAATTCATAAGTTTTTAGTGAGTGTTCTCGGACTATCAACCTGGTGAAGATATTGACATCCATATCTTATAATGTCAATATCTTCAGCTTGCTGAAAGCCCGAGAACACTTTCGAAAATCACATCGCCAGGAAAAATTCAATTCTTTCTTCAAGTTGAGAAGTATGCACTATAAGCCTCAAGGTAGAGATCTCACTGCTGTAACAGATTATGCATGCAAAGTTGCAAGGAAGATTTTGGGTCGTGAGAGAAATCAGTCCATTCCATGGGTCTCTAAGCTTGGTGTGTGATCCAAAACATCAATCCTCAAGGTGTTTCTTGAAGCGTCCAAATAAATAACAGGATGTTAAGTCTGAATCATAGAACGAGTGTTTTCTGAAACCTGTTTGGCCGGGAATGACTAATCTCTGATAAATATCGACAGGCATGGTGCTTTCTGCTGTCAGAGATTATTTGTCGTAAGAATTCTCGAGCTTGAGAAGAGCTTCCTAGACAACTGACAATGTTTCACTGGACAATTAACTAACTCTGTTCTGTCATCCAGCTTCCTCTTTCATGTCCAAGTAATGTCAGGCACATAATATGCCTACATGCATTTCCTATAGATTATCGGTGATAAGTGCATTCAACTGACTCATATCCTGCTCAAAGCATGTTTTACAGAGTTCGTACTTTTTCGTAGAACTTTTTACTTGATCAATCCTTGTATAATAGGAAGAACAGGAATACGGATGCACCAATCCATTGGTTTCTAGTTTTTGTATCACAAATTTATTACCAGTTTTTGTATCACAATTTTTTTTTTGCAATTGGCATATCTTCATGTTATTATTATTTTGTCCCTAAGGACAGAAGTCTACCAAACACGCGTAAACAAATACATATTCTGAATCTATTTCATTCTAGGTATAAGGGTCTTCCTTTAATATGTCTACAGCTATTTATGTATGACCTCAGCACTGGAAAATAACTATGTATGCTATGAATGTAGAGATCAGTGTCTCTATGGCAATGAAATTAGACTTTGTCCGCTAACGTTTAAGGAGCACCAATCGAATGCGTGTAATTATCAGGTGTTTTACACAATAAATGCAGATCTCACTGTTAAATATTCATCAGATAATATATTCCAGGATCAAGTCATCTAGACGTTCTTACTAAAAAAAAAAACCTAGTAAAGCTAATGTTAGGTCCTTTTACGTGTACAAAATCAGAACTGATACTGTCTTAATCATGTTCACATCATTTTATCTAAAACTTCACCTTTAATGAACGAAAATCTGAATACTCAGTTTCTCTCGATTTTGTTTGCTTAACATACCTGTCAGGATGGAGGCGAGGATGAATTGCTGAAACATTGGATAACCTCACGTCGTAGCCTGCTGCCACACCTGCTAACATTGCTGCCATATTATAGAGAACTAATTCGATTATCGTGAGTTTCGGCTTCTTGGAGTCAGCAGTTGTTCCATTGTAAAGGGTAGGAATAGGTACCGGTACAATTGGTTTTGGTCCCATTGAGTATTCTGGCCAATCTACCTCTGTATAATCTGGAACAGAGCGGTTACACATTTGAACGTTATGAAATGAGCTTCTTGTAACGAAAATCCACAAATAAGTTACACAATGACATCACATATCAATAATAGACATATTTCACACCTATCTGTCTACTAATCTACTATGACTACGAGTAACATTAGAAACATACATAATCCAACTTTGTTGATGCTAATGATTTACTACTGAATAAAATTTCCAATCCATTTGATAGATGGCGCTAATGAATGAAATACATTCACTCTAAAACTTCTATAATCTCTATATGTATTTATATATTTTATATATAAATTACTAATGTCCTCTTCGATCAAAGATAAAATATGAAATAAATAAAAAAAATCTAACTGAAATGTCATGCAATAAGGTGCAATAAATCAAAATATATATAAACAAACACTACATTACTTAGAACTTAGCTATGCAACTTACATCGAAAGTGCAGGTTCTCCTCAGAGTAGCCTGGACGAAAGTGAGAACGTCTGTGTTAAAGTGCACACACACACACACACACATACTTACACATAATATATATGTATTTAAAAAATAACCTAAAAACAATTTATAGTATGAAGCCATAAAGCATATAATCTAAGAAACTGTAAAAGTTTATTTATGTGACTACTTGATAAAACAAAACAAGCGAAAGAGATAAGGTGCTGATGGAGATTTTTTTTTAAATTAAGAAGTTTCCTTTTGCGAAAGGAATTTTGTTCTTCCTTGCATTTAATTAAAATTTAGCTGTTATTAAGAAAAGAAGTCAAACTGCACCTTTTATGTTAGAGACTGAGTACAGTCAATATTAGTTACATGGTAGGTGCACTGGAAATTACAAAATTATTTTTATTATGACGATTGCAAAAACAAGTAGTTAAGAAAGAAGTCAAGTTTTGTGCATTAAATTGAGTCTTTCTTATTACATAAATATGGTTAGTCAACAATTCTTCATACCTATTTCCTGCAGAGTTCCAATCTTAGCCAATCCACTCATGGGTACATTGCGAATGTGCTTCTCAAGGTTAGGGGCACTTTTGCTCCATCTCTTCTGACCGTCAACTACACGAGTAATGATTTGCCCTCGTTCTCGTTGATGCAATGTACTTGGACCCCAAGTCTTTCCTTTCACCCCATCGGCTGGGACTAGTAAAAAAATGGTGATTGGTTAGGACCACTAGCCTGAGGGCTGTGAAGAACTAAAGAGTGAAAAATAAAACTGTGTTTCACTTTCACTCTTACTCAGCACTTGATTGATATGAGTGCTCTGTTAGTGCACAAGCAAGCACGGCATCAGTCTTCAGACGACACGTATACTTATCACTTGGATCAAAGAATTTGTAATTTTTTCTTTAATAATAAGTAATTTTATTCGAAGTTCAATTAATAATTAAATATTACATTTTCAATTACAGCTACGTTGTTTTCTTTATGCGTTAAAAAAAAGACTGAGTTACAGAGCAGAGAAAGATGAAAGTGAACATATTTCGGGAACAAAAAAACAAAATTTCAAAACTAAAAAAGAAAATTGTGAAAAAAGCATTACATATTCAGCACAAGCATTCAGTAAGCATAAAAAATGTCTTGGAAGTATAAAATGGAAATCTACATTTTCATGCTAAAAACACCATGCTATATAAATTAACTATTGTTTTACAACAGTAATGTTTTATACTATCTTATTTAGCGTAACGAGTGCATAGGTAATAAATATATTTTTACAAAGTGAGTTCTTATAATCTCTACAAATAATCTACTTATATATTCTACTACGTAACTTACACTAGTAATTTGCTTACAAATGTCATTTAATTATGTTCATAAACTTTTCTAGATTTCTTTGCCCACAGGATTGAGAAATTAAATTTACTTTCCTGTTATGATTACATGAAATGTAAAATTCCCTTTTTCTAGGAAGTGTGGCCAATGGGTAAGAGAGATATCATATTGGCTACTCTGGTTACGGAACATCAAAAATTGAAAAAGCAATTCGGTTTACTGATGGAAGATCAAGAAAGGTAGTAACTGAATTATTATTATTATTATTATTATTATTATTATTAATAATAATAATAATAATAATAATAATAATAATAAAAGTACACTTATTTGTTTACAATCGTTCATGTGTGTAATTTCTATTTGGTAAAGGAAACAGAATGTTGCCAGGAAATTATTTAGAGGAGGCACATTCTGTTGAGAAATTGGGTTCAGATACTTTGTGCAAAATACAGGTTGTTATGAGTAAAGTTCAACGATAGAGAATTTTGGAAAACGATAGAGTGTTTATTCTTAAATAGTGAAGTAGTTAATTTTATCCACGTAAATGTTTAGGGATATAACAGACCTGCTATTAAACTGTTTGTCAGAAAGTGAATAATAAAGAGTTACGAGACGCAGCAAGCCTGTCTTTGATATTGCATTTGATTTCCGTAGTCAATATTCTATAGAGACTACGACTCCTGTGCCTCTATAAATATAAGTGGAACGTATATGCAACTTGTTTTTGCAGAAAAATCCTTCGATAGTCACGGCTGCACAAATACAAAAGATAACTTTTTATGCATCATTATGCATAATTAGGAAGGATCATGAGAGGAATAATAATAATAATAATAAAGTGTTTCTCTCCAATAAAAAGAAATGCAGAGGATTTATTAAATGCTTGTAGGAGCATGGGTTTAAAAGGAAATACAGAAAAAAAAAAAAAAAAACTAAATACATGGAAATTCGCTGGAATCATAATACTGCGAATTAGGGATACATTAAAATATCAAATAATAATTTCGACAAAGTGGATACTTTCAAATATCTAGGAACAATATTAACAGTCGAAAATCATATCCCAAAGAAATTAAATGTCGACTGAAAGCACGGAATTCTGACGAGCAATACGAAGCTTTTATGCCTGTCGTGCTGTATGATTCCGAAACATGGTCCTTACTCTGAGGGAAGAACACAAAGTATTTGAGAATAAAATACTGAGGCGAATATTCAAACCAAAGAGGAATGGGAAAGGGGAATGGCGAAAACTTCATAATAAAGAAATGCATTATTTAACCAGTTTATCAAATTTTATTAGGATCATCAAGTCTAGGAGGCTCAGGTGGGGAGGTAATGTAGCCAGAATGGAAGAAATCAGGAACACTTTCAAAATTTTAACTGGAAATCCAATTGGAAAATGACCATTAGAAGTCCTAGGCACAGATGGGAGGACAACATTAAGATGAATCTCACAGAAATAGGAATAAAAAGTAGAAACTAGATTCAGTTGGTTAAGGACAAAAGTCAATGTAGAGCTTTAGTGAATGCGGCATTGAGCCTGCAGGTTCCACAAACCATAGAGTTAATTAATTAACGAGTAATATTCTTTGCAAAGTATTGCTCGTTACTTGCTTCTTCATACTCAAAGTTAAGCCTTGCAATATAGACTGCAAATATGAGTAATGACAATTTTTTTGTTATATATAGTGCATACAATGGAAAAGTTATTTTCTGTATATCAGACATTACAATAACATTACGCTCAGGGCAACATCAAGCAAAGTCAAGATAAATTTTTAATTTATTTTTCCAAAAGTTAAATATATATATATGCTCGACAACATGTTAAGCGAAACAACTGCATTGGAGTTCTTGCCGTTATCAATTCATTTTATCATTTTTTGATAGTTAATGTTTACAATACAAATAACTAAATAACATTTTCGAAGAAACTGATTGAAAATATCCTTTCTTGATATCAACCAGAATGTGTTATTGATTATAAAAATATCTTCTTCGAATTGACGAGTTTAAGAGATACTGTATGTATCATTTATTTTGCTTGCTCTTTCTTCTTTCTTCGATTGATTTATGTAATTGTGCGTATTTAACTTGTAATAAACTAGTTTCAAATCATAACTTTCATAATTTGAGGTAGTGAAGAAGTGAACGAGCTAAACGTTATAATGTTCGATATGCAGATCCAAATGGTCTAGAACCAACGCTAATTTCACTTAAAAATAATAATAAAAAGTGTTAAGCTCTCATAAAATCGTTCTTACAAACCATGCACCACATGGAAAGCAACTTCTGTTTTTTAAACACAGATATTCAGCATTTCCAGGCTTTATCTATTAAAATATCAATAGAATTACATGAAATTTGCATTATTAGTTAATTGGCTGACATTCTATTAAAATATCAACCAATCACGCACCATCAACTGCAAAAAAACATCTGTAATTATGTTCATTTACCTTCTGTGGTACTAGAGACAAACTATCTAAAAATAATCCAGAGATTATTCTCATAATATGATTAACACCTCTGTACCTCTCTGTTTTACAAGCATACCAAATGAATGTAGAAATAATTTTGAATGCTCCCCAATTCAATTTAATTCTCCAACCACTACCGTTGACTCAGGCGAGTGACTTATTGATTTAGGTTAACCTATATTTAATACATTTTGCTGTTTATGAAATATTTCGACATACTCCTTAAGTACTAATAAGATAACGATAACCAGGTATCTTTTTAAGTGAAGGCTTAAGTTCCGCAAAAAGATTTTAAGTTTTCCGATAAAAGTGAACTCTATAATATTTCTTGAACTACGCATTGTAAACACAAACTACGAGAAATTTAATGTCGAAGTGTTAATTCATTGTCACAGTAAGTAAGTTTGTCTTGATTTATACATCTCTGAATTGAGAATCGCAGAATGTTTCTTGTTGCAACATTTTGTCCCAAATAAATAATATGGACTTTTTTTTTATTTACTTAGGTAAGAGGACATAAAATATGTATTATTAAATCTCTTCTTTATACTAAAGCAATAAATATTTATTTTCAAATTTCTAGTGACACCACTGAGTAATGTTTATATACTTTGTATGAGGTTCTCTCATTCAAAGTGAATCTTACATTCACATAAAAATAATGTGTCACAAATGACGTCTAGCCGGAAAATACGGGAACTGTATAAACAACAGGTAGCGATAGCCAGAAATTGTCAAAATGGCAAGTCATGGTAATAGAGCAGTGGTTTCATTTTAATTTCAACTAACATTTCTAATTTACTGTAACTGTAACTGTCTATGACGTAATGTGTCCCGTAATTACATAAACAAATCACATTTACGGTTTCGAAAGATCTACAAGCTTCATATTCCTTACATACTGAAAGGTGAGTTTCGTTTCAGGCTGTGATTTAAAAAAAGTACCATAGTTACGCACTGAGGCAAAGGCAGACGGTGATTATGGTAATGACTGAAATAGCAGAAAACGAAACAAAGTGGAGAAAACGGAACAACCCCGAGAAAACACTGTAAAACTATGGTAAGACTTCGAATCGAAAATAGAGAGGTCCAGTATTATAATCGAAAGTGATAATTTGCAACTTCCAGTTTAAACAGACGGACACGGGGACGATGAATCCATATCAAAATATCTATTTCTCGCTATCTCTTATCATTTTTGCTTTTTGGGGATCCATTATTGCATTCTGGTATTACTGCAACGGGAAATAGTAAAAACTATTTGAGATTTCAACAGAGGAATACGGAATTTACTCTTGGAACACTGGGTCTAGTTCAAATAATACATATTTTTCTCTATTTGCTATCAATCTGGTTTTATTCTACAGGGATTCCATATTAAAAACCAGGGTGTTTACTAAAATTCCACAATGAAATTTTGTGCCTTTTTCGTGACCTTTTCTTTACCAAGTCATAAAATTTCCTAACTTCCTAGCATTTTCAAGAGAATTTGGGTGCGAATTAGGCCGAATTTTCATCCATGCGATACAAACGTACCTTGCTTGCGATTTGGTAGCGTCTAAAGCTGACCATAGACATTTTTTGTGTTGAATTCTGATGTTTTATAGAACAAAATTTTCCAATCTGTACTTACATTTGCACAGTTAAAAAAATCGTGACCCAAAAGCTAAATTTCGTGACTTTCATGACCGTTTTCTGATTTCGTGACTTTTTCGTGACATTCGTGACCGATAGACACCCTGAAAACGGAAGTGGTTGAATGTTTTTGCTACAGGAAAAGACAATATGAAAACAGTAGTTGTTAAACCTATCACTTCCGATTTTAACAGACGTGTAAGGGCGGAGATGAAATCTTTCCTGGAACGCTGAATGAACTTTAAAAACTATTTCTCTGTAATACTTACAGTTTTTACTTCGATATTGAAATAGAGAGTACGAAAGGCTCCAGGCTTTAAAATACTTTTTGTTATCTCTTATTTGAATAGGGTAATGCTACAGCAAGGTTTCGGCGATGAAGCCATGAGTTAGTTACTCATAGTATTTCGAGTGGTATAGTCTGTTCATGACACGAAGAAAATCGATAGATGAAAATCTCCCAAGCGGACGGCGTTGCACATCAGTATACAATTCATATGATGACATTCGGTATTTGGTTCGCCAAAATCGGCGTTTGACTATCAGAGAGAATGCTGAAAATGTAGACATCGGCTTTAGATCGTGTCAAGCAATTTTGGCAGAAAAACTGAACGTGCATCGCAATGCAGCTCAGTTCGTGCCACGTGTTAACCACGAAGCAGAATGAGAACAGAGTGAAAATCAGTAACGAACTCTTTAGAATGCCAGTGGATATGAAAACTCTCTGAAAAGCGTTGTAACAGGAGATGAAATCTTGGTTTATGGTTCGATATCGAAACCAAGGCTTAGTTATGACAGTAAGTTGGGAAAGATTTGTCTGTCGAAGAAAACTCTGATTAGCGATGAAGTCTGAAGCTACCCTTCGTGGTTTTCTTTGGCTATCAAGGCATAATTTACCATGAGTACACTCCACGTGGTCAGTGAACCAGCACTAACTATTACGTAAAAGCTATGAAGCGTTTGCGGAACCCGTTCACAAGAAGAGACCTCATCTGTGATCAAACCAGAGTTGGTTGTTGCACAACAACAACAACAACAACAACACGCCAATTCATTCATCACACAATTCTTTGGAGATAATCAAAGAATCGTTGTACCTCAACCACCTTCTTCTGATTTAACTCCGGTGGACTTCTTCCTTTTCCCAAATTTAAGTCTACCTGGAAAGGACGCCGTTACACCACATTTGATGAGATCAATTAAATACAACAGCTACATAAAATACCCAATTAAGTGTTCCAGGAGTAAAGAAGCGTTGGCTTACTAATCGAGAACAGTATTTCGAAGGGGACAAACTTGAATAAGATATATTTGTGACAATGCTGTTTTCTTGATACCCATCCGATCTTCTTTGAATCAAACCTCGTATTATACTAAACTGCAGCAAGTGAAGGCAAAGCTGCTTCGGTAAGAACCAATATTCGTCAACAGACATGAGTCCCGACCTCTCATACTAACACTAGACCTCCTGTATCTGCACTGACCTTTCGTCAACCGACTACAATTAGATCGCTTCCTTCCAGTAGGTTGCCTCAAAAGCACAGGGAGTGTTTATTATAATGATGTTCCACAGCACAAATCTCGTACGGAATTATAATACCAGTAGACCAATGTCAGAGTAGCGTTTTTGCACAGAAAAATTATTTCGACTAAGTCCGGACGCTGTATGCTACACACGTGTGAACATTGTTTCTTCCCGAATATTTCACACATGCACAAACCAACACATGTGTTTTACAGTAATTTGGTACTGTCATAGTATATAAGGTGCCTGGTAAGTTGATGCCTCAACATACGCAATTTTTTTTCTTACAGAATTTCTGAATGTTCACTTGAAAGTTTTAAGGCTTACAAATTTTCATTATAGCCAATTTACAAATCAGAACTGTACCCAGGACTATCTGACCTTTCCGTGAAGAGTAAGAGAGTTAAGAAACTACATAGCACTGTCAGACTCGATTTTATTTTCCAGTTTTATGGGGGCAACATGCTGTATTAAAAATAATAGTCAATTAGTGAAGACTAACTTCTGTTGTTGCCTGAAATTTTTTACATCATGATTATACAACCACCTCAGAAACTGTACATTTAACTACTAAAGAATTTCTCGCATATAAGTATATATTTATTTGAACAAACTCCATGGCTCTGGATAAGTAGAGTAACAAATAAAACACAGTTCTGACCAGAGCAGAATGAAATATATTAAAAACTATACTTACAATGTGTTACAGTTTCAAGGACCTAACGTCCTCTTCATCAGACATTATCTATATATATAAAAGAGAACGCACAAAATCCTTTGTCCGCTCATCACGCTAATACGGCTGAACCGATTTCTTTCATTTTTGGGGGGTTGTTAGGATTTGGACCCTAGATGGTTTTTATCATATCACTTTAATTTTCAATTAACAGTGTCTTGAGATAATTGACCAATCAGGTGTCCATACGTACAAAAAATCCTTTGTCCGCTCATCACGCTAATACGGCTGAACCGATTTCTTTCATTTTTGGGGGGTTGTTAGGATGTGGACCCTAGATGTTTTTTATCATATCACTTTAATTTTCAATTACCAGTGTCTTGAGATAATTGACCATTCAGGTGTCCATACGTACAAATCCTTTGTTATTAGTTCATCATAGGTATAAAAATAAACGTATTTATATGCAACCCGCATGACCCTGTGACTCGGCGGGTTAACATAACTGACAGGCGCTATAAATCACTTGAAAGCGAAAAAGTAAAAATTATTAAGTAACAAAGTTTATTGCGTTCCGGGATGACCGCAGCGAAGCGGGGCGGGTTGGGGTGACCGCAGCGAAGCGGGGCGGGTTAACATAAATGACAGGCGATATAATGTTAACATTAGTGCAATCTTCTATGGTTTTTATCATATCACTTGAAAGCGAAAAAGTAAAAATTATCTAAGTAACAAAGTTTATTGCGTTCCGGGGTGACCGCAGCGAAGCGGGGTGAACGCTGCTAGTATATATATATTTATTTATTTATTTAACGAGTTGAATCAAATCATAATTTTCATTTATCAGAGAAAACAAAGTTAGGGAAAATTTTTGTTCCCAACGAGTTTTTGTTTTTGAAACTGTGTCATCGGATATGTTCTTTTAATTCATTTGTAAGAAGTTTTCAGCTAGTCAGTCATTTCTCTTTTTTCTACAAACATGTTCCATGGGCGGCGATTAGAGGGGCAAAGGGGGGCAGTTGCCCACCACTTTTTTGAAATGACCCATTAATGTATATAGTTTCATTTGCAAATATAAAGTTTTTGTATTTATTAGTGGTTCATTGAAAAAAATGGTACCATATAATATTTGATTTTGCGTGAGTACGTATTGGCTGTCTTCCCGTGGAGTTAAGCGAGCTACAGGAATTGCATTTTAATCGCCACGAAAAATGACCCAAAAATTAACCTATTGGAGCGCAACAATTCCAACGTACTTTCATTTCTTCATACAAGGGCTCGATATGTTACTGTAGTTAGCCGCTTTGGAACTTATTAATACAACATTTCGAGAAAGAAAGAAAGAAAGAAAGAAAAAAAAAACTTTCACGAGTTATTAATTGCCCAATAATTGAGCTCCTAAAATGTCTTTTCTTCTTTCTAATAGTAAGGAATATTTTGATTTGATTTGATTTCTTTGAGTTTAACATCCCGTTCAGCAGCGAAGCTATATGAGACGTGAGCATACTGATCAACGCGGAATCCGAACCACATGAGCTCCCACCGGAATAGAACCCGGGTCTCCCACGCCAAAGGCTCGTACACTAACCGCTTAGCCACGAAAGATCTCAGTAAGGAATATTAATTAAAAAGAGAGTAATAAGAACCTATACCTTTTCCATTGTTTTGTAGTGTAATATGCGAACGACGTGGTATGTTTAGGAGTGCCATTGTATATACAACTAAATTTAGTGAATTCAACATAATTCTAGGTTTTGGGATTGTTTTGTATAACTGGAGTGTGGAGTGATTCTAAGTATTGTTGTGTTTTGATGCGTTCCAAGAAAGTGAAAACTGTACCTAATGGCAACGAGAACGTTTCGGGAAGTTGCAAAAGTAAATATTTCTTTAAGTGTCGTAGCATATGCTTGTAGTATTTGCTGTCTTTCATTTTCTAAGAGTAATAACATACATTTAATGGTATGTGTAATTAAAAATATAAGTTGTTCATTAATCCCCAGTTTCAATACAATTTCTACAAAACAGGCCCCATTATTCATTACTATGATTTAATATTATCCTTTCTATGTATTTGTTTCGCAGATTTACTATTAAATAATCTGATCACAAAATTTTCCAGACAGAATTTTAAGATGTTCATGAGTAAGGAATCAAATCTCTTCTTACAGTTTCGTTGTTTAAGATTACAAAGGGTTAGTACCTACTTGCGTTGCTCTTGTCAATTTACTTAATAAAATATGAAATACGATACACGGTATTTTGACTGAAAATGATAGTATCCTATTAGTTATACAACGTTTCTTTAAACAAAGTGTTAGAAGCAACCACAGAAATTAACATTGATATACAAATATTCAGATCATGTCTTCCCCCCCCCCTTTAACGTCCAATCGCCGCCACTGCATGTTACCATACAATTTCTAATCAGTCGACACTTTAACAACCTAGTTTTGACAAGTTCCAGAATAAATTCTGTCTTTGAAATTGAATTAAATTGCACTCGAAAGAATTTATATTAGGAAATATAAATTTAAATGTAATCTCATAACACAAATTTTTACATTGATTAATTTCTGGCAGTCTGTCCACCTCAATTCTTTATTCACAATATCAAGTTTCTAACTCAGAGAGTTCTGTAACTAAGGCAATAAATAAATAAGATGTGAAAGAGATTAATGATAATATAAATTCATTAGAAAGGAAGAAAAAAAAAAAGAATAATGAAAACAAACAAAATTGTTGGACCACTTTTTTGTTTTTGTAAATATAGTAAGAAAAAGACTTTTTAGCAAGCCATTTTCAACTTAAGAAATATATCATGCTTATATTTGATATACTGTGTCCATGATATACTTCACGACTGTAAATGATGTTTCAAAGATATATATTCTGCAGTATTATTTCCTAGGTCCTTAATTATAGTTAAAAGTGCTCCGATACTCACTTGTTTCAATATTGCAGAATTCAAAGACCAATATTAATATCGCTGCGCGTAATTTTTTAGAAAATGCAAAAAAGTACTCGAATTTGTAAACTAGTATTTTTAAAAAAATATGAGGAATTAAGAAAGAATGAAGACTAAGTCTTTGTATTCATAACGAATATGAACATGTATTCTTACAGAATAAAAAAAAACAATATCGGTGAAAGAAATATTAAGTGTATTCTCTAAGTATAGCTTGACATTCAAAATGTACCTGTACAGTTCTTTAAAGAAAGAAAATTAAACATCAAATGAAAAGCAAATGAAATCTTAATGTTCAACAACTAAACAAAATAGTTCTACAAAATTTTAACTCAGCTAGAGAGAATAGTTCCTCAGAACTACAGCAGCATCAGAACATCAACAGTATATCTAGAAAACAATGGCGAGCCAACGTGGTCAATCTGAAAATGCGCTCCGAAAGCTGAAGGAATGGGATTATCGATGGCCAGATTTGCAACCTGTAATTGCTGAGGAAGTTTTATTATTATTATTATTACTATTATTATTTCGACTTTCGCAATATTTTGAAATATGTAAAATGGATGCACAGTTTGAATGCAAGATTCCAGTGAACCATTAGTCTTGAATACTTATCTTCAGAGGGTCTCAATAACTGCCCTAAGGAATTAGATAATCTAGATAATCAGTACCTGTAACTACAAATTCATATTACGTACATACGAACTTACATTTTTAAGACAAAACAATTATTTACCATGAAAGGGTCAGCAGTGGTCTAATCCACTTTCTTAAAATCCAGAAATAGCAACATTAACAACTACTGACCTTAGAGAATACGCAACCGGAGCTGTACTGTAGTGGTAGTACCGTCTCCAGTAATGTTTTGTAGACTTATACGAAAACGAAATGACAACTGGAGTGGAACTACTTAGTGCATTCAATAGATGATGATGATGATTAATAATAGTAATAATAATAATAATAATAATAATAATAGTAGTAGCAGCTTCAAAGCTGTAAGAAATTTGTTGCATTTTCTGAAGAGGTGGTCGTGAAACAAAAATTTTGAATACAGGATATTAATCACCAATGTCACAATAATCAATCCACATCTTGAAGGAAATCGAAAGAACACAAACTGAACAAAATTTTTATCTGGATGGATGCTTACAATTGGTTTTGAAGGACAACTGTTTTGTTTTCCATTCCTAGCCCTATCGGAAAATTGCGAAGGTAAATGCGAATCGGCGTACCAGATCTCTCTATCTTCTATGCTTGGCCGAGAGCGGAAACTGATAAAACAAGAGTTTAACAGGAAAGCTAGCATCCACATACTATAAACACGAATTTGTATTTTGTTCGATTGTGTTCAAGAGGTTATGGATCTGACAGACAACTACGAATACCTGTAGTATATGTATTAAGCGTATTGAATTATTTCTATTCAATGTATGCCGGAACTGCTATGAAATGAAAGGACACTTTTTAGCGACGTCAGTTTATCTTGAACTGTAGCAAACATCTATACTGGACTCTCAAGTCAGTTGAAAGAAGCAACACTTCGATAAATTGACAGGTGTCAAAATATTTTCAAAGACTTTCTGATTAATACTCTTATTTTAAATCGATTAATTTAGTCAGCTCTATTGAATGCAATAATTCGTTTCAATCTGCTTCGTTCACAATTTGTGGTCTTTCCGTGTTATCTACATTCCAGGATCAAGTATTAACAATCATTAGAGGTATTTCTTTGACAACTCATTTGCTTTATTAGACTGCTATTGACGTGAAATTAATTGTGTTTAATTTAGAATAATCACTTAATACTTAGAATATGCTATCAAAAAACTAACTATTGCTTTCGAAATCTTTTATATACAGTAGTACCGAAATTTAAGTACCCGTTATACAGTACCGATCAACTGCCAACCATTTTCCTGGCTTATGAGACCTGAAAACACTGTTAGGGATTTGTGGTGGACAAACATCGTATGATTGGATTTTCTTGAGTTCTCCAGTTTCCTCTCACTTTCGTCATTACACCATTATTATCCTTGGTATATACTCGTCGATCATTGTACTTCAAAATAAATAAATAAAACTAACAATATTTTGTGACTAGTACGTGGTTCATTCTACATAGTGCATCTATCTTCGTTTTTCAAATACGCCACAGTGATATTTCTCACTTATTCTGTAAAATGATAGTGAATGAAGTTTTACGTATTTTTAAAAGGAGCAAGTTCCACTTAAACAAAACAGATATCAATTACAGGGTAACGTTAGAGCTTTGTAACAAAATACGTAATACAGATTTTCAACATGTAGTGTGGTACACTAGCAGGACACGAGATTATAACGTTAATAGGCAGTGAAGGTTTCACAGGGTGGCCCGGGGATATACTCTCGGATCTATATAATTTCTCCCCAGGACGTATCTTCAATCGTGCTCAAGAAGATTACTACTATTTTCACAGTACTTCTTTCAGCCCTTGTTTAAAATTTGATATCGCCATTGCTACAAGGGTAAGTCATAAGTTTTGCAATATTCTGTTACAGGACATATCTGCATCTATTACAGTACAGTAAATGCATGTTAACATTTCCTCTTGTCGGACTGTCTATAGTCACCTTCCTGCCAGTTCCTCGATTCTATGTCAATAAGAGACAAAGTCACTGCTGTTTCCACCTCCTGCTCGTTAGTGAAGTATCGTGATTTCAAGAAGTGCACCGAAACATATAGTAATCCGAAAGCGCAAAGTCAGGACAGTATGTCCGATGTGGCATCAGCTCGATGCCATCGAGTTACTGAATTGTTTTGCTGCGTTTTTGGAGCTGAGTATGGTTTCTTGTTACAGCAGGGCGCGTTTTCGGTTCATCAATGCAAGATAGTTGACGTAGTGCAGCACATATCCGCTCCAACTGTTCGGAATAAAGGTCGGCATTCATGATACGACCGTTAGGAACAAACTCAAAGTGAATTACCACCTCATAGTTCCACCACATACAGAGAGAGCATAATTTTATGCTCAAAACTGTTCTGTTTGACTACCGGTTCTAGAAGTTTAGGTTTTTGCACATTCGGATTTCAGAAAAACATCCATTGTTAGTCGCATATGACAATTCGTTTCAGGAAATACGCATGAAGCGGATTTTGCAGCAACACACATCAACTCTTCTCGCGGCATGAGCTGGGCTCAACTCATGTAACGCGGGTGCGCCAGCTCTTGGTTATTTTCCCGAGTCCGTGAACCTGATGCACTACAATGAACTGGGACATACCAAGTTGGTTTGTCAATCGTCGTGTGCTGGTAGATGGCTTTCCCTCAATAGCGTGTCGTATGATATCAGAATCTGTTACCTTGTCGAGATTTTAACAATCTCTATGAAATTTCTGGAACTTACGAGTTGCTGTGCTGTGATTCACTGCACCTTTCCCCTTTTACGTGACAATATTTTGGGTGATGCCGCAGTGTTATGCACGAGTTCGAACACATACAATAACAGTTCCCAGTTACACGTTATTGAGCACTCATAGTCACTGTTACTAAAAACTGACTGAAGATACAGATAGATTCGGGACCTTGGTGTTAAATGGTAAGCTTCCCACACTACCTCTTGGACCAATTTGACTTTGTAATTATAGTCAATCATGACGTATACATGCGCCTGCTGTTTGGGTTGAGGAAATAATGCATGATTTTTGACTCACCTTTGTAACAGAATTTATGGAAAATGAAAATAATAAATGCACAAGATTTTTAAGATATTAAGAATTGAAGAATATGCTAATTATTTCATTATATACTGTCTATTTAGAATTTCCTAAACTGACCGTAATTAAGGAAATTATCAGATCAATCTGTTGTTGTTAGAAATTTAGGACGCTGACTGCCGACACGTATAAGAGTAAATTACATGTAAGGCGCAATAATTGTACATTTTTACGGACAATGTTGAATTATATATGTGAAATTAGATGCATTTCCAATTCTGGATTTACAGGCCAGCGGAAATTATATTACCATATAAAACTATAGAAAAGCGACTTACATGTAATTCATGTGGCCACAAACGTGAAACTTGTATTGATCCACGGTAGATCACGCAAAAGTTCGGGTCTGAACACAACTAAGTTAGTATTATTTATATTCACCACATGATAACATTTAAGATTACTTATCCGCAACTTAGAATGTGAATATCGGTCCAACCACTTCATAGAGAAAGATAACTTCAAAAGCAACAAATGGTATATATATGTGTCTTATTTTTTGTCGAAGACGATTAAGACCATTATCGCGATTACTACTTCCAATATCTTGGTATCGGTTTTCATTATATATGGTTATGGAGTTTCAGAAGCTCTACAGCCATATTCGTATGCTGGAGTGGACCAAAAATTTTTCTCATTAATTGTGTTCATTGGTCATCAATTCCTATTAATGTTATAATTTTACCAAATTGCCAATGTGTCACACCCTTTATTCACCATATTTTTACAGAATTGAAAGTAGAAAATAGTGTCGTTTATTAAAACGATTTGGGTGTATTTGTGAATATTCTTTGTCCTTCGAAGAATTTATTTATTTCATTTCGGAAATCAGTCTTATCAGAATATGAAACACACGACCATGAGTAGAATTCTAGAAAGTGTGTATGTATGTCCAAGTTTTCTTTGAATATGATTGCACATATCCATACTATAAATATGAGCGAAATCCTAATAATATTTTGTCAGAACAATCGTCTAAAATAGAAGACAGGACAACATTGATTTTAAGGTGAGTTTCTTTACGATGTCTACATAGTTGAGTGTACGTGATTTCGATCTTTAATGGAAATAAACTGAATGCAGTAACTGTGAATCTACTGTGAACTACATGTTCCATTCTCATAATCGAGTGTCCATAAAAGAAACATTAAATATATTTTGATGAAAGACTAAACATTAGGAAACTACATATATGGTAAATTTATTCCTCACATGACGTAGTCATTTAATTTACAGTTCTAATACCATAATTCCTAAACTAAATGTCCGATGTAATAAATGCACTTCATTTTTCTTTGAAGTTTGCCTTTGAAGAGTAACGTTAATCAAACTTTATGGCATTTTACTTCTTCGAAGTACTTAAATCAATCAATTGAGAAACGTAATTTATTATTTAACACTCTCAGCCCCAACCCTGTTTGAGTAAATTTCATCCCGGGACCAGACTACATTTTGCTATGAACACTGTCAGCCCATGTGTATCTATTTGATACACGTGGTCCATCAGTAAACCCTCACTGTGTATCAAAAAGATACACATGGGGCTGAAAGTGTTAAAAAGGCATCTATAATTGATTTATTGGAAAATTTCCTCATAAACAAAGCCCTTTTATAGCATGAAGTAGAAGAAACAACCAAAAGTTTATAAAATAATGATCGATGTGCTGGAAGAGTTATTTTTCCTTTCTCAAACGACTGATTCAAATGTTAACGACAATCAAGACTGAAAGAACACAGCATGGAACTTACATGTATCATATGTTATGATGTCATAGTGTATGCATAACTCATTCCTTAGTACAACAATTTGCAGATAACCTTATGATTCTACTTCGTAGTAATTTTTGAGTTCTAGAATATTTTTCTCTTTGAAGCAACATAATGATTTTTCATTTACATTTATTTTGGAAAAGAAACATGTTTCTAACGGGAGGAAATAATGTAGACATTTCGATAAACTATCACATCAGTATTTGCCGATGATAACGAAGGTAAATGTTTAAAGTCAAAAAATGAAGCATTCAATGGATCCAATCTCTCATCAGTACAGATATCATACGCAAACTATTAAGTCTTTGTAACTACAAGCTCCTAACATAGCATATTTCCACTTTCGAATGATCACAGGATTAAAGAAAGGTGTAAGAAAAAAATCGAGATTTCAACTGATTTACAAGTTTAATAGCCTATACATGGTGAAAAAATATTTGCTTGAATATCCCTCTCTCTATTCATCCTGATGTATGTACACATATTTATAGGCCACACCATTCTACGAATCCGGATCAAATTTCATTAAACTTTTTAAGACTCTATGGAGGGGGAGGGAAAAGACGCGAATTTTCTTCCTACCCTCTACAATACATACAGTTTACCCGAAAATTATTTTTCTTCGAAAATGGCCTTAGTTTTGCTTATATTTCATACATCAAGTGAGCACCCTACAATGTGACCTACTTTGTAAGTCAATATTTTTCCAAAAAGTTCGCCCACAATGAATAATTTACTATTGGTGTTGAGCATTTTTCGGACAATTTTCTCAACAGCTCGAGCGATATTGTACGTGCCACAAACTAAAATTTCATCAACAACCCTACAATGTGGCATGCAATGTCTCATTAAAGAAATCCAAAAGGAGTTCTTAGTTTACTTTAGGAGGTCACGGTTTTATCATATATACCGCGTATATATAATAAAACCGTCACTTCCAAAAATAAACCAACTACTGTTTATGGATTTTTTTAAAACGAAAAATGACAATATATATAGGGTTGTAAAAAAAAAAAATAAAAAAAAATAAAAAAAAACGAGGCGGCTGCAAAATATTTCGAGAAACAAGCATCGGATAGAAAAAATGTTTGAAACAAAAACGTTAATGGGGGGAGAAATTCACTCTTGCTAAATTTAGTCCACCCCACTGCGGATGAGGCGGGGTTAGCTGAAAACACAAATAAAAACCTTCACTTTTTATTGCACATTCGAATTCTGTCGGAAAAGACATGTATAATTTATTCGATATCTTTATTTAATTCTTGATAGATGGCTGTAATTAGTGAATACAGGTTTACTAGAGTTTCTTCAATTGAGAATCATCATGTTTTATTTTAGAATAAATATGTGATATACAGTACCACTCTTTTTTCGTCTTTGGCGTTTTCTCGACTAGTGGTACATGGTGCTTCATTCATTTCTTTCTCAATATATATATTAGTTCATTTATCTCAAAATTACCATTCATGAACATCGTACGGTCTTTCTTCATTTAAGCAATAATGAAGGTTTTGTGTCAGACTGATTCCAGCATTAGGTTGGGTGCGTAGATCTATATAATGTTAATTGTTAAGAACTGGAAAGGAAAACTCGGTATAACAAAAATGAAATGAAATATTTTGTTTTACGTCCCACGGTTATGCCGGCTAGGCTAAAGGAGACGGTGATGATGAGAAATGAATGAAATGGTAGAATGAAGAAATTGGGAGGAGAGAAAACCCACGCACACAGTGTTTGTTCACCCCGAGGTTCACTTGGCGCAAGCTGGGATCGAACGAAGGACCCCATGTTGGTATAACAAATCTTTTAAGAAAATGTTATAATAGTAAAACGCTTTCTATTTATAAACACTGTGCTGGAAAGTGTGTTGACCTATATTTATAATTCGAGTTATTTTCTATTTTTGAGAGCTCTAAATATACTCAGAAAATCTGCTCCAACATAACAATCCAGGAAAACAATAACATGTTTTATTCCTTGCTTCCAGCGCACTGTGGGCCAGAAGCAGAATCTGACTGAAAAAAATAGTTTTAGCAACTAAGTCTAATCTACATTCGAACAGCACAGTTGTGTTAAGTGATAATCAAAGTTTCTTGCTGCATATCAATAAACACAGGTAACAGCCTGTAGTGATGGTCGCAGCACGTCGAAGTTGATAGTTCATTATCTGCTTTGTAGCGTGCTGAATTGGGATGGTATGAAAGTAAAGTTTGTGCTTTAATTATACATGTGAAAAGGCAAGGAACGTTCACGACATAAACTATGATTAAATGTATGTATATGTACTTGCTGCTTGACTTAAGTTTTGTTTGATTTGTTTATGTTGCTTTTCTATAGAAGTATTTCTAGAGAGTGCAAGTAATTACGTAGTAAAGAACTGCTATTGGAAATTCAAATTGACATTTAAAAATGTACGTCCATGTCTGTAGCGAGATTTTTCGTCATGGTGTAGTTTGATATATGTATTTCGAAATACAGTTGTGATCTACTGCCCATTCTTGCCCGATTTTTATATTTATCTCATTTTCAAAGATAGGTGGAGAGAGCTGGACATGCTCGTCGTGACGTGCAAGGACCTGTACGAGGTACTGCGTTCTAAACCATCAAATGGAACACTTTATAATTATGTTACGAACAAATATGGAATGAAAAGCCTCTCTGCGGTTGTTCTTTGCAGTGTGAAAGTGACTTTAAGTGCCTTCAAAGGTGATTTCGCGAAGCACTGGAAGCTGTGTAATAGAATGATTGATAGATTTTTTTTTTAAAATCTAAATATAATGATTGGTTGGAAGGATAATAAGTTCTCTGAAAATGTTATTACTGCTTTCAAAACGCTCTCTCGAAGACAAGGGCATAGGCATTCGACAAGCAAATCAGGCAGACCTAGTAAACCCTTCGAAGATTCGGAATGAAGTCGAAGAAAACCCTTGTAAAGCCACTCGTTACAAACCATTTTGAGCAAGAGCTGGTATTGGCTACCCAAAGGTCATTGAGAGCTGCTAGAAAAGTAGATGTGGCAGTTGTATTAGGAGAAATCACTCAAACGACACGTAATACAAGAAGGCTTATCATTCTCCAAAACTATCCAAACACTTATTCTCCGGATGAAGCCGTGGCATTTATTGTAGATAACAATTTATCTAAAAGACAGTATACCGATTTGAAACTAGGTGCGGGAAGTAAAATTAAAGTGTTATCTCAGAGAAAAAAATATTTAGTAACTGACATGTCAATCGAAGTTCATTTATAAGCAATAATAGATCAGACAATTGAGCACATAGTGACTTTACAGGAAGATGTTATTAAACAGTGTATCAGAGATGGATACATAATCAAATTAGTGTGTAAGTAGGATTGTGATGGAAGCAGTTGTCATAGTGTATATACGCAAAAAGTTCTAACAGAAGATGAATCGAACAGTGTGCATAGTAACTCAGATATTTTTGCTATTTCCTTCGTTCCCTTAAGTTCAACATCAAATGGGGAGAGGGGCCGCGGTGGCTCAGTGGTAGAGTGTTCACCTCTGGTGCTTGGGGTCTCGGGTTCGATCCCAGCCCCCACAAAGTGAATCTTGTGGTGGACAAACACCGTGTGCATGGGTTTCCTCGGGGTTCTCCAGTTTCCTCCCACTTTCTTCATTCCATTTCATTCATTACTCATCATCACCGTCCCCTTTAGCCTAACCGGCATAACCGTCGGACATAAAACTCAGCAAGATTTCATTTTTTCAAATGGGGAGGTTGACAAAGCAATTTTGTGGCAAAATCCCAGACCATCATCGCCTAGATTTTGTCGACCCATTAAATTGTTGTACCAAAAAGAGGCAACTGAACTGTCGAGAAAGGAGGTACGTTTAATGGAAATGCTGATACGTAATTTAAAGCCTACTAATGTACTGATTCAGAAGAAGGAAGTAAATGTTATCTCTGAACTTGTGTTCACAATGGTGGATTGGAAGATGTGCAACTCTGTTACACAAACTTTCTCTCAAACGTGCTATATATATATGTGGATCTACTCCTAAGACTATGAACAATATTGAATTATGAACAAAAGTAATAGATAGTAGCCGATATGGATTTGGGTATCTCCTCCTTACATGCTTGGATGCAATTTTTCGAATGCCTAATTCATATAGCTTATCGGTTGGACATTCACAAATGGCAGGTTAGGGATCTCAAAGACAAAGTCAAAATCTCTCCACGGAAGGAGAATATTATTCAAGAGTTCCGAACGAAAATAGAATTAATTGTAAATCAGCCTAAACCTGGAGAAGTAGGAAATTCTAATGATGGAAACACAGCGCTGCGTTTCTTCCAAGATCCATCGCAATCCGCTGAGCTTACAGGAATTAATGAAGAACTGATTCGGCGATTTGGTATTATATTGCGAACTAAGTCATGTGGTTTTCCAATTAATGTGGAAAGATTTGATGCGTTCACATTAGAAATAACCAAACTGTATCTTGGTTTATATCCATGGTTCTTCATGCCGGTTTCTGTTCATAAAATTCTAATTCATGGAGGAAGAACTATTGAATCAGCCATCTTGCCTATAAGGATGTTCTCCAAGGAAGCTCAAGAAGCAACATGTAAGCACATTACAGCACATAGGGCAACTCATGCAAGAAAATTTTCTTGAAAAGAGAACATTCGCGATGAATTGTACATGCTCGTCCTCAGGTCCGATCCTATCATTTCAAATCAATCTCCTTTCCGAAACAAAACAAAAACTCATTCTCCCCTGATGTCAGAAAGTTATTTACAGAACCTGCTATTAAATGTGCAGTATCTCAGGAAGGTGAAATAGGACATAGCTAAGATCGCGATAGTGATAACTATGATGATGGTGACGATGATGTCGATGATGATGATCATCATAATAACGATGCAGATGGCGACAACGAAGACTACAATGATGAGTTCTAGTCTCTGAAAGAAGATTAGATGCTTTCTCTCTTCAATCTTTGCAAGTAAAGTACATTATTGTTCTATTTGGCTAATTTATCGTTATATGTCGTTTTTCATCTTTTAGCTTTTAGTTTATTATTTCTCTCTTACGCATCGTTTCTCAGTTGTTTTGAATATATTGTGGTCACTTATGGCACCGGGTAATAATTTTACTGGTATAGTGATAATATATTGCATGTATAGGCGGAGTACCATTTTTTTCCAGTCAGACTCTGCATCTGGTCCACTGTGCAGCGACAAATAGTAAATAATCTTTGCAAAATAAACAGAAATGATCCGAAACAAATAGCTTTCTTTTACGTATCACACGCATTGAGCGTAAGAAATAAACTTAAGAAATTTACATATTAACTACTTTGGAATTCTCTATCATGGATTCTATTATATAAATCATTTCATTTAGGTGACTTTTTGAGATTATTTTTCATTTTTTATCTAATACAGAAAGTATGACAGGTAACATTTATCTTCACAACACAATATACTGTCTTTTAATCCATTTTTACGTAAGCTGTTTAAAACTTACTTTCTGCCTGAAATATAAGCAATTCCTCTTCTTTATACTTGATGTCTCACAGGATTGCTAGTTTAAATTATATGATGTTAATCAATGTAATCTACGAACAATTTCCTGCAATTTCTTGTCTTTTTATATACACACTCCAATTTTGCTTAGGAATATATTCCTGCATGCACAGAACACACACACACAAAATCTTGATGAGGGACACATTATTATGGTTTTACATTTTTTTTTTATTTACGTGATATGTTTTGTGTAGCTTATGTGGACAGGCTTTTCAATGAAATGGTTAATGTATAGAAATTACATGGGCAGAAAACTTCATATATCCGCACTGTACCTGGGTATATTTATTGGTTCACTAAATTAATGCACGATTAAAAAGATAACTATATGGTCAATTATAATTCCTACTTATATTTGAAAAGCCTTACACTGAAACCTTGACTACCTTAATATGATCATTAGGTATAAAGACTCGATAGTAAGAAACTAAATGTGGGCTTATCTTTCGTAAATAAATGTTCCGCACAGAAGAAACACCTGTTTGATATTAATCTACGTAGTAAGTTTTCAATCGGTTTTAAGTTGCGCTGTAAACTCTGTTAACTGCATTCCACCTCCCCTTTTTAGTCTAATATTTGTGTGCATGTCACACCGATAATTATCTCCTTTAAGCCATATTGCACAGTCTTTCAGTAGTATGTACCAATCTCTAATTAGCATTTGCAATTTCCCAGACTGAGACCCACTGGTAAACTTGTCAAGATATGCTAGCAGCAATAATATTTCTCTACTAATCAAGGTTAACGACATATAATTGAAATATAGCTCTGGTATTTTAAATGGTTTGTTTCGTGCTACGTCCTTTCTTAGCATCAAAGTAATACAATACCTAACATGAGTTTAATGGTTATTCAAAGCACGAGTTCCCAGTGCTGAACGTCTTGTGATGATCACTGGATTCAAATCCATATTTAGAAGTTTAGACAAATCCAAGTGTCGACACCGTTGAAAAAGAACTCTTAGCTAGATTTCGATCGAAGAGAAAGTCAAATTATTGAAAAATCAATATCAATACTATACCTACGAGAATGAATGTGTAATTCAGTGTTATTACTGATGATAAAGATGAATTGGGGAATTACACAAAAATACATTTTGAACTGACAATAACTTTCACAAGAAGAATTTCCAAGACTGTTGACGAGTTTTTTCCTTCTTCCTTTTAAAGTGAGAGGGAAAGTGGCTGACAACTACAGAAATTATTAGTTATTCCACTTGCCATATCAATTGTCCTTGTATTCCTATAAAAATAAAAACTTCCTATCAAGAAGTTACAAAAGAGCTTAAGCCAACCAACCGGCGACCTGAATTTGGGAGATATACAATCAGCACGTCTTGAATCCTATCGCCAACTGGTTTTCTTAACCGGAGTCTACCGTCCTTTTCTTTTAGGTATCTCCCTCTTTACCCTGCTCGAATTATCAAATGACCACGCCAACGCCTCACTGTCACCTGCTTTAACTGGTCGTCCTACTTTGTAGATTTCGTTCTGTGTTGTTGGTGTGTTTAGCCTCAAGATAACACCTATTCGTCTTACACCCATCACTACCCGTGTCTTGCTTTAAACAGCTATATAAGCAGCTACCAAAAACGTGAGGATGGAAGGATCACGCACGTGGGATTTATAACAAAGTACGTCTGTTACTCTACACGATAACTGAATTCCCTCGTGGTAAGCTGTTAGAGTACGTGCCTTTGGCGTGGGAAACCCGGGTTCAATTCCCGGTAGGAACTCATGTGGTTCGGATCCTCCGTTAAGCTGTAGGTTTACATCTCATATAGCCTCACTATTAAACGAGACGCTAAACTCAAAATCATATCAAATCTACAGGATAACTCTTGAACGAAAGTGAACTTCTGAATTCTGTTTTACGCAATGGATAGCTAAAGCAACTGCTCATTAATTGAGTCGATCCATTAACATCTTCTCGGGCAACAGTCACTTCAACGGTAGCTATCCATTTCCCATTATCTATAATAACAAAGGTATTAGAATTTAAACAACGCGCCGTTAGATGGCAATGAACTTCCTCTAGTGGCTGATGTTCAATGAACGAAACAAACTTCTAATACGTGATCTATCTATTATCTTATCAGTCTTTCCCTTTGCTGGGCTAAGGTTTATCTATTATGCGCATTTGTATTGTTTAATTCAACACATTGTCGTGTAACTAAATTATATTATTAATCAAATATTAACAACTGGTGTAACGGTAAGCTCGTCGTTACGCGTTAGCAGCTCAGTAGTCAGCAGCAAGAAATTAGTCTGGTTTAAAATATTACTATTATCTCTGGTGTTCTCCTTTCCAATTACTATATTGATACTGGGTTTACAATAACGTTCACTTCAGTGTGTTGAATTGGGGCGACTGAAATGCCCGGTAACACCCTTATTACTTTTAGCAAGATTCTGACAAAGCCTAGACTCCATTCAAAAGCAGTTAAGATGGACCTCTTCGATGTTCTTGCATTTCTTTAAAAATAAATAAATAAACTACATCCACAGGAATATGAAAGACGCAGAAATGTTTCCTCTCGTGTGGCATATAGATCAGCATTATGCGGATGTTATGCACAGCGTATGTTGCGAAATTCAAGATTTTGATAACAAACAATTCATTTAATGCAGTTGAACATAGTAACGGTCTACGTGATGCTCTGACTCAATAACACTGGCTCGCTCTATGTAGGCACCTTTTTTCCATGCTTCACAAGAAATGAAGTAACAAATCATACGATTGATTGTACCTGGGGGTAAGGAAACTAAAAAAAATCACGCCATCAGTAAAGGCAACTGCGAGATACGTTTATCTCTCTCTCTCTCTCTCTCTTTGGAAGGGTCGTAACAGCTGCTCCAGGAATGGTGGGAGATTAATTGTGAGCACGCCGAAAATCGTTCCGACCAATGACTAACTTGTAGAATATACACTAATCCGCTAATTACACGTATCAACTTCCGCTAATTGCACTTGGCCTGAATATCCACTCTGCTCTCGTACAGATGGAGATAGAATCATATGAGTTACATAAAAGTGGAGCCTATCAAGCAGGGGTGCCCACAAGGGGGGGCTATGACGCAAACTGCGTCATTGAAATATTTGGGGGGGGGTTAAAATCTATATAAATATGTTTGATGGGGGGGGTAAAATTAATCGAAAAGAAGATTTTTTCATGGAAGAACACCTACGGATAGACAATTGGGGGGGGTGCGTCATGGACATAAGGGGGGGTGGGCACCACTGTATCAAGTATCCTCTTAACACTCGGATGAAGCCAACGCTTATGGTCGAATTCTTACTCGCTACGGAAGTTCCTTCCACTAGTATAACTGGTATACCGGCTTCAACCCATTACGATAATGGGCGTGTGATATGTCACAAAGGTGACGACCGAAATAAGTAACATGCACACTGTGTTTCACTCTCTCGTCCTTACTATCGGTGAAGTTTTGGCCCCGATTGAGTATTATATAATGCCCGACAGCAGTTATATATCATTCATGCTGTCAAAAAATAAAATAAATAAATAAATAAAAATAAAATAAATAAATAAAATTAAAAAAATACAAAAATAAATACAGTCGAGCAGGCTGTATCTAGACAAACTATTGTCTATGCAACTAGCGTCAACGAATTAACTCTTCTTTCAAAATGGTTTATAAAATTTTTGGAAAACTTCAATACTTAAAAAGAGATTCTGATTTTGCTTTCATGTTCTTATCCCATTTCGAGATCATAAGAAAGAGCCTTACTATTTAAATGAAGTCTGAACAATTGCTCAGCTTTCTATTGAAGTGTTGTGCTTTCAGCAAAGTTTGCCATTAAATAAACATGAAAGTAATGCCTCAGAGCCTCTAATTAGGTACTCGTAAGTTCGAATCTCAGTTCTGATACGCAAGTCCACACGAAGGAATGGGGAATACTACGTAATAGTTAAAAATAGGTCGAATATGAATGCTCTTGAATTTCCCCTTCCCCTCGCCCAGGTATACTACTATTTGTGGGGTAGCTGATGTCCTGGCATTTTCAATCACGTAGAAGGATTTTATATGCTTAACTACCGCTTAATTCAATTTTCTATTGCTGGGGACGGAAATGTATAAATGAAATCTTTGGCACATGAAAGACTTTTTTTCATGCAAAAATGAAGTTCAATATGATGGACATTCCACGCTGGTAGAAAATCTGGTATGTACGAGTTTTTGAAAAAAAAAAAAAAAAATGAAATCTTTAAGTTTTACGTCCCACGGTTATGCCGGTTAGGCTAAAGGAGACGGTGATGATGAGAGATGAGTGAAATGGTGGAATGAAGAAAGTGGGAGGAAACGGGAGAACCCCGAGAAAACCCACGAGCACGGTGTTTGTCCACCACAAAGTTCACTTGGCGGGGGCTGGGATCGAACCCGGGACCCCAAGCACCAGAGGTGAACGCTCTACCACTGAGCCACCGCGCCCCCTGTACGAGTTTTTGATAAATGATATTCAGAACAGGAACAAATTCATTTCCATGTGACTACTGGCAATACACCTCATAGCTATGGAACAAGTGTGGATGTGCTGAATATGACATATGCATAATCAGAATAAGCTATTTTGAACCACTGAATTGCATGAACGAAGTGTATTTGGAATATCTTGTTCCATTGAATACAAGAGTCTCATCCAGTTCCATAACTTTTACTATTAGTTAATTTTTAAAATATAAGCGCCTCATTCATTTGTGTGCAATTTCAAAATTCCATATCGAAGAAGGAAAAGAGAAAAACTTACTATTATTATATGCCTGTTTTGAACCGTTAGGTAGAAAGGTATTAATTTACATCAACATCAAGAACTAATTCTAGCAAGGCTATAACAGCTCAATTTGAATATCGTGGCTCCTGTTTCGTTTTTCGGTTGTGAATTATTGTTGTATATATATATCTCTCTCTGTACGAGCATTAAGGAACAGACGGACAACTGTCTAATTATAATGATACACAAAGAAGAAAAAATGCACGACTATATGGCGACTCGAATCCGGGATCTTCGGCTTACCGTGTCGACGTGTTAAGCACTACGTTACCCAGTCCATTCCCTTAACAGCCATACATTTTCTCACTCCTGAAGACTGTGTTCATTCACATGTCAGACCTCGAAATTGTGGTTCCAACTATGAAGTCTGAGTAAATGAACACATATTTCAAGGGAGGAAATGTACGCCTGTTCAGGGAGCGGACTGGTTAGTGTAGTGGTTAACGCATTGGCATGGTACGCCGAAGATCACATGTTCGAGTTTCACTCCAGTTGTGCACTTTTTCATTCTTTTTGTATCATTGAATTTACACCTATAGAGGAACTGGTGTGTAAACCACCGGTATATTATATATATATATATATATATATATATATATATATATATATATATATATATATATATATATATATATATATATATATATATTTTTTTTTTTTTTTTTTTTTTTTTTTTTTTTTTTTTTGAAATCTGGAATGTGAAATGAGGGCTGATTCCCTTCAATCACCGGATATGTATCTGTATAAGAGTATGAAGTTCGTATCATTCTTTCGAATCGAGTATAGAGTTCGTAGCATTCACCTTTCCTAATCTCTGAAACTTTGTATCTTTTTTTGGTTTCCATATATGATGGAAGTTATTTGATGAAGTTCTACCAGACACCACTAGTGACAAATCTACAATGGCTTCACTTCTACAGAAAGAAAAGTTTCATACGGCGATTTTATGGGGGAGAACGCCAAGTATATTCATGTTGAGAAGCTCAAAATTCTGAAGAAAATGTACAAGCATATGAAACAGCAGTAAAATGGGTCAGCCGTTCTAAATGAAATAAAGAGTCCAAAACGAACTGCAATGTGAGTTGCTATTGCTCGCAGACTGTACCACTATCACCGAGTTCATGAATAAAGATAATAGGCACGGGTTCGTTCACATTATCATCTACAATAATTTGGATACAGAAGCGTCCTGGAAAGCTGAGGAAAGGTGTTCGGATCCTGGGAGACAATGCACATGTCCATTCTGCTCAGGAAACAAGTTACACTTGCCAGCTTTTTGTTCTATGAATTTCTTCCTCACACACCATATTCCCCAAACGTGCACTCAGTGCTTACTTTCCCAGCTGAAGCCTGTGCTTCGTATTAGGCGTTTCTCCGACGATGAACATATAATTATTGTAATGGAATGTTTCTTTAGCACCCAAAATGCCGGCTTCTACAATTAGGGTATGCAGATACTGAACTATCGTTAGGGAAAGCATGTCACTATGGGGAATTAATGTCTGAAAGATGATTAAATTCTAAAGCACGTATTTTCATTGTCTCGTGGGCTGTATTATTTATGTTATATATTACTGGTGCAAATAATACGAAAATAAAGTTATATTGTAAACACAATAGATCACACCTCACACTTTAATTTTAAAAAAAAATAAATAAATAATGTGCGGTACTTGTTTACCTGGTGTGGTTCAACATGTTCTCAGCTCACAAATGGCTACGTCAGGCCAGATGAAACGTTTAACCGTGTTAATTAGAAGAACAAAATGATATGCATCCTATCCTGTTACTAACTTATTTACTTTGTGTAGCGTGACCAGCACACTGGCTCTCAACGTCATTATTTTTTATCTCGACTTCTACACTGAAATTCAATATCTTACAATCACTTCAGTAAAAGCAAATTCTACTAATAGAGACTAATTATTCTTGGAAAGTCTTTGCTCCTCAATCTGTTGATGTTCCTTAGTAATCGGTATCGGAAATTTACGTAATACGCCTTTCTATATTGCTTATCCTTTTACATTACATTATTATTAGTGGTAGTTACATTACAATATTTTTTGTCTTATTAAGTGCACGCTATATGGTTTTTATTTACACTGAACAAAATTTATATTTTCTCTCTACATTTTAATTTGATCAAGAACACCTTTTTCCGTTTTTTTTTTTTTTTTTTTTTTTTCTAAAAAGCTTTTTATCGTTATCTACAGAATTTGGAAATTGTAAACTAAATACAGAAGGTAGTTTCAGGGTTATGGTAACGAATTTGCCATCCTTACTAGCTTAAGAAGTACCGTGACGCTACCAGCGGCTGCACTCGATGCGCAAGTCCTGTTTGTTAGCTATCGCTCTTCATCTCAGTATTCACAGGAGGCAGCTTTGAACCATTGTTTGATCAAGTGTGTTCAATTCCTCTTGACAAACTCTGCAAAGACAGTCGATTATACGCTGCTGTCGTCGACCCAACGCTCGTTTTAACAACGGGAAAACGAAAGTCCTTGGGGTATGCATAAGGGAATGTCACATAAATGTTTGTAAAGGGGATTGCATGAATTCCCATTTCACGTGCCATCCGCTGCATGTACACTCATGACCAAAATTATTGTCGCATGTCTATAAATATGTTGTTGTAGGAATATAATTTGATAACGAACTCACCTGGTATTTCTTATAATGTTAGTATGTGTATAATCTGCAAAGACATGGCAAATTTCATGTCAAAAGAGCAGTAAATAAGAATAAAACGAAAATAAAATTTTCTTGTCCATTTAGCAACATTTTGTTTTACTCATTCTAATTTTCGTATTTATAATTCTTTTCCTATGAAATTTACCTCAAATATACATTTTCCGGTTATACAGATAGTATCAGTATTAAAAGTACCCTGCAAAATCATTATCAAATTATATTCTTACAAGAAGACAGTTATAGATATGCGACAATCATTTTGGACATGAGTGTACATCATCGTTGACTTCGCAGTAATACTGGACGCCTTTTCCTGGTGAGTGATAACAAGATTTGTTGCTGCAATATAAGAATGGAATGTCATGGAAATATCGAAATTACCAACTGTCCGTCTGTAGTAAGCTGCATTAATTTTAGCTTTTTGCCCATTCTGCGTATAGTAAGTTTGCCATTACAGCAGAAACCAGCAACAACCATAAGGGCAAGTTGAGAACTTCCCGAACCACATAACCATTCACACAAACAACCGACGTCCTTTCTACAAATCAACAACAATACTTTCGTGCTACCTGCAATACCTTCTCGGGTGTGTTTACGTGTGCTGCAACCTAGCGATCAAATTCGTTACCAGAAACTACTTTCTGTAAATAAAAACACAAATTTGAGGCTTTACATTCGATGAGATTTAGAATTGATACACGACAGATGCAGTTTTCAATATGCAGATTCTTAAAATTCGTTAGTTCTGAATGTATCCATTCATAACTTTCTCAAGTATGTATCTTTTCCCCTACATGAAGTAATGGGAAGACAGCGATTGATACATGATAATTGTTATTTCCGAATTTGATGTATAATGCGCCAATACTGACAATATATCAACATTTTCTTTCAATGAAGTATTTGCAAATACTCCCCTTCCAGTGCCTCTTTGACCACAGACTAGCAACTCTTTTACCTATTTAAAAACTCCACCTGTCCTTTCAAGGTTGGTGGTTGGTAACAAGAAGCGCATATTTAATTTTTCATTTTTTCTTTCTAAATAGTATCTTCTACTCTTTTAGCGTTTCTATATGGGAGCTTCAAGTTACAATAATATTTTTTTCGGTACTGTATAATGACAGTCAAACTTAATGAACAAAACACAGTTGTAACGTTTATATTTACACTAAAAATGTGCTGCACGAAAGGAATGATGTATACAGTCTATTCCTTTATGTTGATGGTAGAACTTTAATCTTTTACTTAACTTAAACAAAATTATCTTCACCCCACATTTAATAGATGGATTTTCTGGAGATATTTTACGTGTAATCTGTTCAGTGCTATTTAGTACGCTGGTGTTATTATTTTATTAGTAGTTTAATTGAAAGAGAAACCACCACCAATTTTAAGTTATTCAATACTTAATATGAAATAATTTCAAGAAAGAAAAAAAAGTACCAAACTGATGAAAATCGAACACAATAATGCGATAATAAAACAAAATATTGAAAAAAAAAAATGCATGCTTAAAGGGAGAATGAAAATTTGCAACTTAAATTTGAAATCCTGAATAATTACTTTATTATGCTCTAAATGAATATATTAAGCAAACTAATTTACTTCGATGTGACAAATGATTAAGATAGTGCTTTCAGTATACGTCGTTCCGGGTTCAATTTCCATTTTCAATTTTTGGTGTTGATTAGGAATTTTCAACTTTTTTGAGGCAAGGGGGCGACTGAGATTTAAACTTGCAGATAATGAGAGATCTGAACTTCATCTATTGGCATCGCGAAGTGTGTTAATAGAATTAGGATGTAACAAATTCCAGTCTAGAAAGGCAGAACAGTGCTATGGGTGATCATGTGCTGACTGGAGTATCACTCACCTAACAAGTCATCTGACAAGAGAAAAGCCACGTAGGCTGCACATAACTAAGTTATTGTTGTTTAGTTACCAGACTAAATGCTTGTAACTACCATTCCTGTGCAGGATTCCATCCAATGTTCTAAAACGTACTACGAAAGATTTATATTCTGTATTATAGGTTGAAATTGTAAGAAAAATATAGTACGTTGATTTGACGGTTTATGGAATTTAGCTTTTTCGTTACTGAATTGTTGAAGTTTATTTACTCAAAAACTGACAATTTTGTCCTACTAATAACTTTTTAAAATAATGTTAATACATTTGACTTCTGCAGTGTAAGATCTTAAAAGCTTTGGATGAGTAGGCTGATTTCAAACAGGAACACTAACGTTAACAAATAAAGTTTTGAAGTTGAATTATATCATCGATGTTACAAGGTACATAGCATTGAAGTGATCTGCTTTATTTGTTAACCAAGCAAGCGTCACGAAAATATTTTATTTTCAGTCAGTTATGTTTTTCAACAGTGTTGTTTAAAATCTTGTAATGTTGATAATATTTTTTTTTCTTCCGTAAACAAAGCACATTGATAGGTGTAAATACCATTAACTTGGATCGGATTAAGGAAAAGGATTTGGAAAATATAACTGCAAGAATCAGACCAAGTCCACCTCAAGAAATTTTCCAAAGGAAGAAATACTACAAAACACAAATTTGTTACTAAATAATAAAAATTCGTATTACAGAAAGGCATGCATGATACTGCTCTTTAAAAAAAAACAAGCATATTAAAGCAGTATAATAATTTCAACTCAAGATAAAAGAAAGGAAAACAATTTATTTTTTATTACCATGTCATTAGTAAGAAAAAACAAGATATCTGCTTTATGAATTCTTCACATTTTAGTATAGATCATGCAGTATTTAAAATAAGGACAAAATTATTGATTTCAACATTTATGAATTATCAATTATCATGGCTATAATCGTGTATGCACTGCTAAAAAAAGAAAAAAAACTAGTATAACTACTTTTTATGTATAAAACTAGTGTACATAATTTAATAAAACAATACGAAATCAGAATTTGAATAACTAATAAGCATATAAACTACATAACAATAAAGCAATAATTAAAATACAATCATGAAAAACAAAGTGCACTGTACGTCATTCATAATCCAAACAAAATTATTAAAGCATAACTGGGGGAAAATATGAAAATCACAATAAAAACGATGAGAGCAAAATTGTATGAAATACGCCCTGAAGATGTTAACTATACGCATAGTTAAGTAACATCGAAGTGTGGTTAATATGTCAAAATTATCATAAACTCCATGGCGATACAGCGAATAAAGGACTATCGCTAAGATCTGAGATGCATATGAAACCAGCACATCGTGTCATACCCATTATTCCTCATTTTCTGAACCGAAATTTCGTAATTGTTAATTCCAGTAGCTTTCAAACTGCTTAATGATGTTTGCCAATAATATCGAAAATTCGGGAATCGAACTTGGGAATCTTTTCGGACAGATGAGAAAATTTGAAACTAAACTTTTAAAAACAATCTAATGTACTAAAGATATCATTCGTAACAAGGAAATGACAATGTAGAAAGATATATTTTATCTCTGGACTGATACAATAAATTGTTTTGTAAGGTGCGATTACAGTTTGTGATTCTCTCTTAAATCTCTTCCACGAGATCATGAAACACTGGGTTTGCTATTAAAGAAATGTGGGTTTGTATCCGACGACATAGGACTTGAATGACCATGCGCACCAGAAGAAGAGGTTCTGTAAGTCAATGTAAGACCACTGCAATTAGTCTTACCGACGAGTAACACACCAGTACTGGCAGATACTATTCATCTTAGATAGTGGACGGCATTTGTAAGCGTGCTTCAGTTTTAGCAATTTTAGAATGAGAATTATCTTACACCGGGACTGACCAAAGATCTTACTGAGAATAAGCAAGTTTTCTGTGATGAAATAATTTATAATGATCATTATTGGCTATCAAGTACAATTGCTAAATACAGTATCTCTTGTCTACTCTATCATCTTTGCTAGGATCGTGGTGCAACAGTGGTAGAACGCTCACCTCTGGTGCGTGAGGTCTCTGGTTCGATCCCAGGTTATCAAGTGGGCTTTGTTGTGATGGGAACGCATGCCAACCCTCACAACATTCCAATTAATCACTCAAGTAAGCTTTGTGGTAGACAAACACCATGTGTAGGGTTTTCTCGGAGTTCTCTCGTTTCCTTCCACTCACTCCATTCCACGATTTTATTATCATGATCAACGTGACCCTTAGCCTACGTACTTAAAAGTGAGAAAATAAGGTAGATGTTTGTGTTAATTTGAAAGGGAACACAAGGAATATACATCAAATTTTACACTAACCATAATAATGCATGTTTTGAAGTTGATTTTTTTACCTCATTACTTTAGATAACTTGCCTGCTGTCTTCTACTGGAAAGTGGTGAAAATTACTAGTTAATTCTTGAACCTACTGTTAATATTGATTAAACAGATCCTCTTCTTTATAACGATATAAATACTACTTTTAGTTACAAACTAATACTTGTAGAAGCACCTGGTTAGTGTTTTCGCAATTTTACTTATAAATAATTTGCAACTTAAGAAAAAAGAAGTTCATAGCATGTAATGTACGTAGAAGAGGAGCTTGCCAGAAATAATAATCATGAAATTATATAGCATTTAGTACATGAAAAAAAAAACCCTGCTCAATCAATACTGACAGTAGGCACAAGAATTAACAAGCAATCTTCACCATCATCCAGCAGAAGACAGAAGCGAAGTCGTCGAAATTACCGAGCCAAAGCATCAGCTTTGAAACATGCATTAATCAACGTTAACATAAAATTTGGTAGATGGCCATTCCTTTTGATCACTTTTAATGTTATATCTTTTAATAATTAATTAACAAAAACTTCTTATATTTTGTTTTACTCCATGTAAAAGATGTCCTACAAATATGAGATTTTCTGAAATCGTAACTTTGCAAGCACTGTAATGTAGAACCAAACAATTTATAAAACATGACAAAGGTGTTATGCCATTCACTTACCGTAAAGCAGTGGAGTGGTACACAGTGTGCATTCGCCCTGAAAGCGTATTACAAGGATAACGACAGTGTCAGTGCCGCACATCAACAATTTAGATATTATCAACTGCAATGGCATGTACAATTTTTATCTGCGCATGCAGCAGCAAGTTGGGCACGGCAATTCGAGGAAACCGGTTCAACCCTGAAGCAGAAACACTACGATGACCTGTCAATGCCCTAACATAGAGTGTTCGAATTGCTAGAGAGAGAAGTTCACAACACTCTGTTGACGTCAGCAGCGTTTCTGTAGCTGTGCAAATCAAGTGTACATAGATCGTGTGCAAATCAAGCGTGCATGATGAAGTGTAAGCAAAATTTAATTCATAAAAGTTTTAGATTGTTAAGAAATTGATACCGAGTGACCACGGGTAACGCCAAACTTTTCTTCTCTTATAGTCTGTGGTGTTTTTTGTGGGGCTAGATTTTCGTGGACTTCTGAATCTCTACGGAAATTAACCAGATTCTTGTGGACATGCTACATCGAGAAATGAACATAACCCCGACGACTTCAAGAATGTGTACGCAAAATAGTGTCCATCTTTTGACGTAATCTTCAAAACATGATGGACATCTTGTGAGTGATTACCAGTTCAAAGTTAATTGCATTGTCATGAACACATTCGCTTAGATGTTCATCATAATCTTCTATTTTTATTTTCAAAATATCCCATATTTTTGAGACATCCTTTTACATATCTTTTGTTTTGCTCTCATCATGGGGAAAGGTAGTTATAGCTAACCTTCTTACTGTTAACGAACTGTCTCATTATACGGTATATTGATAAAAATCTGCACCTTCTGTGGCATTTTATTGTTATTAGTGCTCTTATCGTCAGATTTAATATGAGCTATACAAATTTTAGGTTTTCGAACAATGTGAATATTAAAATACTTCGAACATGATCTTTAAGTGTTCAATGAACTGTCAACATCGCTATGTACAAGATACTGTAAAATTCAATATGCACTTCAATCAAATTCAAGTCATGCAGCACACTGACCCTACCATAATTATTTTTCAATACCTCTGTCACTCAATTAATGTCTGCTATATTCTTAAATTATGTAATGGTTCAGTACATGCAACTTACACAGTAATTATTAAGATTTTAAATACATTAAGCTTGCAATTATAGTTATTTGCAGTAAGTTTAATATTAAGTAGACCCTTCACCACCACCAAAGAAGCAAAAATTTTAGTTACAAAGTATAATGTAGTAACAGATGCAGCGTAGTGATCAAAAGCTAGTTTAGCTCATTCCTCAATTTCAAAATGAGGTGTATTGAAATACGGAAATATTTGTCCAAAATTTAATATTGGAAATTTATATGCGAATTTTAAGCCATGTATTCAAAAATAGAATTAAAGCAGTACTATGTGATACACACAGCAACAATATATTAGTTACTTTAAATTACTTTACCCAAGTTATATATTTACAGTATCTTATTTCCTATGATATTCTATTTGGGGTTTTTGTTTTCTACACTACAATATACAGAATAAATTATTTTATATATAAGAGCCATTCTAAAATCAGGGGAATAAATTTATATAAACCACTAAAATCACAACTAAGCCTTGTAATTTACCGATTACTATGAACAACAACAGATTTTGAAAAACAAAAATTAAGAGGCGAATTTTTATAAAACCAATCACTATATATTTAAAGTACTACATAATTAGCGAAGGTACATGAAAGGACTGGATATACACAGACAGAGCTACAAACTCTGTATCAGAATATCCAGTATAAATTATCAGAGATACCCAACAATTTTCAGATACAATCTTTGAAACTTTAAATGCTATAAAAAGAGAAGCTACTTTTTTAACAGTATAAAAAGATTTTTCAGTTACTCTGTTATGTAATTTGCGCACATGTAACCAACAATATAAAGGGAAACAATTATTAGCTTAAGAAAAATTACATTCAAAAAACCTGAGTTTATTTTCTCACGTTACGCAAAATTTGTCAACAATTAGACAAATTGGCTTGGGATTCCTGCTACACTACATGCCATTTAAGACATATATTAAAGCTAAGTATGCTACGACGCTCAAAGACACGAGCATGAGGTATGAATGAACTTTGAATTTCCATGTAAAATTCTAGAATACTTTGTTGCTATCCACATAATTAAGTACGTGAAAATGGAAACATTTTCCACGTTAAAATTCTAATTTAACGCTTTATTATTGATTCCTTTATATTTGAAGTATAACAAATTATTTGGATATGTGTATTCTAGGATGGTCCTTATTTTTCAACGTGCGAGTTTCATTGAGTTTGACCCTTTAAGATGGTTTCATATCAGGCCAAAGTAACAAATAAAAAAATAAATAAAAAAAACTGAATTGAATAATATTAAATGGTGCCCCAAGCGAACTCAGCTTTTAAATTTATTTACAGTATACAATATGAGGCAAATGTGCCTTGTAAGTTTGGAACAGTTAGAAGGCATGATATTTCTTCTTGGATCGGAGTAAGGGCGATCGAGCCTCACTTACTACTGTAGAGTACTATCATAGCGGCCATCTTGGACTCAGATCAAAATTTTTAATAGGTAGGAGTCATGTAGCATCGGTCGGGGTAGGTTTTTACCCCGAACATACATTTGATATTACTTGGATCTTATCCCTTATCATTTAATAGCTATCACCTTCATAATACCTGTTTATTAATTGATAATTAAAAGATATCTATGCTTCATATTGTATACTGTAAATGCATTCAAAACTTGAGGTTATTACTGTAAATGCATTCAAAACTTGAGGTTACTTGGGGCATCATTTAATATTATTAAAGTGAGTTAGTTTTTCTCAGGGTTGGTCTGATATAGAACCATTTTAGGGGAGGGGTGAGACTTAAAAAAACTCTGAAGTTGAAAAATAAGAACCACCTTATTGTATATGCTCAAGTAATATGTATATGCTTAATTTCTCACCAATTGAATTGAACTTGCAGTCTCTCCTGAATTCTCGATTTTTACACTTTTATATTCTTTTAAAAATTAAAAATACGTTGACCTTACCCTTAGGTAATGATCAGAATCGAATTACTGCCGCTACTTAGTCACAACAGGCATTACTATTTTTTTTTATTTATTTATTTCCGCAAAGGAAATATTCTAAACTATTTTTAATGTACATGCATTTATATATTTTTGTTGTTCAATGTTTGGAATAACATCAGCGAAAAAATAATAAAAGCACTCGACGAACCTGAAGACGTTCGTTCTCTTAATGGAAAAGAACAAAGCCCTTTAACATTTTCTCCTTAAAATTTGTGAATAATTGACTATGAGATGCTTTCAAAATTTGGTAATTCACAAGATAAAGATGTGCAACTATAAATCTACGCGAAACTTGGACGGGAAAATTTTAACTTAAGCCTTCATTCTAAAAATAGAATATTTCAAGCTACGAAACAAACTTTCATCAGTTTGAACACATGGAAGAAAATAAAGGTACTTAAATTAACAGTTATGAAATTTTTACATATCACCGATCTTATTTTGGAATTACGATCGATACACTGTCACTATATTTACAATTGAAATTACTCTTGCCTCAATGAATTTAAAATGCAAATGAAAAGAAAAGATGGTTAAGTTAATTTGAACGGTTCGTATGTTAGTAACATTTGTTGTGTACTATACAACAGTATACAGATAAATTCTTTTTATGAACACTTTTCTCCAAAACTAACTTATACACTTTTACGCACATATAAAGAAACTTGAAAGAAGAAATCTGGAAGAAAGAAAGAAGAAAAAAATGGGAGAGAGTATTCCATAAACACTAATTTCCATACTGATTATTTACACTAGAAATATTTCATAACTGTTACGAAAGGAAATCTATCTATTTTATATTATAAATGTGAATATTATTTACAAAGAATAAAATATTTCTATGATTCTATACAAAAGAGCAAATATATCACACTAACACAATACATTTTTGATCATCGTTGATAGTTTCCTCGCTTCCGAAAGAGACAGAGAAACAACGAAAATAAAAAAAGCAATATCGTATTACATATTTGCTATCAGTATCTGTACGGATATGGTGATATATCAACTATGTATTTTGCTTTGTGATATGTATATATGCCCTCTTGTACAGAATCATGTCAGTGTCCCTTTCTCCCTGACCACGAGATTTTGTATTCACAAATACATGAAACAGACTACAATCTACTGACAAGCGACTCGTTGAGAATAGAAAATTAGAATCGACAGAACTTCTACTATAGTACCTTATTTACAGTTTAAATCTGTCTATGAAAATAAAGTTCTCCGAGAAAAATAAACAAGTCCCTATCCGGAAACAAGCAATTTCCCACACCTTAATTCCTCCGAAATGTATAAGCGCGTCAAGAAAATTTTGCTTTTTCCATTGTTTCCATCTAAATAGTAATAGTTTGGAAAGACGAAGACCGAAAATTCAAGTCAAATAATTTATTCATGCACTCAAATGTGCAGTGGCGCTAACTTTAAAATAAATCCCTATTATGAAAAACTTCATTAAGTGAACTTGGCCTAACTGTTGCAGTTACTACCTTTAAATAAAATATATATAAAGTAAAAGTAAAATATAACTTTATTTGAGATATTTTGATATAGTAGCTCACTTTGAATCTCCATTAGCCATCTATATTTTTTTTTTTTTTTTTTTTTTTTTTTTTTTTTTTTTTTTAAGTGATATCCTTGTATTTAAAAACAACTCATATATGAGTGTAAAATAAAGATCTTGTAGTTACTGAATCACAGTTAGAATTGCTTTGTGAAACATCGGCAATCGTATGGGTCTCCTTCACCAACCCAGAACGTTTCCCTACACTTAATCTTCTGCAGTACTCACGGGCTATAGCTCTTAAGCGTGAGATGCCAGGAGATCCTGGAGGACTATTAGGACTTGAAGGGTTGTGCGACTTCCTTTCTATTGGCCCCGTATGCTGAACTGTAAGGGTGTGTCGGAAATCTGAAAGCAAAGTACATTAAACTATTAATGAAAACAGGAATTTTAACAGATTTTTAACACAAAATCCTCTATAGGTGTAAATTCAATGATACACAGAGTGAAGAAGTGCTGGACCGAAACTCGAACCCAGGATCTTCGGCGTATCATGCCCATGCATTAACTACTACGCACCCAACCCGCTCGCAGAACAACCATACATCCTCTCACTACTGAAGCCTGTGTTCTTTCATTCAGACCATATGTTAATACCACTAGTAATCTAGTGGTTAATGGATTGGCACAGTATGCCGAACATCCCGGGTTCGAGTCTCAGTCCAGTCATGCACTTTTTCACTCTGTGTGTGATCTAAATCAAACTTATTCCATAATTCATCTTGTACTATTTCGAAATAAAGTAACACAAAACGCCACAGGAAATATGAAGACATGTATTATAGTACTTCTTCATTTTCAATTAGGAATTTCCACAAGAAGTTTGAAAAATAAAATATAATACAATACAAGGTTAAAATTGATCTCTACGTTATATTTTCTAATTAGGTATTATTTTCTAAATTACAAATTTACCGGAATTACCGTCATATTAAACTAATGAAATGTTCACAAGTTTGAGTCTCGCAAATCCTAGTTCTTATTTGAAAAAAATTTTATGTTAATGCAGATTACTAACTGTAACAGGGATTTCTTAAAGGGACAAAAGATCTAAAAACCTCATTACGGACTATTGGATACATAACGAATCTGGTAACAAAACCATATCAAGAAATTTTGACATTTAGTTAATCAGGCAATTGAACTATACGATATAGTAATTTGAATTTGTGTATTTTTATAAAGATTTGCTTTTTTTTTTTTTTTTTCGATGTCTTCTCACTAGAGTAATAAACGAACATTTCCTATATCTAGATTTCAAGATGATATAATAATAATAATAATAATAATAATAATAATAATAATAATAATAATAATAATAATAATAATAATAATAATAATAATAATAATAATAATAATAATAAAAAAAGTTTGAAAAAAGACTGAACTGTTCGAAATGAATCGGTATTCACCATTTAACGGAGAGAACATAAACAGAGAGATTAAACTGAACACATTAATAGTAACTACAAATAAATAAATAAATAAATAAGTAAATAAATAAATAAATAAATAAACAAATAAAAATTCTACATGCACAAAATTTACAGTACGCATCCCTTGAATTTTAAATGAAGAAATAGTAGTATGAAATTCCTATCATTTTTCATCTGCACACAAATTTTTAAAACACAAAACTTTCGAATGCTAACTGAATTCATCTATTTGGTGAATGGGGAAGTCTGTAGTAAATAGTGCGACAAGAAGGAAATTAACAATTGACAAGAGCAGCATTTATTTCACACCAAAACAATTCTTATTATTATAGCGTCTTGTATTTATCTGCATGTTGCTATTCCTAGATTAAGATGAGATGTCTATGTAGAAGTTAATTAGAATACTAATTTTGTTAATTTTTATTTTTTAAATCATTAATAAATGCCACCACTTCACTTAGGTTATCAAAGTCTGTATCATTTTATTTATTTATTTTCTTTCTTTTTTAATCTTCAGTTTTGGCTTGGATTAAATGTTCATTACATTAATGTTGTCTGTGTTCAAATAAGTATTATGTTTATATTTTGAAAGATCTGAACTCTGTTCTCATTGTCTTTGAATCTCCGTTACGTTCCGTGATTTTTTTGTTATTTTGTGTTATTCGAGCATTCACAAGTGATCTCTTACACATTTACTGGCATCTCCATAATGAAAACCAACTTTAACCTCTCTATGCCCGCCAGGAATTTGAACGAAATCGTACACTAACGTTGGGAGCCTTGGTGACCCGCCTAATTAAGTCAAGATTGATACATCGTTGGAAAGCTTATGGAACACAAATTCCAACGAGGTAACAGGCTTCTAGACCAATTCAGTGAAAAGATACCTTGTCTTATATGGAACCGTCCTGAAAACAAATGTAAGTTACATCAAAAAAAGTGACCAACTTTCCCCCTCCGCCCTATATAAGAACAAATTCACATACAGGGAATTACCATGTAGTGGACTACGTCATTGTTTCACATATCAATTTTTTGAGTGTACTCCTAAGGGGGAGGGGAATATCCCCCCAAAATCCTGATGCATTGAAACAAGAATGTTATCCTCCTACCTTCGTCGTGGTATCCCCACATACATAAAACATATTGGCGGAAAGGTTCATCCTTCAGGAACACATTGATACCAAAATTATCTTCCTAGCTTAATTAGGAACTGAGCTATTGAGGTTTAAAGTCTCGACGCAGCAGTTGCGCAAATGGGGGTTTTAAAATTATGATAATGACCTCTGCACGTGTTTATGTTAACAATTTAGTTAGCATTTCTTTACACCATTCCACATGCATGCGGTTCTGCTGTTCAGTCAAAGTGTGAGGCACCCAACGAGATGAAACCTTCCTGAGCCGAAGATGATCATGAACAATTTTTGTTACTGCTGGCGATCCAATGTTCACTGTAGATTCAATGTCCTTGAAAGTTGTTCGAGGATTTTCTCGAATCATTTGTTCCACAGCGGCAATGTTTCCATTTGACACAGCTGTTGCCGGACGTCCAGCTCTTTCTTCATCTTTAAGCGATGCCCGGCCTCTTCTGAATTCACCAAACCACCGAAAAATTGTAGCACTGGAAGGAGCAAGGTCCCCAAATGCCCCCTGCAAACGGTCAAGGCTTTGTGTCTCGTTCAAACCACTTTTGAAATCGTAAAGGATCATTGCCCGAAAATGTTCCCTTTCGAGCTCCATTCTGACAGCCGAATACTGCTCACATCAACAAACAAGTGAAGGCGATACGGCCATGCCGATAAGCGAGGCAAGTTGAAACTTACTTCGCTTTTTCGCTCTGGATACCACTACCGAACGCAATTGTTGGAATTCAAATACTGTGCCACAACAATGCGTATCTCAAAACTTTCGTAGTGACCCTCGTACTAGACTACAAGAAACCTTAACTCAATATACCGTGTAATAGGATATCAAAGTTTACACAGTGCAACATAACTATTTGAAAGGGAGGTTTGCAAACCATACTTCATTAGGACTAAAACCCTAAACTCAACACCGAAGAAGGAAATTTAGATAGATATTGGGATAACATTACGAATTTCATACACACACATCAAATAGTACATTCACGTAAACATATCTTCATTACTTTGAGATTTCTTCTTAGTACGAATTTTGCTGTAAATACATATAACATGGGAAGAATATAATATTAAGTCAATATCTTTATTATTCCGAATTTTCATTATGTAATTTTTAGTCATTTACGAATAATTACAAAAGCACTTATATAAAATGACTTGGCTACATTGAACTTTCGCACTGGTTCAAAGATGTCGTCTGATGAGTGTAGAGGACCATTCAAGAGAGTTTCAGGAAGTAATTAACTCTTTCAAATATCTGAGATGAAATAAAAAATATAAAACTGAGTAACATTAATACGATATGTGCACTTTTCATACCAACAAAATTTTGTGGGGGGCTGTATAGGAGTGTGAAATTCCCGATAGAATAGTGAGTTTTTATTTCGTGTATAAATAAAAATTTTCACTGATGTTAAACGTATAAACATGGGAAGATCGTACTAAATAATACGACTTAAGTCAATGTGATTATTGCAAATTGATACTAGTTGAAGTATCTAAAATATCGGTACCTATATTAGCTACCAGGAATCTTTAGCCTATTCAGAAATTTTTCCACTCAATGTGTGATATACTTCATTTCAGCTACGTTTTGACCAGTATCATATGCCAAATTTAAAGAAAAGATTTACCACATTAAATTGTATCTTTAGTTTATTACTTAAATCTCTTTTCATCTGAAGTAAACTATATATACTTTAATAAAATATTTTGTTTTATACAACAAAGAGCATTCAAAATTGAATTTAAAAAAAAAAAAAAAAAAGTAGCAATACTTTTGTTTCAAATTCATTTTGGAATATAACTTTTCTACTTAATATGTATTATTGAAAAACAGATTAACTATAGACAGTATACGTGTAGTCAACGAAGATGTACACAGTGCACGCGCTCTCGTGGAGGTAAGGCGTTATACACTAGTGAATTTTCATTTCTCTCTGAGTTGCTGCCGTACTAATTTAAGCGCCGTCTGTGTAAATCTTTGTTAGGGTCTTATAGACACTATGTGTTCTGTCTAAGGCTAGAATCGATTTCTCCAAATATTTTCAACAAATCCTTATGCATTTTGAAATCCATTTTCCCTTGACTGATTATATTCTCTGTTTGCATTTATAGCCTAACTCCCTCCCCCCCTCTCTCTCTCATCTCTCTCATATATCTATCTATCTATCTATCTATCTATCTATCTATATATATATATATATATAAAATCTACCATAGAATTACTCATTGCTAAAATCTACATAGAACGATTCTTCAGATTATACATGTTGCGTTTAATGAAAGTTAAACATTACTTGACAGGGTGCCACAGAAATCCGTGTACAACTATTGTTTATGTATATCGTCATTTCAAATAAAGTCTTACTAACTTCAGCCTTCAAAAAATATAGCGTTCTACAATTCTAGAAAGTTATGTGAAATAGTACGTTTAGACTGTTTTTTATTATTATTCATCAAACGGTGACAAAATCTGTAATTTACGTCTTTAAGCTAAAGGAGACGTATGATTAATAAAAATTAATAATCATATAATCAGATACGAATTGATGGAATAAGAATGTGGGAACGGGAGAATCTCCACGATAAACTCACATAGCCTGGAATTGAACTGAAAACCAATAGCATCAGAGTTGAGCGCCTCGAGTTATCGAACGCTGCGAAAAATGTCATAATCATACATGGCACCTTATTTGGTTCTAAAATTTTTCTCATGTGTGTACATTTTTCAAACTTCTGTCACTAGTTCACTGTACTTTCTCAATTTTTACACAAAGAGAAGTCGAATGGCATGAATTTTCTTTCGAGTTACACTTAAGCTCCGTTTACTTTCCACGGAACAAACATACCGTTTCTTTTTCTGTCTTACAAATACTAAAATATATTGCATTACATGACTCAAAAGGCAACAATTTAAATGATAATATACCTGATGGCAAACTAATCTGATTGGGTTCTTTCTTTAGATGTTTCAAACGGTATTTTTTAAATTTTCCTTTCCGTTTATTTGGCTTCGGTGTCTGTTGCTGGATAAACATGATGTGGAGTTCCCGCTCCAATAGGTCGATCTCTCTGGCTGCCAACTCTTGTTCTCGTTGCCGAAGATTTTCTTCCACTATTCGCTGGTGCAATTGTGCTCTCGTCAGCTCTTCTTCTCTGCATCGCAACTCCTACAAAAGTGCATATATATCATTAGGCTGTCCAATGTAAATTTAATTCATTGATATCAATTTTATCATCAAGGGAGAGCATACTCGCACTATAAAATAATTACAAACTATACCTTCATGAGCTTTGAATGAAAATATAGCACGTGTGGTGCAAGCCGGCATTATCATGTATAGCATAACGAATGTTGGCAATGTGTAATAGTGTTGTTACGAATGTGTAATATTAACTTATTACCCAGCAAGATCAAGCTAAAGTATCAAATGACCCGCCAAAATATTAGACAGTCTGATTATTTGAATACTACTGTATGCTATATTCTAGTTAGGAGTCACGTACTACTCGACAATTATTTCACATAATATGAAGTTTTATCATTGATTGACTGAGAACAATACTAGAAACCTGAAGGATGGGGTATTTCACCTAAGCGGTCAGTACTCATGGATTTTCGCAGGCAATATTAAAACGAGTATACCACGAATACTTAAATTTTGGATATCATTATGAAACACACCGCTCAGCATTTTCAAGGACAGAACCATGGGTAATTAAACACCAAACTATGCACAATATCCATGATTAACCAGCACTGCTACAACAATAGTCGACATAACGACAGCAATTACAACAGTTTCCGTCTCATGTATTCTAATGTCTCGTAACAATCATTGTGATCCATATATTTTCTTATATAGAAAATGCTTGTACATCTGAGGTAGAAAATCAGCAAGTAAAAACATTGTTATGTCTAGTAACTGTGACTACAAACAGTTTAGCATACTATTATCAACAGTACCTTCCGGTGAACGAAGTTGCAGATGAATTCACTTGAATTAATTCGGCAAATACCGTAACCGATGATCTAGTTACCATTCTTCCGGTTAGCACCCCAGATGTTACTACAGATGAAAACACGGAAAATGACGATGATATTGGAGAAGCGAACAGTCTGGATGTCCCGGGAGAACTCAAGTTGGAGTGCATGGAAGATGAACATGTGAATAGTAATAAGCAAGAGGAGATTCTGTTCATGAGAAACAACTGTTTTTTTGAGCATGAAATGGCTATGAGGAGAAAGAAATAATCATATTATTTGTAACGCGTGAATAGAAACTGTAATACTGTACTCGACTGTAGTCTGTGCTGGAAATTTCTGAAAAAATTAACATTTGCTATGCCAGAATATATGATAAAGGTAAGTATTCTAAATAGAACTACTATCAGAATGGTACAAAGTTCATATTTTCAGTGTAAAAATTGAGTGTTCCTCAGCGTCTTATCCTATCAGGTTGCAACAAGTTGCCACAACAAAATCTATATTGGACTCAGAGTGGGCACTTACCCCAGGAAATCAATTTTAAAAGTTGAGATCGTTTCCACATTTCAACGGCAATGGTGATACAAATTCCGACAGGATATTCAAATTTCGACCAATCAAATTGATATGTTTAATTCTGTTTTTCAAAAGTTTGATGTGTGCGAAAAGCATCTTTCTGTGGATGAAATGATCATACCAAATTTCGACCTTTATAAGCTCAAACCGTTGACAAATGATTGAATGAAGAATTACGATTTAATTGGGGCGTAAGCAGCAATGCTATTTGGTCACGATAAGCAAACCATTCACAATTGAAAACCAAATTTGATTTGGTTACAAGTTTTGAGCTCTCTGCAGATGAGATGGTTATTAAGTAAATTTTGTCTGTATTGTGGAAGTACACTTTGCTTAACTGCTTACTATTCTAGCAATCCTGAAATTATATTATTATTGTAGATAAAATTTCAATAGGATATTAAAATTTTGTAGACTTAAACTAAGTGTGTATTTGTAATGCAATACTGTAGATGCTTATTCCATATACATGTATACATAATTATTATTCTATACGTAAATAATAATAGAACTACACTAAGCTTAGATACATCTTTTTATTCTCACTAACAAATTATTTATTCTGTTAGAGAAAAATTTATAAAACTACATACACGGTTAGAAAATTGTTAATAAAGAAATTCATCAAAAAGTATTTATTTGTATTTATTTATTTGTACATAGTTATGGGCATTGCCGGCATCTGTGACTTTAAGCCCATCAGGTATGAAGGATGACGTCCCTCGACGAGCACACTATCCGGGGAAGGAAGAGACAAATAGGACTTGTATGTCAGGAACCATCCCGGCATTTGCCTGGTGTGAAGGAAAATTCACGAAAACATCATGCAGAATAGCTGGCTTGAAAAAGATGTTACACTTTTTTGACCGAGTGTCCCCACCGGGAATCGAAGCGGGCAGGGCTTCTATCAAAAAACATCAATGAAAGAATAAACCCACTGCTGTCAAATGAGAGTGCCTCGTCAACTTGGTTCTAAAAAATTCTGCCTACAGTTTGTACGATGCAAAATTGAAAGAAACTGGAAACTACTTTTAAAAATATTTGCTTGGTAAATAATGGGTTAAGTGCAAAACTTGTTCTTAATGGGAATAACTTCAGACACCGTGGAGTTTCTTTAGATTCATTGTATTCGCTACTCTAATTACTACCTGGTTTGAGCCTAATCATACGTAGACTATTTATTTGGAAACTTGTTTAGACGCGATGCCCACACTATTGTGGTATATGCTTCCGATCTCGAAATAAATTCGATTAAAAATGAAAAATGAAATGAAATCTTTGAGTTTTACGTCCCACGGTTATGCCGGTTAGGCTAAAGGAGACGGTGATGATGAGTGATGAATGAAATGGTGGAATGAAGAAAGTGGGAGGAAACGGGAGAACCCCGAGAAAACCCACGCACACGGTGTTTGTCCACCACAAAGTTCACTTGGCGGGGGCTGGGATCGAACCCGGGACCCCAAGCACCAGAGGTGAACGCTCTACCACTGAGCCACCGCGGCCCCATAAATTCGATTAGTCCATTGGTTTTTCCAGCTGAATAACATATATTAAAACCTAATTCTTTAATCATCTATTAAAGTATAAAATGTTCGTCGAAAATATTTGGGGCTGGAAAGAAATTTCAGAAGATATGCAGGTTATGGTTTAATTTTTTCGAATGAGTTACGTAGGTTACAATAAATAATGCTTGTAAACATTTATATAATTATTTTGGAACTTCACATCTAAATATTTTAGAGTATAGTAATACAATTATATTAACACGGTTTTATTGATATATAATAAAAGTACTACCACATTAAAACGAAAACCTCAGAAATCCTCAAAATGGAAGCACTTTTATTACCACCATAATACTTCCGTTTTCATTGCTGCCATCATTATCAATAATATAAATTCTGGAGAAAAATCTTAAAAGAGATTGTATTACATCAAATCAATGTGTAACTCACAGGACAGGGAACACAAGTAGAAGAACAACCAGCAAATATTTACGAAGAGATTTCACTCATAACTTTCGTATGTTTCACATATGCTTTTTCTTGCTGTTCATAGAAAGTCTCAATTGCTACTTGATTCAATGGCATATATATTAAATACTAAAATTGTGCTTATTTAAGTATAATTTTAAATAAGAAGTCGTTTTAGTCCTTATCCAAATGATCTAAGTCCGTATTTAGTGCTACTTTGTAGTTTCTAGTGAGGACTATTTCAATTATTCACTTGAAAATGGGATTCTTTTCATTACTTTACTCTTTCTTTTCATTACCCTGCTTTATGTGTTATACTTGCATTAGTGTTCAGATAATTCAGAACAGGAGCGATCACTGTAGTCAATCATGGTTTTGAGACATGTGTTATTCCATAATGTGGTCTTAGGATAAATAAAAATAGCTTGGTAAATTCTTGCCTGCTTTATTCAAACCACCAAATTCGTAAGTCTTTCGTAGACTGTGCTATGTAAGGCAATAATAATGCGTGAGTATACAGGAAATCCACCCAAACATTTGTCTTCCTGGATATGCTTGGGCCTGAATAATGAATTTACGTCTGACAAAGACATTTTTTGTACAGTGACGAGCTTATAGTCATTTCTACTCCTTTTCAATTTCATTTTGCAAAAATTTTAAAGCTCTGCTACAAATTTTGTTTTAAAACGTATGTATTGAGAAAAGTTTACACGCGTGTTTACAGGAAAGTTCTGATACTCAGTACTTTGTCTCCTGTAAACACCCGTGTAAGGTTTTCTTTTGTTTCCGATAAACATCCAAATCAGTAAAATTTATGCTCACTTCTTTTCTAATCAAATTCTAGACACTATCACTTTTTTTTTTTTTTGTGTGTGTGTGTGTGTGTGAAATAAATATTATTCTTAAAAGATTCTCTTATTAAAATACCTACACAAATTCAAGGATTTTAAGATGTAGATTTCTGGGCTTTCAGCATCTATGTCCATTCAGCCTGTCACGTCTGAGTGATGACGTCCCTCGGCGAGGACATTATCCGGGGAAAGGGAAGCGGCCTGGGACCTATAAGTTAGGTACCACCCCGTCATTTGCCTGGTGTGAATGAGGAAATCCCAGAAAAAACCTCACTCAGGGTGGCTGACCTGAAAAGGCGTTTTGACACTTTTTCGGCCGAGTGCGCTCACCGGAAATCGAACCCGGGACCGCTCGCATTGAATGCGAGAGCGTTAGCGGCTACGCTACGCGGGGCCACTAAAGAAATACAAGTTACAACATGATACAACAGAAATGAAATGGCTATACTTCTTGATAATCGTTTTACTTGTGTTCCTTGTTTTCCTCATGAGTTACATATTGTGTTAAAATGTAATCCAATTTATGACTTGTCTTACACTCTGCTGCTACAAAGATGAAAATAATACGGTGATAGTAAAATCTTCCATATTAAGGCTTATTAAGGATTTCATTATATTATATTGATCCTTTGCGTAACTTAGAAAATAAGATATTACCAATTTACCTTTAAATATAGTGGAGTTCACTCACTCCTTTGCTCAATTTGCTTTTAAGTCAAATGCTATTCAAAGTTCACTTACAAAACATAAAAATTGTTCGTTACTTGTGCGTTAACACATAACATGCAAAGTAATTACGTATAAACCAAAAATAAAGAAGAATTCGTAAATGTAAGGAAAACAAATTTGTCTGAAACAATGAAAAATGCAGTGCTAGTCCCTCGAATTAATTGGCAATATTTTGTTGGAGCAAGGCATTTAAGCTGTACAATCTTCAATTCCGTCACAAATTTGTTTCCTTTTGGTGCGGTAACACTTAAAAATTAAAATGGAATGTTTAATGAAGCATTAGTGTAGCAGTACTAAGCAAAACTAACAGCGAAAATAACACTTAATAATAATAATACAAAATAAAACGAAAAAATAAATATCACACGCAAACTCATTAACTAATCCACTCACCTCTTCGAGGGACTTACATGCCTGAAGCATATTAAAAATAGAAAATGCAAAATGTAATACTTTCAGAGTTTACATAACTTTTAACTTACACATTCAAGAAGACTTGCAGTATATTTCCGGAGTACTATTTATTATCACTTATTCACGTTCTAAAATTACATATACTGTACATCCATTCCAGAAGAAAAAAAATACTACGATGTTGATACTCTTTCCGTTTTTGTAGTAAATAATACTCTACTTCTTGTAGAAGAAAGAAGTCCAACATTCATATCATAGATACAACAAATAAATATTATTTCACTAAGAATCTGGCAAATTTGTTATTTCGGTACTAAAATATAGCATGCCTTATATACAATGAGCAAAATTAAAAGAAAAATATGAAAATTAATTACATCACATTAAGTATAGAAATATTAAAATTTAGACGCAGTAACGATGTTCGTAAACTTATTTATTTAATGATCTTTCCTATTTATCCACATCCCAAACTAATTCAAAAATATACTTAAAAAATATTATTTTAATTTCTAAATGAATGAAAACATTTATAAGGAGATTCCTCGTAGTAGGTTCAATTATTGTTTGAATACGAACCTTCGATCCAGTGTTACCTTAATAATTCGGAGCATTGTTTTGGTTCTTTTTCCCAACCAAGAAAGAAATGATCTATTTATTTATTTTAATGAATGCATGTTTCGGATGAGAATGAAATTAATGGCTATGAACTTAAATACTCGACCATCAATACATTTTGGAGAAGCGTACTATAAGTTAGTTTGGTCTGGCATTTTTATTAAGACAAACAGTTATCAATTCCAGTCTCCTCAGAACTTACATTCATTACGAAAAGAAGAACATAAAACACTGCCTTCTTAACTAGAAAAAGGAACCAAACGAAAGTTCAAAATATCACATATATAATACCAGACTTGAAGGTATGGATCCGAACGTTTTTTTTTTTTTTTACTCTGTGTGATGTTTAATGCATTATTTATTTATTTATTTATTGTTTTAGCTTCTTTTTGAAGATTATTTGCTTGGGAAAAAAGAACAGGGCCCTGGTTTTAATTCCTGTTTGAATACAAGAAATTATTAATTAAAGAAAACGTAAATATGTAACTGATAATATTTCCTAGTTCTGATACATACAAGGCTATTTTTACTATAAAACCATAATGCTTTTAAGTCAGTGGTGAACTACTGTCCCTACATACGCGGTGAGGGGAAATAAATAAATAGATGCCCCAACCAGTAATCTGAAAACTTTCTTTTTTCTCCCACGAGGATTACAAAAAAATTCGTAAGTTTAACTGAATCTCTTCAGTCTATATTTTACAGATCTAACGTTGCATTTTCGAAACTTCCGGATTTATATGAGTAGTATTAGTATATAGTTCATAGACAGACGAAACTGTTCACAGGAAATCAGATTAATATTTAGGATTATTAAGAACTTCTGATGTCTATAATTTATACGACAGTATATATATTTCTTTCTGATGTCTATAATTTATATATATATTTCTTTTTTTGTCAGTTACTGCACCCATTATATGACCTGGCAATGTTAATTGATTATTATTACTTTTCCGTTTCTTTTTGAATTGAAACTCAAATATAAATTTAAAGTGTAACTATTAATTGAAACAAAATATGCATTTTACACTAAATTATCTAGTTTCTAATTACAATATCTAATTCTGAACAAGATTCAGGTTTGTAAAACTAAAGTGGTTTGACAGAAATCGTAATGAGGTTGCATTTGTTTATTGTACGTATACATGCGCACACAGTACCCAAAATAACAAGCTACATAATTCATTTCCAAATTCGTTTAATAGTAACCATCAATTTTCCCTATTTATTGCAAGATAGAATGGAAAAATCTTGACGGAGACTGAAATAAAAGGTTTTACGAGAAAACATCAGCACAGAGTATATTCCATTATTAGGAGGCAAGGAATACATCTGCTAGTAGTATAACAAAAAATTAGCACTTGTAAAGCAAGTATTCTGAAAAGCAGGGCAATTTTAGAACAGGTGTATGTAGCATATACACACAACCTGTCCTTCCCTTGCATATGTTACAAAATTAACCTATTGCATATTCATTTTAGTTTGTACACCGACTTGTCTTGGTATTAAAAAGTAATTTCTTTTCTAATGCATCACTCACTACTGTAAATCAAAAAATAAATTCTGAATTTCTATTTAATCCTATTATCTATTGATTTAATAGTAATCCCTTCCAAAGCAAATTAATGACGATTTCTAAACTTCATATGGACTAGTTTGTCGTTGAATATTTTGCTTGTTAATCTCACGAGTACGTGAAACACGTGTTTTGTTGTGGTTTGGGTATTAAAAAGCCAATTACTTAAGTCTGTACTATGCTATCAATGTATAATTGAACGATATTTACATTTAAATTAGTCTGGTACTAATTTATTGCCTTTTACGAAAAATTTAAAATAAGAGAGAAGCATATTGTGTTTAATTATCAGCTTGGACTGGCTAACATTATTCAAACGTATGCTTTGTGTATTCTATAAGTGCGTGAATTACTAACTATAACATCCAGGATTTTTAAAATTAATAATAGCTTACATATACAGAACTAACCTTTTCTTTCATGCGAAGTCCCAAGAGCACTTCCTCAATTTCAGCTTTCCAGTCTTCTTGCATTGTATGGAAGCTCTCGTGTGGGGTTTGGGTAAAAGCGGAGTTAACAATACCATCCAAAGCCAATAAGATATCTTCGAACGAAGGGCGATGGTGAGGATCAGAGTGCCAACATGCTGCACAAGGGAGAAAAAATAACTTACATCATTAGTATCGTTGTAATAATCATACATTAAATGCAATCCCATTTAATACAGCAAATGATTCGTTAAATTATTATTAATAACATTAATATCTTATTTTTTCCTTTCTTGACTCACTATGACTGCGAAATATGTACATATTCATTTTCTTTCGCGACATGTTACAAATTGCTCTAATAAATATTTCCATATTGCTTTAATAGTAATAGGGGTTCATTTTACGTTTGTGGTATCTCAAAAACTCATTTTCCACTTAAATTTACACAAATAATGACTGCAACAATAATTTCGAAAATACTATTTTACTACTATATCGCATTAGAAAATTATATGCTCAACAACGCATTCACAATAATAATAATAATAATAATAAATTGGAATATTCGGCAGAAACGTACAATTACTTACATTCAAACCTACAGTGAAACAGGTTGAAGTTCAAGGAGGTTCTACAAACTTGAATTGAAATTTGAATTGATTTATACACGAACTTTAATAAAAGGTACGGAGCAACGTACTAAACTTTCCAGTTCCAATTTCTTAAGTAAATCATGTTATGCTACAGTATTTAGTTATGAAATACAAACATAATTACGTTTCCCGAAAACTTTCGTTCGAGGAAAACTAAGCCGCAACAGTCAGCTACCGTTTGTAGATTTTCTAATGACAATGGCTATCATATTTTTAATGAAAATGGTCATCATATATTAGGGTCTTATAAAACATGAACAAATCGCTGAGTAATTTTAGAGAAAATCGTAAGAAAACAAACTAGCACCAAGAATAAACTTCTCGTAGTGAAGTTTTAAGACAAATGGGTTGTAGGGTTATTAATGAAATATGAACGAAGTAGCCTGACACGTGAGAGTCGTTTTTTCAGAAAATCGTCCGGGAGAAACTACCCTCTCTGGTTTTTTCCTAGAAAATCGATTTATACTATATTATAGAGTTGTTAGAGGAACATTGATTTACGAAATACGAACAAAATCCTTAGAGGTGTTTTCAAGAAAGTCGCAAATTTTAGTTTTTATGCTTCAGTAAACTACCTTCATTTTTGAAGGTACGAAGAGAATTCAAAAACCTTTGGGAATCATATAAAAACCTTAAGCTTTAAATTCAGTCTCGATACGCTGGATATCTAAATATCCGTTTTTCGGCAAGTAGGGACCACGAAACGTGTAAATCCACTGAAATCTCTAATTTAATTTTTTTCGCCATCACCATACTTTCTTCTCTCCTATTGTCGCTTAAAAGTATAAGGAGAATCGAGTCAATATAAATTCTGTGAAAGAAGAAAAATATTTTGATTAAACATTACCCGTCGGGAAACTAATACTTTAAAAGTTACCTTTATACCGACTTGAGATATTGTATTCAAATCATGCATTTTTTTTTTTTTTTTTGAAACATGAATTTTGATTATTTTAAATTTATATCTTGTTCATTGTATCTTAGGAAATATTAAGAATATTAATAAAAGTGACCAAAGCCCAAATATACATTAATAGAACTTGTGTAACCGTTTCAGCAATGTAACATCGCCTTCATCAGACACGTTATAAAAGAAAAATCCAAGAATAACAACTTAAATATACATATAATGTGAAAGGTGACGCCCATACTTCTCAGAGCTATTCAAGTTTTTCCTTCACTTTTTATATCCATCTGTACAAAACGTAAATTTTGAATTAAGCATCTGTCAAATACTTTCCCTAAGAATTCGCACACGTTCTGAATTTGGATACCTGCACATCTGTAGTGTTGCTCACTCTTTAGTTCTTTTCTTTGTATTTTGTCCAGCACTGCATTCCGCAACTCATTAATCATAATCATGCTCGCCCAATTCATCAACACATCCTTCCCATGTTTCTTGATCCACTGAGCTTGTTTCTACTTTCGTAACCTATTTTTCTTTTCCCCCTCAAGTCCTTTGATTCTATTACAATTTATTTCATGTCCTGTTTCTTAAACGTGCTTATATACTGTCACTGCATTGTTTTCTCTTCTTAATTTAACGTCGTCTTTATGTTCTAGGAGGCAATTAGAGAAATTTGATGAAAGAGTTGAGAATGAAGGAATTAAGTTAGAGAAGAAAGAGGAGAATACGATAAATTTTATAGATATGGTGATAAGAGAAAGTCAATTGAAAATTCCGGAAAAGGTAGTACAGGAAAGAATGCTCTCCGGGAATATACTGCCAATAAGCAGAGCCGCAGCTAGAGATTTCAGCACCCGGGGCGAAGTAGAATTCGGAGCCCCCTACATTCATCTCACCAAACTTTTCTTTCTCTTTTCTCTCTTTTACATTTAGCAGAAGCAGTTTTTGTTGTTATGCTGCGCTGAATTTTTATCAAACTACTTGGACAAACAATTGTAACAGCCAAAAGCGATCATTATGTATTCTTTTATAGATAAGAACTGTTTTCAAGAGGCTTGTTTTGGACTTTTTGTTAAACTTGACAAAACTATCTTTGATTGGTAAACAGATACACTTGAAGAACAGTTAGGGAAATACTTTTAAAATGTTCGAAATGGGTAAAAGCATTGATTTCCAGTAATAACTAGCTGAACCTGCGCTCTCTGCACAGCGCATCATTCACATATGAGCATGAATCTCCTTGTTATTCCTCACATCTGTCTGTACATGTTCCTTTACAGACATAAGTGAAAGAAGTCTTGATAAAAATAGGCAAGAGATACCGTAAAGAGGACATTATCTCGATTACTTTTCCAATATCTCGCACGGTTTGCAAGATTTGAGCCTACTTCTGATTGGGGCTTTTAATTCATGTATGATCAGTGTTTTCTTTCTTCTTGCATGCAGTATGTAATAAGCAAATACATTACACACACAATTAATTATAATGTCAGTGATATATGGTGTTCATTGGGCAAAACCTCTAAACAATAAAGATTCATCTTAGACTGGAGAAATGGTTATCCTTCCTTTTAAATTATAATTTGGACATTCGACAAACGCCTGAGAGATATACAACTCATGTATACAATTGTGTGGTGTTGGAATGTATAATGCGTAGGATATGATGTTTTAGTTTTTTTTTTAAATTTCAACACTTCCAGTGTACCCGTAGAAATGTAATAAAGAAATAATGGTCATTTTTTTTTTTAATATTCAATTAGAACTGGATAATCTACGCAAAATTTGCAATCGATCAGTGAAAACGTCATCTTTCTAGAGACTGTAGTTTCCGAGATCTCATTGTCGGAAGGATTGGCCACAAACATATAGTTTAAAAGAACTCCAAAGATGGCAGTACAATTCACTTGCATTGATTTTGGAGAAGGTTTATTAAAATACAAAGACTTTGAACAACAATTTTAGACTAAACTTTATGTAAAAGGTCTATTTAAATAATTTATTTAAAGTACACATTTTTAAAGTATTTGTCTTTGTTAAAACGTGAAATCACAAATAACCGTAAATCAAAGGTTTGAAATCAAAAGTTAGAGGTTGGAGCTCAGCAGTTTTTATTGCTGTTGTAGCATTTTAATAGGTAGGTTGTAAACCTTCGAAATTTTATTCTATATATGACCACACAAATAGGATTTTAATTTCGATTCTCTTACGTTAAAAAATATTTTGTGAAATGTAATGAAAATTCAGAAGGAGCCTTCCTTGCGAATTTCCCAATATTGATCGATGGAGATGTAGAATATGTTTAATAATTTGTATTTAAAATCCAAAATATAGTTTAGTTACTGCATATTTTTGAAATTACAGTAATCTCTTAATGAATAAAAGTTCTGAATTCAAGGTTACTTATTATTAATTAGCATATTAAAAATAAACTAACACACATGCATAGGCCTACATGTACTATATAATGTGTGTATATGTTTGTTATGTTTGTGGATGATAAAAATATGAGACAACTAGATAAATACACACAAAAAAATATCCTGACGATACAAGTAGTTGATGGACAAATCATCGCAATAAATTCGCTTAGATTAGAACCATTTCATATTTCAATGAAAAAAAATCGATAGTCTGAAAAGACGAAATTCGTTTGATTAAGTTCTGATCATTTCAGTCTCTCTTCTACAACTGATTCAAGTTCGAAAATATTATTATTCCCCTTGTTCACCTTCATTTTTAATATTCCTGCCCAAACAGAAGCTTGCGTGTGTCTCCACTCCTCTCATTTTCATGTTTACTTGTTTTACTTAAATTATTATTAAATACAATGATTTCAATAAGTTCTGTATTTAATATTTTAATGTGCATTATTTAGGATAATTAAATTGTAATAAAAATATAGTTTATATCAGAACTTTTTAACGAAACAAATAAAACTATTATATTCAACCCATTCCACATTTATGCTTGTAAGGTGAAACGAAAGCGCGAGGGGAGGTACATAAAACTATGAATCGACAGCCCACTTTCCTTTTAATACCGGCTAAACCAGCTTCCTGTTGTTACAGATGTTAAGCGTGGAGAGACAAAATATTCACATGGAATTAAAACTGTATTTAAAATTTTAATATTTCCATCACATATAATTCACGTTGAAAACGAATTTTATACTTCTGCACCCTATCCTAATTTCCACATGAAGTATGATATATAAATCTTTAAATCTGTAAGTGCATGAAGTGAGGAATAATAATAATAAGGGGACATCTTCTATCTAAGTTCTGTAGCACACTTGCTTGGTTAATATGTTGCAAGAATTGCATAGGGAAGGTAATTAAATTACATAAACATTATACAGGATTAGCATAAATGATTCATTCGTTTTGAAAAGGCTATATTTTCAAAAGTATTACACATACGCACATGAAAAATATATGAAAAGAACCACAAACTCACCGAGTTTGTATTATGTATTCCAGGTGGCAGCACGAGTCCCTTCTTTCTGATCGGGCACGACAGTGTGACAGTACGAGGTTAGTACATGTCGAAAATGGAAGGAAAAGAAGAAAAAAAAAGTTTTTGTGTGCTTAAATATGCCAGATGTTTGTCTGAAGTCAGTGCTCACTTCAGGGATTTTGTCTTAAAACAAGACGGGGCACAACCCTTATTGTCACATCCCAGTTCATAACTACCTAAACGATAAACTTTCGCATCATTGGATTGCGCCTATTCATTAGAATGATCTAACTTTTTTTCCCTGGACTCCCAGATCTCCTGTTTTACGTCCTGTGACTTCTTCATGTGGGAGCATGCTAAAGATCTTGTTTACTTACCCTCACTACCGCAATCCTTAGTCGAGCTCAAACAACGCAGGACTATTCTACAAAATGTACGGAATGAGCTCGAGTATCGTCTGAACGTGTGTCGTGCAAAAAAGATGAGAGTTTGTGGTTCTTTCCATATATATCTCTCTCATATGTGTACGTGTAATACTTTTGAAAATATAACATTTTCAGAATGAATGAATCATTTATGCAAACCCTGTATTTTGCATAACTATGTAAATTGTCTTTACGCAAAAGTTAATGAATAAATAAAAAAAGTAAAACTAACAGTCAAAATGGACTTTTAACAGGTGTATAACAGAAACATAAGTAATCTTATTATATTACTGGAATTCATAGTATATTTTGACTATTATTTTAAGCTAAGAGCTGTTAAATTAGTCAGTTCTACAGACTTGTAATTTTAGAACCTGCTGAGAATGAAAGAAAAAAAATGATGAATCTGTCATAATTTTGAAGAAACCAGAACTACTTAACTTACCTTCCATGAGCTCTCTCCATGCGTGTGGGCATGTTTTGGGTATAGGAAGTGTCAACTTATTCACAGCTACTCCATATGCTACAGCCAAAGCATCAATTCCTTTGTAAGGTGTTTCTCCAGTTAGCAGTTCCCACAGAAGAACTCCGTAACTGAAATAAAGACCCAACGGAATAATTTCCACGTAGATACAGATGATCTTATGAGTATGGAAAAGAAATGTAAGCGTCAACTTAAGGAACTCTGTGACCACCGATGCTTGCCAAATTTTGGAAAAGGAAACAAAAATCTTCCTCTTTCAGTCATAAGATAATTACTACCATTAAGAAAATTAATGTGGTACTGAAACACAAGAGGCGAGATTCTCCTTACCCAATGACTAGGGCTCGGGTTTCTAATTATCTGCTCATAAGGTATCAATTAGGAACTAAATAATCACTTGAAAGAGGGTATACAGGACGAACTGCTTTAAGGTTAGTCGGTTAGATGAGTTCTAGCGTACAGTGCAATTCTAACAATGAGATCTGACAGTAGGAAGTACATGTGAGACAGAATATTGTGTTGTGTACTTCATAACCACTAGACACTGCTCGTCCTTATCTAAGCCACGAAGAGAGACTACGAGATTAATATTCAGGGCTTCGAAAAGCGAAATGAAACCTAACTAACGCAGATGTTCTTTGGCTGTAGTCTGTTTCTTTACAACTCTTAAAAATAACATTTTGCTCATTAGCAGTAAAGATAAGCATTTCACTCACCTCATTTTTATCCTGCATTGATTTTTTCCTTAAAAATCAAGGACAGTGTATTATACATCATGTGTGATTACAATGTGCGTAAGGACAAGCATTTAAAGGGTTGTTTTGTGAGGTAGGCGATCGCTAGCAAGAACAAAGCCAACATACATGAACGAAGAGTAACATCAAGCATCGTGACTTACACAATGTTGCAAATCTCTCATAGACACGAATCTGAATTGCATACTTATATTAAAATAACTAAATTTTTGTGGTCGGCCGTTCTTTATATACAGGGATAACTATCTATATTTCTTTTTAATTATTTTTCTTTGTATTAATTGGGAAGGCACACAACTTTGACTACTTTACAGAACCGTCTCTGGTTAAGAAAAATGTTTATCTCTGATACAGAGAGGTATTCATTTTAGAGGCTGGCTTCAAGGACTCGAATGCTTCTTGTGGTGTCATCAATTTTTTTCCTGCATGGAATATTATTTTTGTTTCTCGCAACTTATTTTTAAGAGATTTTACCAGTTATTTATAATACGATATATATACTTCTTAACACTACTGCTCTTTCTTTTCATTAAAATATTTTTCTATCTTATACTTTAAACTTATTAAATACTTTTTTTACTCTTCCATACAACTCAGACATATATTCCCTCCATGGCAGTTTGAGCAACCAATCAGTAAGATATTTCGTTCCCTATACTGAACTAAGTGTAACTGGAAATTGTACTTCCCTATTCCGCAAACCAGGGTTGGCAAAAACCATGTTTTTTATTGAAAAAAACCAAAAAAAAAAAGTTTTTTTTTGGTTTAAACCCGGTTTTTTGGTTTAAATAATTTACTCTATGTATTTATATTAGATATGGACAGAAATTAGTTTGTTTCGCCTTGGTGTTATTATGCAACAACAAGGTTATGCTGGAAGGGATCACATAAGCTTAAAGCGGAATTCAAACCGCTTCTCGGCTTCATCCAAGAAAAATTGTCCATTTCAACACGAAACCGGGACTAATTGGTTACAAATGCGATTGCCGACTCACTCACGAAGGACTCCTGATGAAAATACGTTGTACTGATCTTTACATAGGCTTCATTTCAGGACAAAAAGATAAACAGTTACACAAGTAAAAACATTATACAATTATATATAAAGCGGGAAACTCCCGCCTTAGCCATTGGGAAAATTCTATTATTACTTTAAATGTATTTGTATATAAAATTTTAAGGTCAACGTATCATAATCACTACGCTAAAACTGAGGTATTAAATTACAAATTTGGTAGGTAGATATCATTCAATAAAATAAAACCAAAGTCAAATCCAAGCTGATGTTGGAAACTGCGTAGGCAGTTGATAAATTTTGCCAATTTCTATCAATATATTTAAGCAACCTTGGCTTCTTTATAAAACAACAGGCATTCAGACAAGTAGAAATATATAATTTGGTTTCTTTTTGTATGTTTAGGCTTAACATCCTTATGAAATACCAAGGTTATCACGGAGAAGACTTTCGCTTGAAGGAACACCTCGAATCGCTACTTGGTTTACACTTGAAAGATGGGCTGTGATTCGACCGAGAATTGAACACTGGACCCCTTGATTAAAAGGTGAAAAGTACATACACGTAATGCAGATGGTTTCATATGTGGAGACGTCACCATTAAGTTCACACGATTTAAAGCATTTTTCGTTTGGTTTAAACCAGTTGGTTTTCTTGAAGAAAGAAAAAAAAAAATGCTGGTTTAAACCAACCAACCCTGCCGCAAACGCCTAATAAATTCGGTAACGGCTCTTACTTACTGCTCTTAAGGCGACTCCTCGTACAGACAAACACATCCATATTCTACACATATACACACCAACAAAGTAGTCCGAAAGATAACGTACTCCTGATAATAAGATGCGATTATTGAATATGGATGTGTAGTAACACTGCGATGTGATATTCTCTCCGTCAGTACGACCACTACTACCCTGGTTGCAAACAAATTTACTCAGTGAGAAAAAGGAAGGAAGAAAAGTAAGTTACAATTCCGGTACCAGTGAGCAGCAGACTTGAAGGTTTTGGCTACTTTTCGTAGCAATGGCGAAAATACTTGTGTCCTCTAAGATCTCCATATCTATGCTGGAGGACTTTCTTTCTGTGAGGGTTTTTAGAGGAAAAGTTTACCTTTACAAATGTGGAGCACTTGAAGAGAAAAAATTAACCTATATTGCTAAAATCATTTTTATCATGCTGCGAAATACGTTTGCGTATGTACGTGTGCACACTATGTAATAAAAAGCAAGGGTGTTATTTCTAGTATTTACTACGTACCATTTAAGTAATATACATACAGGGTGTTAATATGCATAATTGACGTTTCGGAAGTAAATATACCAGGGTGGAAAAAAATCATGATTTTTTAAAAAAAAATCATTTTTGTTGATTTTTTTGATTTAAATCGATTTTTTTGATTTAAATCAAATCTTTCTCCTCGTATAATGCAAGTCGCGAACTGAAGAAAAAGCATTAGGAATTAGTATTAAATGCTAATTATGCCATTTAAGTGAAAGTATTGGGGTTGAATTTTGAATTATCCCCAATCGTTAACCTATATCAATCCCAAACAATGTTTCTTAACCCTTTTAAATTATGGCTCCTTTTAAACGTAAATTATAGACTTTCAGTCAAGCAGCTACAGCATCATCCCTATTTATCCTAGGATCATGGTACATACATCACTCTCTTTAGAATGGAACAGCTTTTGAAACGGTAACATTATATTTCCCTATCATGTCTCTGAAGCGGGAAATTTTGAGAGTAATAGGCTTTTTTTTATTTTTATTTTTTTTTTACTTTTTTTAAAAAAATTTGATCCCCTCTGGATTCCCCTGTGTTAACGCACAGATCTCAAAATCAACTGGGAAATACTAAGGGGTGTACTAAGCGTGTGTACAAAGTTTCAACTTCTATCTTGAGTAGTAAGGGTGAGGAAATTATTTAACAATGAGCTAAGAACATTCCCACGATGACCCGGATGTAATATAAAAATTTTCTCAGACATCCCTATTTATCCTAGGATCATGATTTGTTCATTATTCTCTTAAGAATAAAACAAATTTTCAAACGGGTCCCTTCAAATGTCCCCATCATGTATCTGGGGCGGGTAAATCATGAAAAAAAGGAATTTTCTGTTACAAATATCTTTTTTTTTTTTTTAATTACCTTTGTGGACCCCTCCCCTGTTTTAAAGCAGAGATCTGAAACAAATCTGAAAAATACTGAGGGGTGCACTGAGTAAATGTGCAAAATTTCAATCTTGTAGGTGCAAAAGTAAGCCCGCGAAAAATAATATTCCCCAAATACCCCAGATTCCCGTATAAAACAGGATCTCAGATAACAGTTTCCTGAGACATCCCTATTTATCCTAGGAGCATAGTACCCATCATTTTCTTCAGAATAGAACAGCCTTTGAAACCGTACCATTCATATGTCTCCATCTGAGGCGGGAAAATCACGAAAAAATCTGTTTTTGTTAAAAATATTCTTTTTTTAAATCATTTTTGCCCCTCTGGACCCCGCTGTTTCCACACAGAGATCTGAAAACATCTGAAAATTATTAAGGGGTGCACTGAACGAGTGTGCAAACTTTCAGTCTTCTGAATGCAAAATATAACCCGCCAAATAATAATAATAATAATACGCATAACAAAAAATATCATCTTTTTAAATTCATGACGTCATCACACACTATGCCTCAACGCAGAAAGGCGTGAAAGCATATGTAACGTGTTTTAGAATGCCTCCAGTCTTGAAGTAAAAAGCCTTATTGGTACTTTTTAATAGAATAATGAAGATTCTACCCTATCACCTAAAAATATAATATAATTTAAATATAATAATTTAATTATATAATTTAAAAGGTTAAGCATTAAGGAAAAAGTACAGCAACGTTTATCAAAATGACACTTTTTTTCACAAAAGTTACTTATATTTGGCAGGAGGGTATTTAAAAAAAAAAAAAAAAAAAAAAAAAAACAGAACTAGCTTGCAGTATGAAATACATAAATTTCTCCTAAAGTTATAAAACAAAAAACAAAAATGGAGAGAGGATAGGACCCCTCTAAATACACCCTATTATCTAGGAACAAACAGACACACACAAAAAAGAATTTTCGTCTTAAATGTCGATAGTGATTTCCCCGTTTGAATAGTTAACGATCTTAAAACCCAAACCCAATGTTACGAAAAGAAGGAAGCAGGATTGCTCCGTTACCTGTCCAAAACGGGATTTTCCCTAATCATCCTCTGCATGACATTTGTTTTCATACTATACTGTATATTTGAGTCTCATTGTATTATGATTATTAATTTCCATAATCGAAATAACAAAACAGAAACGGGATTTTACTTATTTTCACTTTAAATTAATTTATTTCGGAATTCGATTTAAATCAATGATTTTTATTAAAAAAATCAAGTGATTTAAATCTTGATTTAAATCGTGATTTAAATCAGACTGATTTAAATCGTGATTTAAATCAGACTGATTTAAATCAATCCACCCTGAAATATACTCATAGAAACAAGAAAAAAAATTCCAGTACACATTTCCTCGCAGTCGCTTAATTTCAGAACTGCTGGCTGCCGAAAGCGTGGAACAATGAACTTTGGAAGTCAATATTTCAAAAACTACTAGACATGAGCTGAGGCGGCATGTTATCATCTTAGACTTGTAATCTGCTCTATCCGAAAAATGCATGATTCAGTATCTTTTAATAGCGATGCAGGGGAAAAATGAAATGAAATGAAATTTTTAAGTTTTACGTCCTATGGTCATGCCGGTTAGGCTAAAGGAGACGGTGATGATGAGAAATGAAGTGTTGGAATGAATAAAGTGGGAGGAAACGGGAGAACCCCGAGAAAACCTACGAGTACGGGCGAGGCAAGGGATTTCTCAGAAAGTGAGAGATTCCCGTATATTCTATTAGGTCTTATTATTGGCATATGAAACGACGTCCCAGCAAGTAACGGAAATTTATTGACAAGGCATCGATACCTTGATCAGAACCAAGATGGCGAAAGGTTTTCGGTTGTGTTGTGCGTGGTTTCATAACTACAGAAAGGCATGATTGTAGTTGATACGTTGATATTAAATCTTCAGTTTAATGTCTCACGGTCATATCCTGAACCCTGCAGAATAAAGGAAACATATATTCATGATATTTAATGATTTCGACAGAATTAGCGCAATGAAAAAAAGGACTCTTGCATTAGATGTAAACGCTCTATCACTGACTCACCGTGTACTTCCTTTCCTCCGCAGTTGACAAAAGACTGTTGACAAGACATGGGAGGCGACGACATATGAAAGTATGACTTACTATGTATCAAAAAGTTAAAAAAGGGGTAGTTGTGCTAAGAAAGCCGTCTCCAAAAGCGTGGGTAAATTAACTTCCTACATGGATAATAGGAAACACGACAATACTGTAAAAGTGCGGTGACAGGTGGCCCATACAAGAACACAACATGAACTCTTCTAACATCCGGACTACCGTGGCGATAGACTAAGCTGGACCCCCTAGCACTTCCTCTTGTTACGTCCCTGACTTATATTCTGAAGTTACTTATCTGTCCCAATCTTTTTTTTTTTTTTAATCCCACAATGATGTCCTTCAAGAAAAAGTAGCAGGTGATTAACGAATAATTAAAAAAGTTGATACGAGAATGTAGTACGAAATTGAAGAATCCGGTGAAAACCCACAGACATGAGTTCTTCCAGCAGTATGCGCGACGCGCTAGAAATATCCAATGCGTACTTGGGGATCAAGATAACTAAAAAGTGAACCATATTGAGAGCACCGGTGTTACGAATTTACTAACATTTACCAATGAGGAAGGCGATGCTTACAGCAGGCCCGTATCCAGGGGGTCTAGGGGGGCCGCAAACCTAAAATTTTCACGGTAGGCTTGCAAATGAACTACAATATGATGATGAACTACAATATGATGATGAACTATGCCCCCCCCCCATTTTTGGACTGGCTACCGGCCTGACTTAGAGCCGTTGTGTCTTTTTGCGATTGTGGACAGACAAAGAATAGAGGAAAGAATAAGGATCGCGCTTATTTTTACCACTGTACAGAAGATACACAGAATATTCACAAGAAATGTTTTTTAGTGTAGGTCGATCGTACTAGCAAAACGTGCACTGGAAGGTTATGTCTTCACAAAAAGTTCATCTTGTAGCGGTGTGGTTTGATAGCGTCAAAGGATGTTAACGTGTTAATAGTGGATATATCTTTTAGACAGTTCGTGAGAAAAATAAACCTACAGTTGTCCAGTGAATCCGTATTAACTGTGACAGTGCCGCACGTTTCTGGATTTCCTGTTGTAAAATATGAAAATTACAGTAGTCAGAATGGTAGACTGGTATACGTCTGAGTTGGCAGATGTGTACCTCAAGTCTGCACGTGCCGGAATTTTTAGCCCGAACCCGGCCGTAAATTTATAATGTGAGGCCTGACCCGAGTCTGAAATATGATTTAGTTTTGAGGCCTGAGCAAGGCCCGAGTCCATGTGATGATCAAACGAGCCCGAAATATGCCCGAATTACAGAAACTTAATAATATCATAAAATTATATTTTCATTTACAGCAATTCGAGGTTTAATTTTGTAGTTGTGCTTTAAATGTTCTTCAGAAAGAATGATCCGATAAATATTGTTATACAATACATTTATAAAGTTAGGTCCGAAAAAGCCCGATAAATATGGTTGTATATTTAAAAAAATTACGGCTCAAGCGTGGTCCGGGTTCACATGTTTTGTAGGCCCGAGTCCAGCCCGTGAGCTCGACCCGAGCCCGTGCAGACCTTCAATAGGAGGTATCACTCGGGAAGCGAAGCACCTATATACAGGGTAACTATCTGGGTAAACTTCAGCAGGTGATTCCGGACACCTGTACGAGAAAAAGTCTTTGGAACATGTGCGCGCTGATCAATAGTTTGGAACATACAGGACGCCGAAAGCGTGGGAAAATCAATTTTAGAGCTCCATAGATCCACTATCCTGAATGACAGAGCTAAGGCGGCAAGGTCACGTCAAAGAAACCGAACCTGCTCTATCCAAAAATTGCCTATGCTGAAATCGTGATATTTGTGTGCAAGGGATCCCCCAAAGGAAGTGGGGAATCCCCGGAATCTCTCTGTCGAAATGTGGGTCTAAAGTTGCACGGTTCGAGGGTTACACGAACAGTAAGCAATGTTTTGTTGCCGGTAATGTCATATCACCAACATTGTCAATATGGCGCAGGAGTGTACATTTGCTATGTGGGGTTGCATGCCTGCAACATCAGACAAGAGTTACAACAGGGAAGAATGTGCTCTTGAATTACCATACATGAGAGGAAGTCGTTTGCAATGAATTGTTTACATAATATTGCAGTTGTTTACATAATATGTGCTACTGCTAGTCTGAGGCGTTTTTCATTTCGTTTCTATCGTAAAGCTATGCATCTTCAAAATATCATTCAGTGACTTATACAGAGTAGAGTCCCAATGGGTCAAAGGGTGGTTTACATGTTGATCTTGACATATTTGAACAGTCCGTGTTCTGTTCCATTGTGAGCCGCCTGTCCCCGCACTTTTGCAGTATTGTCGTCTTTCTATTATCCGTCTGGGAAGTTAATTTACCCACGCTTTTCGAGATGTCTTACTTCTTAACACAACCTTTTGACCTTTCTGCAAAACTCTCCTAGCACACCTGATTTCTTGTCCTTGCATTATTAATTATACACCTTAAGTTTTGGAGCACATAATAAATAGCAGATATCCTTCTCCATCCTCACTAAACTGACTGCTGCAACTCACGAGGAGTGATAAAATAATCATTCATGACACATTCATTCTTCCATCCCATAACGAATCAGAGTTGTTCTCCAGGCTAACGGTGGGCCGTATTAAGCAGATAGGTTATAGTTTCTTCAGGTGTTTCCATTATTTTTAAATCTCTCTCTCTTTTTATATCTATCTATCTATATCTATATCTATATATATCTATATATATATATATATATATATATATATATATATATATATATATATATATATATATATATATATATATAAAGAGAGAGAGAGAGAGAGAGAGAGAGAGAGAGAGTAGTAGACTTCCTGTTAACCGATCACTACGGTACCGGGCCATAGTTGGATAATGAAACAGTCGGTTAAAACTAAACATATCATTTCATAGCCCCTAAACTGTATACTATCTCTACAATAGTTTTAAAAACAAGTTTACAGTATTATAAATCAATAAATTTAAGTTGCCAAAATCGAAAGTTTCGCGCACAAGCTGCCCCAGTTACACTCAGCTGAACAAAATATTGTTTGAATAAAACACACTAGACTATCACACAAACCACACACTAGAGACCTGCATGGGCCGAGCTCGGCCCGAGGTCCGAAGCCCAGCCCGGCCCGCGGGCCGGGCTTAGGCGGGCCAACTCTTGTTACTTCTTTGGGACACTGATTTCTCTTCAGGTCGGGCCGGGCTGGTGTCGATTAACTGCAATTCTTTAATAATTATTGACTTTCGTTAAACGATAATTAGAATAAAGGCAAACATTGAAGAAGTGTGGCCGTGAAAAATGTTACAAAATGAAAGTTTTAAAATTTATCGTGCCTGGGCCGGGCTTGGGCCAAGTATTTAAAAAAAAACTTATCGGGCCGGGCCGGGCTTGGGCCGAAAATCTCCAAAATTTTTCGGGCTCGGGCTGGGCCAGGCCTAGGTACATTCGAGCTGGATTGGGCTCGGGTCGAAAAATTCGGCCCGTGCAGGTCTCTACCACACACTTATTTACGGTGTATGGTACTGACTGAAGAAAAACACAAACCTGAAAAATACGACTGAATGTACAATCCTGGATGAAAAATAGTACTGTATATTTTATACATACAGAAAGACATATTTTACTAAACGAAGAAAGATATTTGTTGTGGAGCACCGAGCCGAGTTAACGAAAATAACATTTGATGGAAGATGGGCAGTTAAGAGAGCGAGTTTCTCTCTCTCTCTCTCTCTCTCTCTCTCTCTAGTCCTTGAAAGTCATATTTTCTTACCAAATGTACCACTATTTTCAATAAACCTTGTGGTTACTCTGACAACGAAATGTTGAAGTATTAAGAGAGAAAAAAAATTAAAGTAGTAGATAGAAAAAACATACTTGAATCAGTTAGATACATCGAACATTTCGTTGAGTATTTTATTACAGGATGCAAAAATACTGGGATTACGCAGAACCGACGAGAACAGACCTAAAACTTTCGACATGTGGGAATCAAGAACACTGTACAGAACGGGAAACAAAATTAGAAAAAAAAAAATGGAAGTAGGGGGAAAAAAATTAAATCTATGGATGATATTGAGAGGACAATTCTCACTTCAGAATGACTAGCGCATGTAAATTCTCAACTTGTGAGGAGCTGAGGTAAGTGATATTACAGGAGTTGCAAAATGCTCATTACGGTTATATACTTCCTTTTATTTAATACTGAATTTTCAACTATATATATATATATATATATATATATATACAAAGTATTTGATTTAAGTACATCTAGAAGTTCCTCACTAAGGTGAATCAACTTAAAAAAAAAAAAAAAAAAGTCTCCGCTGGTCCAATGACTCCCGCGTATCTTTAGTGCACGTTGTCCTGGATTAGATTCCAGGTGTGACCACATTGAACGCATTACGGTAGTTCGGATTCCAGCTTAATCCGTCGGTCTATGTCTCATATAGCCTCGGAGCAGAAGCGAGATGCTAAATTTCAACAAACAAATACAAATTTATCACTGGGAATCAAACTTAGAGCCAGATGAATTAAGGTTTAGTACGGGAAGCTATTCAGTTATACAGGAAAAGGAATATTTTCGTGAGTTTGCCTTTGTAGAGTATATATATTTGAATTCTTCAAAGATTTACACGTCTCAGAAAACAAAGAATAATTATTGTCGGCATATTCGAATTATCAAACCACGTAATCACTGAGACCAGCATTATCATCATTAAAATAGAGCTTTGATTACGGAGCTGAGGTAAGCACGTACGTAAGAGCTGCTTCCGTAATATCAGCTGGTGAAACACTATCTGCACTCGGGTTTAACATCGAAAATGAGATTCACATGTTCAACCATACAAACACACATTCATTACGTCAATAGTTTGAGTGACGTCACGAAGGACTTCAATACAAAGGCTTCCTTGCACTGCAACAATTTTACAACGATTTGATGGGATCATCGTTTTCTATTTTCCACGTAACTGAAACACGCATAAGCAATACGCTCTCACGACGACAACCTACACTAACTACTTAAATTCACTCAGTTGCGTACTGAGTTTTACACTTCTTAGAAATCTACAGTATTAACTGGGAGATCTCACTTATTCTAACAGGATGAATCAAACTTTTCAGCTCTCATAACTCTCACGCACTCAGTCATTTTGGTGCATCATATGATGTATTTCTTTCTTCTTTTTTATTTGATACAAAATGTAATTCTGGTCATTGTTAGAAAGCTATACAGCTATCTATGACGTATAATTATTTTCACGTGCAGTAATACAATGTAATAATACATTAACTTTACGGTTACTGTTCTAACAAAGGATTTTTTTTTCGCTTTACAGCAAAGCACGACTCGCAAGATTAAATGCATATGAAAAATAAAAATAAAAGATAATTTAGCAGGGTTGTCATTCTTAAAGTTTTAAATACTTCCTATAAAGATATTCTGAAAATTTATCGTACATATGAGTTTACTAGTATTTTTGTACTACGCATTTTTTTTTTTTTTTTATCTAGATCATGAGGACACGTAAGTAGAAAACATTTCACCTAACAACTCCTAAAAGAGTTTAGAAGACAACTCAACTACCTTTGGCATTCTTTTGATGTAGTATTACAGAAAATGGCGACAGACCTTAGTTTGTGGAAATATCCTTATCTAATAGATCTTTGGAAATTCGCCTACTAAAGGGGGGAATAATTATTATATTATTGCGTATTTAATGTAATTCACAGAACATTATCTCCATACTTACATATAGTCTGGTTGTAGAATTGCAATGACGATTTTTAAAAAAATGATGTTAAAACATGTTTGTAATTCTATATTTGGGTATAATCCGATCGTTTTGTATATTTAACCAAGAACATGGATTAATGCCTCCGATATAGGATCGCTTCTCATGTATAGTGAAGATTGCATTATGATATTATTTCCACTGCAATATGACACAAGATCGAAAACTTTTGACTTGTAAGTCTCTAGTAAGCTTCATAAATTACATCAAAACTGAATTAGCTCTAGTATTAATATACTAATTTTTACAAGGATGGTATTTTTCTGTAAGACTTATCATCCCACAGCCCCACATTACTTTCACACATATACGAGGGGCCATGAAAAATTCGTAGCCCAAACCCGAAGGAATACAGGTAGAATAATGAGATTGTACAGTTATAAAGAACATATTTCTATATTCACAAATTTTCGTATTAATGACGGAATTCTTATTGTTTTTCGTGTCCCTGCAGTGACTGAACATGCAAAACTAGCGTATATCGAGATCAAAGTTGTCATCAAATTTTTGTTCCACCAAAGATAGTCAACAAATTCATGAGTCACCAAACTAAACACTATGGGACTCTACTCATAAGGGTCTAGGTCAAAACCCCCACACTCAAGAAATGTCAAAACGCCCACACAATCGGTCATAACTCCCACACAAATGGACAAATCCCCCAAACGCACGAACGGTCAAAACCCCCACACTCAAGAAATGTCAAAACGCCCACACGATCGGTCATAACTCCCACACAAATGGACAAATCCCCCAAACGCACGAACGGTCAAAACCCCCACACTCAAGAAATGTCAAAACGCCCACACGATCGGTCATAACTCCCACACAAATGGACAAATCCCCCAAACGCACGAACGGTCAAAACCCCCACACTCAAGAAATGACAAAACGCCCACACGATCGGTCAAAACTCCCACACATAGCAACGGTCACAATCTTCACATAAATGGACAAAAACCCCACACAAATGGGCAAAACTCCCACATGCAGAAATTGTCACAACTGCCACACAAATGGACAAAACCCCACACAATCGGACAAATCCCCCACACTCGGAAAATATCGTGATTGCACGTCTTTGTTGCGGCTCTTTACGACGCCTACTTTAGTGTTTCTGTCATTACAGAACAGTGCAAGAAGAATAGTTGCAACATCAGTTTAAGTGGAATAAAAAATGTTATTAAAAAGTACAAGGGCAAGACATACAACCAGGATCATTTCAGAGTGTGGGAGATTTGACCGATTGTGTGGGGGTTTTGTCCATTTGTGTGGCAGTTGTGACAATTTCTGCATGTGGGAGTTTTGTCCATTTGTGTGGGGTTTTGTCCATTTATGTGGGGATTGTGACCGTTGCTATGTGTGGCTGTTTTGTCCATTTGTGTGGGAGTTATGACCGTTGGAGGTTATGACCGATTACCAGTGTGGGGGTTTTGGCTGTGGGGGTTATGACCGTTCGTGTGTTTGGGAGATTTGTCCATTTGTGTAGGGGTTATGACCGTTTGTGTGGGCGTTTTGACATTTCTTGAGTGTGGGTGTTTTGGATGTGGGGGTTTTGACCGGTTCCCACTCATAATATGCAGTGTTGAAGAAGTGGGTGGCACAGTTTAAAAGTGGCAATTTCTCAACAGATGATGCTTCACGTGCAGGAAGACAATAAACAGTGACTGTCTCCGAAATCATGGATGAAATTCATGACATTATTCTTGAAAATCGCAAAATCTCAGCAAAATGTGTAGCAGAGATTGAGGCATTTCTATAGAATGTGTCGGTAGCATAATTTATAATGACTTGGGCATGCGCAAGCTCTGGGCAAAATTGATCCCCAAAAGTTTTTCAGCTGAGGACATCAAGGGAAATCATATCCCATTTTGACCGCAATGCCGACCAACTTCTGTCATGAAGTAACCATGGACGAAAGATGGTTGTTCCATCACGATCCTGAACGAAACAACTGTCAGTGGAATGGTGGTACTCACTTGTCAGATTCCTCTCACCCCAAGAAGTTTAAAAGACAGAAGTCGGCTGAGAAAGTGCACCACTCCTCTGGAATATGGATGGAGTGAAAGACAAATTGAAAGTGCAACGCCACGGACAATTGAAAAAAGGAATTCTGTTTATCGAGCACTGCAAACACAACTTACATTGCATGATCAAGAGTTTCAGTGTCTAGATCATCTTCATTATTCCGCATATCTAGCTCCGTCAGACTATTACTTATTCTATAAACTCAAACACACCTGAAAAAACGCCATTTTGGATCTGATGAAGTGATGATAAGATACGGAACAGTCTTCAGATTTTTTTTGTTTTTTTGAGTGGTCTGCAAAAATTGCAGCACCATGCAAGGAAATGTATTGAACTCGGGGGAAAGGGGAATGTGGAATAACTGTCAAAATTTCATCATTCCATGTGTTCTTTCAGCAGCCCCTCGTATCATGTGATTTATCCTTAAACTAATCTCACTCAGTTTGGAAAGCAAATTTTCGGAGCAAGTCTTCTATGATCCCAGAAAAGAACAAAGATTACCTATATTCACACCGATTAATTCAATATTTAGTGATATAAAATGACAACTACTTACCTCCAAACATCCGACGCTTTGGAGAACGTTGACGTTTTGATCACTTCCGGCGCCATCCATGCATACGTTCCTGCAGCAGACATGCGAGTGGTTTTATATACTTCGCGGGCCAGTCCAAAATCTGTGATCTTAAGCGTCTTGCATTGAAAATCATCGTTTTCGATTGGTTCGCTTAAGAGCACTGAAAAGAAAGAGAGAATGAACTATAGTTTATTGTTGCCTGCTCAAAATACTGAATACCAGTTTTTTTTTTTTTTTTTTTTTTTTTTTATAATTGTGTCCGCTACCCTAAGAAATACATCAGTGATATATTAAAGAATAACCACGAAATAACTGCAAGGATAATCAAGCTCTATTACAATCAAGTCAATATTATTCTTTCTTTGAACCAACTACAGCCTATCACTGCCTATTTCAGGAGCTTACATCTAGAAATAATTGATATTTTATGTTCATCTGCAGTTCAGAGATATAACAACTGGGAATAGTAAATAAATGGGAAATTCTTGTAAATTTGGCTTGTACGACCTTCAGACCCTACTACGATACAATAACAGGATGTCTACAAAAATTCTAAAATGAAATTTCGTGACTTTTTCGTGACCTTCATAACATTTCCTAACATTTTCAAGAGCGAATTTGGGTGCGAATTAGGTCGAATTTTCATCCATGCGATAGAAACGTACTTTGCTTGCGATTTGATAGCGTCTAAAGTCGACCATGAACATTTTTGGTGGTAAATTTTAACGTTTTACAGAACAAAATTTTCCAATCTGTACTTACATTTGCAGTTAAAAAAAAAAAAAAATCGTGACCCAAAAGCTAAATTTCGTGACTTTCATGACCGTTTTCTGATTTCGTGACTTTTTCGTGACCGATAGACACCCTGAATAACATTAGAAAATTTAAGAGCAACGTATTTCAACAATCACACGTAGTATTCAAATTTGTAAAATACTACATTTTACTAATAGTACACTAGATCACAGGAAAGTCCTTTATAGCAAAATTTACCACCTTTCATGCACTATGGTTATCAATGAAGCTCTTCGTTTTGACTTAATAATATTGTCCATCTAGTGTTATTTTCTTCCCTTTTACCTTTTAGCCCATCCATAAGACGATTTCTCACTATTTTAACAAACTTACTTCTTTTTTCTTCTGTTTACAAGTCCCAGTCACGGTTTGGAGGCTATGTTAATACTAGATCCTGTCCTTCATAACCTTGGTGTAGAGAAGGAACGAAAAACAAAAATTCAAACTCAAAAATAATGTAAACTTTCTCCTTCGTAATGAGTCCATTTGATTCCTATTTTGGCTTTTATTTCCCGTTGATGTTTCAAATCCTTACTAAAAATGTTCCCGAGATTTCTAAACACTAGTCCTGTTCTATTTCTGCTCTCCTCTTTTGTAGTTAACAGCTTTTATTCTAAATCATTACTTTTATTCTTAAAAAATCATTGGCCGAGACGAGACCATCCCTAATTGTAATTTCTTGCTGATCGATGTTACTTGTCCTCTGGTACGAGGTTAATAACAGCCATCGAGATAGTGTGCATTAATCTATTTCACGACTGCATGGGTAGAGTTTAAGTGGACTACCAAAAACTCAAGCCAAAACTATATAGCTACTGATGTTAAAGAACGAATATTCGCTTCTAATATTTCACAAGGTCTATGCTAAATTGATGTCAGTCTGATATCCTTTGGCACCTATGATGATATGGAAGTTTATCGAAAATTACAATTTTTACTCCTCTTCTCAGTTATTCACCTCTTGCATTTCAACAAACGACGGAAAACTCTTCGATGTTTTGACTATATAAATTACGAAAAAATTAAATGAAACGAAGTGGTTCAGTTTACCGTCTCACGATTATGCCCTATAGGCTAAGGGAGACGGTTGATTAAGGCAAGTGAATGAAGAATGAATTAGTGGAACAACAACGTGGGAGGAAACTGAAGTATCCCGAAAAAAACTACGGATACCGGGGATCGAACCAGGAACTCCACACCAAAGGTAAGCGCTCTGCCAGTGATCCACCGTGTCCCTTTCTATAAATTATACGTTATCTGGGGCCTCATTTTCGGTTCTAAACCATCACATGCCAGTATTGATACTTTTATGAAGGTTTATTACAAAATTTTGTCCCTGCGGTTGCTAAGAGTAAGTAGTGATCAAATTATTGACTTTAAGACAAGGTTAACGCTTCTAGTTCACATCTTCACCATGACTATTTGGTAGATCTGAGCGGATGTAATTCGAGTGCAAATACATGCTGATACCACTATCACGAAAAGAAGACGCTGACAAATGCTTGATAAAAATAAACTGTCAACAATCGTTTCAAATGAGAATTTGCGTCAGAAGGTTTACGTGTCTCTCAGTGTGACATGAATCATATTTGACTGCTGCCCTTCCATTCTCCCTTCAAACAAAATAATCATAACATGGAACATAATCGGAACGGTCCAATGACAACCAATTCGCGCAGACCTAAAATTCGTCTCTCTCATTTCGCTTAAGCATGATAAATAAATTGAAAATAATAATAATGTAGCCTACGCAAAATGTCGATTAAAAGCACAGTTTCTAAGGGACTATATAATACAATTGCAGAAAGTAAATTAAGATGAAGCGTTCAAATCCTACAACTGACCATTATGACTGGCGTTCCCGGAATAGCAACGTTCACGAACAAGCTCAAGCAAACTTCCAAACCTTTCCTCCTATCATTAATTACTTTTCCAATGTAAAACAGCCTCACAGTTGAGTCTAAAATTCGTGATAATAAATGCACACTTCTAATTTATTAACTGGCCCCATAGGAGAAGTTTTCACATTCTTGTTTTTTTAAATCTTGTACTGATGTATTTTGCGATCAAGTGTGATCCTTCATTAGTGTGTTTAGAAGACAAATAAAATGCATCATGGGATGATTTCTAACATTTATTTTAAACAACTGTGTGGTATCACAAGTTATAAATCAATTCAAATCAAGAATATGAAAAACAAGCTAAGCGTGATCCAAATATTCTGCATATACCAGAATAATCTAAGCGTGCATATACGAAATATTCTGTTTTAGAATATGATAAACTTTCGGCAATAATACATGAATACTGTGAAACTTGTCAATGTCGGTAATCAGGAATGTCACAGAATTTGTTGAGTTAGCACTGGTGATCAATTGCCCTTCCCGCTGAACATTAATTCAATGGAACAGCGGCAGCGTGGCTAGTCCTCCCCCTTATGATTCAGAATCCCACCTTATGCGGAAAACAGAACGTTTAGGAGTTGGAGTGGAAACAGAAATTGAGAATTAGGATTAAGAATACTACATACGCAAGACCTCTATAATTATAGCCATGTTACACACACATTCACTTGTACACGCCAATTAATATTCCTCCGATATATAAGCACTTACCGAGTTTTTACAGTTTAAAAGCCAAATCTTGTTGAATTGAGTTGATTTTAAGTTTAACGTCCCGTTCAGCAGCGATGCTATATGAGACGTGAACCTACTGATTAACGTGGAATCCGAACCACATGAGATCCCGCAGGGAATCGAACAAGAGCCAAATCTTTCAGAGAGGCGTTCCTCAAAATGAACGTAAACATGTTTTATCTATTATATGGGATCTAGATAGCACTCTTAAGTTAGCCTTTAAAAGCTGCAAATTTCAAAATTCAATCTCCAAAACGCCGAAGATTTATATATCTATCTATCTATCTATCTATCTATCTATCTATCTATATATATATATCCTTATATCCTTAGTATGCTCTTAACATGTATTGCAGGTTTAACTTAAAGTGGGAGTATGAAAATTTTCAATAATACAATGTCAACAACATGCTCTTCAAATTCATTTAACACAACTATGTGGCTTTACCACTCGCAACGCATGTGACAGCCGGAACGTTTATATGATACTTCACGCCTGCAATTCTCTGTAAGTAACGTTATACAATCAAACTATTACGTTCGAACAGACGCTTTGACAGAAGACACGGATTGCTCTTTTCATGGAATTAAAGACAATCTGAGATAGGAAGAGACGTGAAAATCGCAACGAATGACAGTTTTAGACTTTTATCAATATTTTATAGCACACTGAATTTCAGACTAAAAACATGATCGTGTTCCACTTCTCTCTCTGCTTCGAAATTATTCTACAGATAGAATCGATTTTGAGTTCAATAACGAATAAAAAGTCACGAAATGGCTTTGCAATTTGCATAGAATATGTATTCATGAATTACCATGTTATCTTCGCACTTCCATTCCATGTACGAAGAATCTAAATAGAATTTGTAATATTATATTTTGAAACTAAAATTCTAAACGAACTTCGGTCACAATAACGACGGGAAAATGTCAATTTGCTTCCCTAGCGCAACATTATTTTTCAAATCCACTACTAATTTAATCAGAATTATACATCTATTCTACTGTACTACACTTCCATCATTGGTGCAGGTAATTTAACTCTCTAATATTAAAATTTACACGAATATCGAATTGCTTACTTGTGAAATTAGTGGAATTAAAGGAAACTATTTAATAAGTAACTGAACTTAATATCTGAGCTCCAAATAATAATTAAAAGCTCTGGAGCAGACCTTTACTATCCTCTTGTCCACATGTTTTCCTACAGTAGGTTGTATTTACCCTTAATTTATTTTTCAGAATTCTTTGCTAATTTGGATGTAGAACTATCGAGAGTGAGTCTGGAGTTTAGCGTCCCTTTCAGCACCGAGTTTTTGTAAGACGTGGAGTTACAGCTTAACGTACAATCCAAACTACATAGAAATTCCACCATGAATCGGTGTCTTCTACGCCAAAGGTGCATATGCTAGCCATATTCCCATTAACGGGCTCAACTTTCGTGAGAAATAAGGATATCTGGGATGGAAGACCCGGGTTCGATTCCCGGTGGGAGCTCATGTGGTTCGGATTCCACGTTAATCAGTAGGTCCCGTCTCATACAGCCTCGCAGCTGAAAGTGACGCTAATATCAACTCAACTCAAATATGGATATCGAATATCTGTAAGAATAAGGAGCAGCTGATATTTGCTTAATTCAATATAGCCCAGAGTCCCGATGGCAAAATTTTCTTTGTCTTTCTGCGATGAGCTTTTGTAAGTCAAAAATTTTCTGCAGAAGAAACATTTGTGATTGTTAAAAAATACGCGACGTAAGAAACAGTTCAAACTACATTTATGCGAGTCGTCCGTGCATTGAAGACATCTAAACATAGCAGGCATGTTTTTACACTTTTCTGTTGGCATATTTTTTTTTTTCCTCTGACAATTTTTCTGCACAGGCGCGGTAAATTTTCTGCGATCACATCGCAGATCGCAGCATGTCTGCTATGTGGCCCACAGTATTTATTATTTCCAGCATATTACCTTGAATTGGCCTTTCTTCCATCGTCTTGTCTATTCAGTTAAATACGTTCAATATTTTTTTTAAAAAAAAAAAAAGAAAAGAAAATATTATAGTATTGTTCATGGATATTAAGTCCGCCTTCTAGTTCGAATTCCAATGACTATGGCTTTCTTCCTGCTCAATTAAATCGTTTTGCCCAATAAAGGCAGAAATTTTGCTCGTGTACTTTCTTATTCTTTGCATCCTGCTGCTCTACAACAAGAAAATTAGTTTGAACAGAAATATCTATTTTGAAGTTATGACTCCGAACTACCAACTTAATCCTCTTACTAAATTACCTTAAGTACGAAATAAAGAAAATCAGTTGGAAAGCCAGGCAGAAAACTGATGCGTTGGATGAACTAAACGTAGGGATAGTTGTAAGAGGGAAGCTCTCATAATATCGATTTTGCATTAACCTGAGTAAGGAAGAGACTCAACGAAGATTGGAATATCGTACCGCTGTAAACGAGAGACGAGAGAATGAGGCTGGTGCTTCTAGGACAAAGGAGATACGGCACAGCGTGAAGGAGAGAGAGAGAGGAACGAGATGTGAACCACGCGCTGAATATGATGCATAAAATGGATGGCACGTGACCGATCAACCCTCTACCAAATGTTCTCGGAGTATCATCAAGCGTAACTACATCCCAGAGGCAGTGTTGTCAACTACTTACATAGTCTTCAACTAGGGTATTATTATATTGAATTGGAGAACTATCCAGAATATTATCTATATCTTAAGCTTAGGTCTTATCCAAAATTAACATTTATGTTTCTCGTAGGCCAATGAATAGACATATATGACAAAATTGAATATGTCAACTTCCTCAGCTTTTTAAACTTGAAATATAAGTATGTATCATAGTTAAACTATTTTCTGAAATATGCTAGTAACTAAATTTTATGGACTAGCAAGTATTAAAGAAGGTATTAACTGTTCCCATCTTCTTTCATGATTTCCAAATAGCAGGGTAAAAAAATACAATCTTGACTTCAGAGCAATCCATTACAAATAAGTAACTATGAAACAGCTTTCAGTTATGTTTCACGTGTGCTTATCACTAATGTTTTCCTAATCAATTATGATGTGACAAAATAGATGGAAGATATTTTTCCATTACAATGATCTAACGCAAACAATATTTCATACTACTAATACCTCAATGTTATGCTCAAAATAAAATTCTGCGTTTTAGAAAATATCAAACAAATTAGAACTTAAGAAAGCAATTGAACGGTCTAAATTAACATAATCTTATTTCAAATCTTCTTTCGGTGATCTGATTCTCTTTCGGATATAATTTACAAATTTCTTTTTAGAATAGAATCATACGTAAGATATCGAAAATTAATAAACGTAATTTCGGATGCGTTTCATTCAATGACAATGAAATTTCTTGGACTGACAAATAATATAAACCACTGACAGTAGGTACAGTTTACTGTCTTTTTAGTTACGTAACTGGTCGTTTCATTTTTATGACAATATTAGATGCACTTACGAGATCCAAACAAAAGCCAACTGCGTACCTACTTTTATGTCCAGAACATCTACTAGTTCTACGTACAAAACAAGTGGTAGGGACTTAATAAATCGACTATCATAGTAATCGTCCTTCGACTGGGCAAGTTTTTCTCACGTCAAGCACTCCTACATAGTTATGTGAATCAAAATACTAAACTTACACCATTGCTTTCCGTTTTCAAAGACAACTTTAGCACATTAGTATTCCACAAACATATACATATTTAGGAAGTAACATTTACTTCACGAGAGGAAAAAAAAAAAGTTTCAAGTTTTATATCCCTCAACATGGAGTTGCACCAAAACAAAGCGTAGAATCTTTACTCTTTTGTAAACCTTCCTACGACACTAAGCATGCTATTTGTAAATACGTAAGGCACACTGAAAGATTTGTTTTTCTTTAGATTACGTCTTTATACCTGAACTTATTGGTCCCGTAATAATTTAGTCCACTTTAGAATCTTCGTAGGAAATTCTTAATTAATATGATAAGATTCAAGGTTACTTAATATAAAGAGAAAATCCATGCTACAATTGCTATGCTCTGTGAAGAATGGATCATTTATCAAAATATCTACGCATCTGCTTCGAAAACTTCGACTTATGCAGCAACATTGACTCGACTGCCAGATGTATACACATTTCTTTAAAAAACGAACATAATCCTCCTCCTTATTTCCCAGCAAGGGAGAGTTACAAATTTCCTGATAACTTAATGATTTTCAACTTTCTTTTCTATATTAATTCCCAATTTTAAAAATTAAGTTCTGTCTCTATGTTGTACAACATTAGAGAGCAGTTTTTTTTTCTTTTCTTTTCTTTCTTTTTTTTTTTTAATGGAAGTAACTCTTCGTACAGTCTCGGCAAGTTTGCTGACCAGGATATTATTATTATTATTATTTTCATTTATTTACCGCATTACTGTTAGGCTTGTACACCTTATTATAACACGATCATGGAAGAAAAACATGCACATTAACATAACAGAACATTATTATTGGTACATTTGTGAATCTGATACCTCGATATTTGTTCATTTATTGAAATACCACTAAATATGAAGCACATTCATGGCATGGTTTACAAAATACATCCGCATAAAACTGTGGCACAAAAAATATAGACCAATAAGTTAATTTCAACTCATAGCATTTTATTATTGCCAGACTATAAGAAACATGTTTTGCTGCACTGTATAAATTCTAAAAATGTTAAAACAAAGGCAAACAAAAAAATATTTCCAATATATTGTCTAATCACATAATTACTTATATTAAAATCTCACACAACCGTTACATTTTCTCGCCTTTACGGTTTCGATAAGCTTTCTCAATGTAAAATACTATCAACACATCGCGTCTTATTATTATGTATGTAATTCTTAACTTGGATTAAAGGTTGCCTATTGGTTCACAGTAATACAAAAGAACGACAACGATACAATATATAAATACCTTCCAATAAGTCATCATTTTTATAAATTAACCTGAGACAGTAACATTGATTTCACCTGTCAATTTAATACCGGCGCACTCTATACGTAAACGAAGCTCACTCACATCTATGCCGTTTTACCCATGTGGTTGCTTTTCTTTGTTTCTCTTTCAAGTTCTGTCCATATGGTGTATATCTAATTCTACTGTCTATTCCTTCTGTTTTACACACGCGCGTGCGCAGAGCATTAAAAAGTACGCTTGAGAAAAGGAACATTTGGATACACATCTTGTTTACCCATCCCTCAGGAAGTCCCACTCTTCAGCTGTTCGTCACGGAGCACTTACGCGAAGTCACTACTCAGTTCTTTACAACGACCACGACAGATGTCTCATCCTTTTACCCTGCAAAATACTCCTCAGATAACCGAATCTCTTCAGAACTAAGTTTTATACTAAGACGCTATGAACTATTTGTTGAAAATTTAGGAGCCTAGTCGAAATTGATAAATATTCATAGAGAACACAGATAATTGCATATTTTTATTTTAATTATCGGTAAAGGAGACACACGATGATTTTTCTTCTATAAACTGCATTCCTATCGAAAATCCCAAATAATAATTATTATGGTCCTTTAACACTTAAAGACCAGGAGGGGATTTAAATGTAGAAACGCTTGGATCCCGGCCATTTTAAATGTATTTTTAAAATTTTGTTACTCAGAAACTACCCTTTTAAAGTGAATGAAACTTTCAGATTCAATCGAATAAAAATGTACTAATATAACAGAAAAACAGTAATGCACTTAGCATTGTTACCGTTGAATACACAGTGTTGCAAACTTTAAGGAATATTTTTTGTATGTTGGAAATCCAATCGAAAGACATATTGTCCGATAATTTCGTGTAAATTGCAAACGACCATACAACTAAATATAAATAAGTTTAAATATACACTACATATCACAATATGTCACTCCGCCCCCTCCTGTCCCTTTTGGTGACATGTTAGGTGCGAGGACGTTTAGAAGCGCGGCGCGATTGTTGAGAACTAGTGCTAAGAACAACATCGAGTGTTGTTTTCATGTCACTGTCGGAAGATTCTAGTTATTCTAATATTGTAGCAATGTCTAAACATTAGATTCATCGTCCGTTTCAAAAGCATCGGAGTCGCTATCATCTATTAGTTCCGTTTTTTCTCCGGGCGAAAATACGCCACTATCATAAGAACCACGACTTGTTGAGGTGGTATTCATCGCCAGAAGCTCAACTAAAAAGAGGATGTGAAGCCTAAGCAAATTACAAGAAGGATGTCGAAACAACCACACACACTTCCACTGGCTTATAAAACAGGAGAAAAAATAACTACATGTTTTTTTTTTTTTTTTTTTTTCCTTCTGAGTACTCATATCTTTTTGGGGTATACACATTTGACACAGCATTTCATATAAATCTACGCAGTACGTGACCTGTAGGCATGAAGGTGATAAATATTAGTGAAAAGAAAACAGAAGGGACTAGCTGTATGAAGCTGTTGGCTTCTTTCGTCAACTGCGTGCTGAAGTGCGGGAGCTGGCCTTGATGGGTGCACGGCAACTAAAGTTGTCTCCGGGACTGAACGCCTCGTAACAAGAGGGCAACTATAGTTGTCCATGGGTCTTTAAGTGTTAATAAGATAAGCCTTTGGTAAAGCAGGATGAAGTTTTGCTATAGTGAGTTAGTACGCCAAATCAGTCTGAATATGACACCTCTGGCTCCATAGAAATCGATCCAACTCATCCAAATGAAATTATTACTGACAGAATAATAATGTAACTTCCTTGTAATTTTAATACCTTAGTGAAGTGGAGATTGTGAAATTTCTCAAAAGTATGTAACAGGGTGGATTGATTTAAATCAGTCTGATATAAATCACGATTTAAATCAATATTTAAATCACTTGATTTTTTAAATAAAAATCGTTGATTTAAATCGAATTCCGAAATAAATTAATTTAAAGTGAAAATAAGTAAAATCCCGTTTCTGTTCTGTTATTTCGATTATGGAAGTTAGTAATCATAATACAATGAGACTCAAATGTACAGTATAGTATGAAAAGTGTCATGGAGAGGATGATTAGGGAAAATCCCGTTTTGAAAGGTAACGGAGCAATCCTGCTTTTATTCTTTTCGTAACATTGGGTTTGGGTTTTAAAATCGTTAACTATTCCAACGGGGAAATCACCATCGACATTTAAGACGAAAATTCTTTTTTGCGCGTGTCTGTTTGTTTGTTCCCAGATAATAGGACGTATTTAGAGGGGTGCTATCCCCTCTCCAGATTTTTTTTTGTTAATTTTATAACTTTAGGCGAAATTTTTGTATTTCATGCCGCAAGCTAGTTCTGAGTTTTTTAAAATAGGCCCCTGCCAAATATCAGTAACTTTTGTGAAAAAAAAAAAAAAATGTTATTTTGATAAATGTTGCTGTACTTTTTCCTTAATGCTTAACCTTTTAAATTATATCACCTATTTTTATGTGATAGGGTAGAATCTTCATTATTCGATTAAAAAAAGTACCAATAAGGCTTTTTAATTCCTTTTCTTCAAGACTGGAGGCATTTTAGAACACGTTACATATGCTTTCACGCCTTTCTGCGTTGAGGCATAGTGTGTGACGACGTCATAAATTTAAAAAAAGATATTATTTTTTATGCGTATTAATTATTATTTTTTGGCGGGTTACATTTTGCATTCAGAAGACTGAAATTTTACACACTCGTTCAGTGCAGCCCTTAATAATTTTAAGATGTTTTCATATCTCTGCTTGGAAACAGCGGGGTCCAGAGGGGCAAAAATGTTTTAAAAAAGGATATTTTTCAACAAAAATAGCTTTCTCGTGATTTCCCCGCCTCAGATGGAGACATATGAATGGTACCGTTTGAAGGACTGTCTTATTCTGAAGAAAATTATGTACGTACTATGCTCCTAGGATAAATAGGGATGTCTCAGGAAACCGTTACCTGAGATCCTGTTTTATACGGGAGTCTGGGGTATTTGGGGAATATTATTTTTCGCGGGCTTCCTTTTGCACCTACAAGATTGAAATTTTGCACATTTACTCAGTGCATCCCTCAGTATTTTTCAGATTTGGGGCATTGTGGGAATATTCTTAGCTCATTGTTAAATAGTTTCCTCACCCTTACTACTCAGATAGAAGCTTGAAATTTTGTAAACACATTTAGTACACCCCTTAGTATTTCCCAGTTGATTTTGAGATCTGTGCGTTAACACAGGGGAATCCAGAGGGGATCAAACTTTTAAAAAAAGTAAAAAAAAAAAAAAAAATGCAGATTACTGTCAAAAGTTTCCGCTTCAGGGACATGATAGAGAAATGTGGATGTTACCGTTTCAAAAGCTGTTCTATTCTAAAGAGAGTGATGTATGCACCATGATCCTAGGATAAACAGGGATGATGCTGAGCTGCTTGACTGAAAGTCTATAATTTACCTTTAAAAAGAACCATAATTTAAAAGGGTTAAGAAACATTGTTTGGGATTGTTATAAGTTAACGATTGGGATAATTCAAAATTAGCACCTAAATTAGCATTTAATACTAATTCCTAATGCTTTTTCTTCAGTTTGCGACTTGTATTATACGAGGAGAAAGATTTGATTTAAATAAAAAAAATCGATTTAAATAAAAAAAAATCAACGAAAATGATTTTTTAAAAAATCATGATTTTTTTCCACCCTGGTATGTAATTAATAAATGTGAAAAACTTTGAATACCTTGCGAAAAATTTCCAGAATTACCCTTAATCTTGTACTACCATGTACTTGTATCCCATAGTTTTAAGGAAATGTGGCTAAACTAAGCTGTCGCAAAATTATACATGTAGTCCAGTGATTCTCAACCGATGTGTCGCGAGAAAGAAATGCGCAGAACGGGCGTGGCATGTTCTAACCATATAGCCACGAAGTAGCATTACTAAATTACAATTGGGTTAATTAGAGATGGGTATGTACTTTTTAATACTTGTTTATTTTCTAATTTACTGAAGTAAGTGCATTAAAAAAGCGACACACAAAAAAGATTATGAGTTCAGTGCTGTATTCTTACTGGAAAAGCACTGAAGACAATACAGTAGTTCGGATATCACCTTAAACTGTACATCCATGTCTCACATAGCTTCGGAACTGCAAAGGGATGCTACACACAAAGCTATAATTACAGTCTCTGAAACTAGTCGATTCTATCTCATTAAAAACACTGTTGACATTTCCTGGCTTTCCCATACATGAAAACTGAAGTCTATAGGATCTACTTACAATAATCTTAGCAAGAACATAGACAATCTGAGAACTTGTAAACACCAATTAAGAGAAATTAGTTTTTTTTTTCTTTCTTCAGACATCTCACATCGGAACAATTCAATCTCTTGAAACAAACTGCACCTTATCTCCAATCAACCAGCACTGCAGTTTCTTCGTTTTTTTCTTTCTTTTTTTAAGCAATAGGTATTCGTCCCAAATTATCGCTTGCTCCATAATGTCAACCATAATAATGCCAAATAGCCGAATACAACAATACACAGTGAAAATTTCTGCCATAGGTAGTTTCGTTTGTTCAACTTCTTGGGCCACCAAGACTGATCACAACACTAAATTTTGCTACATTACTGTCAATCTACTATCAATAATAACATATACACATAATTTTCTTTAAAATACTTTTCCATACATGTTACTTTTATTTCAAAAGAAGAAAATGCAGTCTATTTGAAGTTTCGGTGTTTATCTGTGTGTTGAAGATGAAATAATGACTGGAGGAAGACGAAGGAACAACTCAGGGTAAGAAAACGTAGTATCAAGTTTCTCATCTATATTACTTCGTGAGACATAACGACAAGACGCTAGTATGTTGTAAAACTACTACGCACTGTTGTGAGTGAGTCAATTTCAACTCACAATAAAACTCTGTTCATCTTGTTTGTCAAAATTTCGTGACGCAACACAACACGCCTCAGTCACAGCTCCCTTATTAAGAAACACGCATTCTGAGTTACTACTGTTTTACTTGTCGCATCTGTCAATTAATCGCTGCGAATACATAGTAATGCACAACAGTTAGTTCTCTTAGTCATGGCTCATAATGCTCTGAACACTACAACACAAGGCACTACTAATTTTCTTCATTTCTATTTACACATACACAAAACACAAAATGGATGGGAATTCAACTGAAGCAAACTGATTAAATAAATCATCAGCAACACTTTTTTAAAAACTAGTTACCGGTTCCAGACATATCCATCTAACTCGCACTTATACTGCAACAGAATTATTGAACTAAATTTGATCAAGCTTAGGGTAAATATAGCATTTTACCTTACATTAAATAGCATACTTTAAGGTGAATGAATATTTGAAAATAGAAAATATTTAAGGTTTTAGATTTGTTGAGTAGAAAGGCATTTAGTTTCATTTTAACGTTGCATTCCACGAAAAGATTAGTATTTTGAATGCTAAGCATTACACTAACCCACGAAATCTCTACAGCACTGCAAGTAAGTCTATCAAGCAAGGATGGTACCTTTAATTACTGCCACAGGAATACACATGGAACAGATTTTTAACTGTTTACACATGTATCTTGGGATCAATTAGATAGATCACCTCCATCAACAACTCGAGTTTTAATTTTTGGCTCTCTACATTCTGACCAAAATTGATGGTAATCGGAGTATAGTATACAGGGTGGCCCATTTTCATCTTTCCACGAAAATGTCTAGAAAACTTTTCAACATAAATGAACCGAACAAAAACTCAAATAGAAAATGCCATGGGGCACATCGAATGGTGTTATCGTGGTGACCCCCAAAGCCACCTTCATGAGGCCCCAGGGCCCAACTTTAAATTTTAAATAGAAACATGGGGCGTGTGATACCTCGTTTGATAGATCTTTAAAAACTACAAGTTGCTGAGGCAAAAAAAAAAAAAAAAATCGGTTACTGTATTCAAAATGGTGGCCAAGACATGGTACCTATATCAAATAAAAAGTCCAGTACCATTAGTGAGAAAATGGTTGGAGATAAGTGAACACAATAAAAATTGAAATAGGAAAATGGTATGGGGTACGTCGAATGATGATGATGTGGTGACCCAAAGGCAGCCTTTCATGGGGGCCCAGGGCCCAATTTTGAAATTTTAAATGGAAACATGGGTCGAGTGATATTTCTTTAAACACTAAACAGCGTTGTGGCAAAACATTTTTCATATGGATCACCGTTTTAAAATTGGCCGCCAAGACATGGTCCCTGTATCAGATAAAACGTCCAGTACCACTAATATGAAAACGATTGGAGATAAATGAACAGAATAAAACTCGTACAGGAAATCACAGAGGGTAATTATTATTCCACGGCTCGAGGAGGGAATCTAATTCCTAGAAAATTATCGCTGCAACCTCCCTCCTCTCAAGTGGAAAAGAATGGTGAAATTGTATATGAGAACCTTAGTTTTTGGAAATAGAATCTACGCAACAAAATTATGTGAGATATGTTTTTATAAGAGACAGACGTCTCTGTAATGAGAAAAAGTAAGTAAAATTCGTGTTAAATGGTACCTTTCAAAAATCAAAAATCATCATTCATGCAAAAATTAATCAATTGAAACGCAAAACAAAATTGTCAAATATTGAAGTTTCTGCAATGGGAACGATGTATTACTCGCCCCATGTTTCCATTTAACCCTTATCCGGGCAACCGGGGCCTTCCAGGTCCAGTAGCTTCATATTTTTCTTCGAATTTCTTAATAACCATAAATATTTCGATGCCATAAAATTCTGAATTCTTATATCTTTAGTCGAAGTTAAAGTTATGAACATATCGAGTTGGTAAGGCTAACAGAGTTGGTAAGGCCCCAGTTGCAGTCTACGTTACAAAAATAGCTTGCCGGATAAGGGTTAAAATTTTGAATTTGGCTCTGGGGCCCCCGGGGGGTAGTGCGACAATACCATTCGATGTGCCCCATGACCTTTCCTATTGAGTTTCTGTTCGATTCATTTATCATATTAATGGTACTGGACGCTTTATCTGATACTGGAACCATGTCTTATCGGCCATTTTGAATACTGTGACCGATATGAAAAATCCTTTACCGGAGCGCTTTTTAGTTTTTAAAGATCTATCGAACGAGTTATCACTCGCCCCATGTTTCCATTTAAAATTTTAAAGTTGGGCCCTGGGCTCCCATGAATGACGGCCCTGGAGGGCACCGCGACGATACCATTCGATGTGCTTCATGGTCTTTCCTATTTGAGTTTTTGTTTGGTTCATTTATGTTCAACCGTTTCTATGTTAGTGATACTGAACGTTTTATCTGATACAGGCACCATGTCTTGGCGGCCACTTGGCGGAATACCGTGACCGATATGAAAAATCTTTTGGCACTACACTTTTTAGTGTTTAAAGATCTATCGAACGAGGTATCACTCGCCCCATGTTTCCATTTAAAATTTTAAAGTTGGACCCTGGGCCCCCCTGACGGGCGACCCTGGGTAACACCGCGACAACACCATTCGATGGCATTTTCTTTTCGAGTTTTTGTTTGGTTCATTTATATTGAACCGTTTTTGAGATATTTCCGAGGAAAAATTAAAATGGGCCACCTTGTATAAACGAGTTGTTAAACCAAACTTCTTAGTTACTGTTGAACAGTTTCGTAGAAATTCTAGAATTAAAATATAATTTTTGTTATGTTGAGACAGTTGGCGGGTGATCTCTGAGAAATAACTGACTTCAACAGTGTTGAAACAAGTCCTATTTCGCTGAAAAGCTTTCTTTTTATTATTATTTTGACTTTAATCTACTACGAATGGTTCGGTGGCAGTGCTCACATATTGAACAATACTCCTGTTCGTCACATCACGAAGTTCGTGATTTTTAAAAAAGTGTTTTCATACTACTTTACGTTTGTATCTTGTATACAGTTTGCACATTAGGCAGTGAAAGTACAATCCTCCCTTCTCATTCGTTATTTTCGTCAGGAATCACAACAAATGAACATACATAACTGTTTCGAAGGTCTTAACAAAGAAAACATAAGTGATAGAGGAATTTTCTTTGGTAATTTTCCATGCTACAAACATTAGCGGTCATAACGAAAATGAACAAAATTAACAACTATTTGATCTGCAAAAGAACGTTACTGGATCCTATCCTGTTCGAAATCGATCCAATGAGAATTGGAAAATCGAACTTCTTTGGGCCTATTTTATTTGATTTTCTCATCACTGTCATTTACACTCAACCTGCATAAAGATCTCTTACCCAGTCTTCTCGCACGAATTTCCTCCTGCATATGCATTGCAGAAATCCGCATTAAGTAACTTTCCTCATTCACTCTCTTTGGCTCTTAAAAAACCCTCCATATTTTGTTTTCGAATATTCTCATCTCAGCCTGTGTTCATTCCATCACGTCAATAACCAATTTTTGAATCCACACAGTACTACCAGAATGGAGGTTCCTCTATGTCAGTGGTTTTCAATCTTTTCTAGCTTAGTGCCCCTTAACCGAATGCAATCATCCTGAGCGTCACTATTCATCTCAACTCAATTCACCGATCCACAAGGGTGGACGTAAGATTTGGACAAAGCAGTATAAGAACTAGAAAAAAAAAAGCTTCAATTTTTAAAATCAGCCTTAAAGAATATACATATATCTGCAAGGACTTCAAATTCAACAACACTGTTGCTTTATTGTTTGTAGTACACCGCTCTACCAGCTACCCAATCTCCGATTGTTCAGAAGGAAACGTCCTTTCTCCTTCTAATGTTGGTCTATTATTTCTTTGTGTGAGTACAGATTGTTACACTGTTTCCCTTATCATCACAATGCAGCAACTGCAACACCAACTGCTCATTTATTCAAAAACGTTAATTTAATAAGCTCTTTCCTATTCAAATCTTTAACTGCTAATTGAATAATAATTATAAAAATTATTGTTATTTGTAAGTCTAAACTTTTAATCATTTGTAAAATGTATAACGGCTTTCGTCCAATAAGAAGAGAGTAGAACATGTACTGCAATCTAAAACGTCCCAGATGGACTATCGCCACCCAACAGCTCCTCTGTCGTGGAAGACCCGGATTCGATATCCGGCGGGAGCTCAAGTGGTTGAATCCCACGTTAACCTGTAGGTCCACGTCTCATATAGTCTTGCTGTTGAAAAGGACGCAAACTCAAAATCAAATCATCAAATAAAACCCAATCAGTCCTTTTGTTTCAGCGAGAATATTCCCAGGGGTGCGTTAACGCTCACGGTGAGAACTAGTGCTCAATGCTACTATACTAGTCCGGCAGCCGAGACCTAAACCCAAAGTTAGCGTCGTAAGTTTTTCTGTTTGCATCTTCTGAATGATGGACACGTGGGCTTTTCAAATTCGAGTGATGCCACCTTGGCACCCTTGGGGGAACTCGGGCAGTGACGTCATCAATTGCGTTATTGCAAGAATCATGGAATACCCAACGATACGTTTCAAATATTTGACCATAGTTCCTATAATTTTTATCCGATTTGTATACTGTAACTTTCTCCTGATAGATAATGAATTCACCTTTTGCTAATTTTATCCACTAATTGTGTACTCATTTTCATTGCAGTTAAAAAATACTTAAAATGTATATATGATCTGTTCTTTCGAAGAAAATTTGCATATATTAGATCCATTTAATTGTATATCTATTTAGAAGCTTCAAATTGACTAGAAGCTTTGAATGTAACCTAATTCCAAATCATGAGGTCAGCAGTGTAAAGCAAACCACATTATTCAAATGGGAATCGAGCCTACGATCCCTGGCATTATAAGGGAGAGCGCCAATCAACTTGAAAACATGTATTTCCTTTCAGATTAATTTTATTCCATTTATAGTATTGTAGGGAAATTTAGGACAGATAAAGCCACATTGTAATCATTAAAGGGCATTTCAGATAAAAACGTATCCTATATTTAAATATATGTAATTTGTCACTACATAATTTTGATGGACAGCACATATACGGAGTTTCATGGTTACAACACTTATAAGTTGTAGAGAAAGTAGTTCAACTTTAATACAACCATCCACTTGTATCTACCTCTGATTGATATGTCCTCTTCCCATCCCAACACTACCATGACAGCCTTGACGAAGGCTCAGATAATAACAAAACAAATTGGGCAAGATATTACTGTATTCACATGTGACCAGAGTGCAGTATTACAGAGTGGCATTACACATACAGTGAGCATATCCTGTACACTTTCAGAACGTTGTACTGAGACTCGGAGGCATGCACCTTCTGATGAGTTTTGTTGGTTGCGTTGGTACTCTCATGGTGGACAGTGGGTTAACCGAAGTAATCCAGAATGTATTTGCGGGTGTTAGTAAAATGCTACTTGGGAAGAAAATTCATCAGTATGTACGCGCAATGATAATAATTGCTGAAGAAATTATGAGAATAATATTTGAGTCGAAATGCTTACAAAGTGGCAACGAATTACTGGATGTTCTGGAGAACTTACCCCAAGAAAGTCAACAATAAAGCTGAGAGCTGACGTTCTCATAAAGCCTGTATTAATTATGATGTTAACATCTTAGTGCAACAAGCAATGGAAGTAACCCTGGCTGGCAAGTGACTGTAATATCCGATGACACCGATGCTTTCATCTTCCTTGTTCATTTCTGTAAAGGTAGCCAAGAAAATGCAGTCGCTTTTTCACCCACCACTTTCGAACATCGATATGTCACCTAAGACGTACCTGGAAGAACAAAAATAGTCCTCATCAGCATCGACGACCTTCTGCCAACGTTCGGGAAGGCGATGGATTCCATCGCGGTAGAACTTGGTGGGCCGTGAAGCGAAGGTATCAAGTGCATTTTACACCTCACCTCTACTAGGGTTTGAACTGGCGTCTTCTAAGGTGATTGTCCAAGGAATGGAACAGGTGATAATCGGACGGTGCAATGTTCGGTGAATATGGCGGATACAATTGTTTTTCCCACTCAAGGCGTAGCATGGTGTCCCAGGTCAGGGACGTACGCAGGGGATGGGTCCTACTGGTCCGGCCCCTCCGAAATTTCGACTTCTGTGTAAATTTAGCCTAATTTTAGGGACAATTTTACGATTTTTAATATTAAATACCCTCATACTGCGTTTGGACCCTCCTAAATAAAATCCTGCGTACATTACTGTCCCAGGTAATCCTAGCCACGTGCTGCTTAAACTTGTCCTGTAACAGGGGACCCCTTTGCGATTCCGAAGTGCTGGCTCCAGAGTTTTGAGTTTTTCTTCAACACGGCTCAACTACTGACAGTACACAGTTGTACTGATGCTCTGACCAGCTGGCAGCAGTTCCCGATGCACGATGCCACGAGCAGGTCATCAAATACACAAGAAGACCTTAGTCTGGTGCAGTGCTGGTTTCGGCTGTTTTGGAACCGGTTGATGGGATGCTAACCAATGATGACGGCGCCATGGAGTTTCCTACAGAACCCACTACTGATCACATGCCAACACCCTGTCCAGAAATGGCTCCTTCCTCAGACGAGACAGCAAAGAAACGCAGATGTCTTCTCGCGTTGCCTTCTGGTCCGGAGTCAAATCATGTGAGACCTATCGACCCAACTTGTAGTGCTTCCTAAGTTGATGGAAATGCTGCCGAATGGTTTCTCCACTCACACTGAATTGTAATTCCAGTTCCTCACGTGTCTGGCCACGGTTTGCCTCAATTTCTGCTTAAGATATTCGTTTTGTACGTGTGTTTTTCTTCCGGCACGTTGTGCATCTTCAAGTGTTTCGTCACCATCACCACCGTGAACTTGCTAAACCACCGCTGCACTGTTCGCGTAATCACGACACGTCACGACACAATCCTAAAGTACTCACGCAACAACTTTTATACAGGCACTTTGGTTACGGGCATATAATTTGAAGTACTCACTAACTACCTCTATAAAAATTGTGGCGGAAGTACTGCAGGATTCTGAAACGTATTTTTGGATAGAGCACGTATTATTTCCTTAGTAAAGTCTTGACCCGGCTACGGTAGGCCCCATAGTTTTGAAGGTATGGTCCTTTAAAGTTAATTTTTTCACGTTTTCGGCAGCCTATAACTCCGAAAGGAAGCTTTGTGCACCCAGGTTGGTCTATACTTTTTGTCTTATCTTCGTGTCAGGAATCACCTCCCAATCGTTGTCGGTTTTTTTTAAACATCCTGTATACATACTATGGTAACCTACATTTTTCATGCACTGTAAGTGAATGTTTCTTATGGATATGTAAATAAACATATGAGATATATATTTAATACAGGAATGCAAATAACCACTCGCCCACTCGCCCGAGGCGAGTGTTTCATCGGTGGGGGCGAGTTTATAATAACACTATTATATATTTCAAAGGTAAGTAAATGATTTCTATTGTGGGATGTGGGCTAGCAGCTTCTTTCTTGGGCTAGTAAAATTCTGTTGCTTATTTGAATCCCTGATTTAATAAAAGTGAATGATATAAATAAACATCATTTATAATTATATACGGATATGGAAGTACAGTATGACCTTCATAATCTAACAATATCCGATATATTCCTCAGCCTCTACTGAACCGATCTGTATCAAATTTTCAGGGTAAGCCTCTATGTCTATCTAGTCGTGCCCCAGAAAATTTGACAGATCGGTTGAATAGGGGAAGAAAAAGAGCCCGGAAACTCTTACATTGTCGAAGTCATACTGTATATTAAAGGGAAAATTTGGTAAATTTTAACTTTGTAAAGCAATTTTTAACTACAATAGAAGTAAATACGCAAATAAGCAATACTTTGTAGGAAAAATGAATTCATTATCTATCTGAAGAAAGTTACAGAATGCAAATCAGATAATTATAGGGACTATCGTCAATTGTTTGGAACTTGTCGTTTTAAACTTGACGACTATTATGATGACACAAAAATGACGTCACCGCTCGAATTCCCCAAGGGTGCCGAGGTGGCATCAATCAATTTTGAGAAGCTTTCATACCCATCATTCAGAAAATTCAAAGAAAAATACTTAATACGCTAACTTTGGGTTCAGTTGATTTTAGGCTTTTGGCTACCGGACTATACACAATGCTATGCTGCTTTTTTGTAGATATTCAATTTCAGCTAGTCTGATACCAGTTGTGACGATGAGTTTTTGCACCGGCCGTAACGAGTATTTACCACCAACCCATTTTCAATTTCTTCGCTAACATAGTTCTTAAAACGCAGTGTGAATGTATGTGTGTCTGTCACTGTTGGGAGTATATGTCATCGTTAGGAAAATGAAATCTTTCAGTTTCACGTTCCACGGATATGCTGGCTACGCTAAAGGAGAGGTGATGATGAGAAATAAATGCAGCGCGGAATGAATAAAGTGGGAGGAAATGGGAGGACCTCGATAAAACCCAAGAACATGGTACTTATCCATCACAAAGTCCACTTGGCACGAATTGGGGTCGAACCAGGGACCACACACACCAGAGATAAACGCTCCACCACTGAGCCATCGCGCCCCTGTTAGTTATAACACAAACAATACTACATACAGTCTTATTTTTTACAGATACAGTACATAAATAAATAAATAAATGCTCAAGCTAAATAAAAAACTATAAATTACTATTGGCAACGAATGACATCCTTTTAGCCTTCTCCAAAACAACCTATGAGAATTTATCCTCAAGCATTTCTCGTTGTTTAATTCGATGGTATCCATCGATTGATGTGTATTTCCTCTTTGCACAATATAGTTAATGAAAAACTGAAGTTTTAGACATCATAATGGTGAACTATATCTCATTAACTGAACTGCGTACTGTCGTCTTGCTCGTGCCATAATAAAAAGCCTGATTGATATTTTATGGCGGGGTTTCGTATAAAATCATTTTAGAACAATTAATGTGTTGATTAAAAAAAAAAAAAAAAACCTACGCATCAGGATTCACACACATCCATATTATTTTATTTAGCTTAATGAGAAGTATCGATGTGTATACGTCTAGTTTTTTGGATATCCTCTCCTGTTATACTCTAGTACTATTGCAAAATTTCTCACAATCATACGGAAGTATTTTATTGGTAATTTCCTAAATTTTACCTATTACAATACTTCTGTCATCCCTCGATTAACACCATTCCTATTGTCAGCATATTTGGTATGATACTTTCAAGTCGAATTCTTCACCTTAAAACATCCACACACATCTTCTTAAAAGTTTATGTCGTCTGTGTACAAAACCAATTTATTCAGAGCATTCAACGTTTGTGCTATTGCTGATTCCGTAATCTAAAGATCAAATAGAATAGTAAGAACTACAAACTAACCCCATCATCGGAGAAAAGTAATTTCTTCCTATCTGTACCTTACTACTTTCAGAAACACAGATCTCTATTAATATTACAATCTCCTTGGGAATTCCCAAATCCCTCTACGTAAATACAAAACCCTTTTTCTTTTAACTGAATGCTACGGTCTACAAACGATTAGCAACATATATCGTCAAATTACATTTTCTTCTCCAGTATTTTCTTATTTTATGAAATATCTGGTATTCACATACTGCAACAGATGCCTTTTCCACTGCTAATCCACAGAACTTACAGTTCACAAAATTATTGGCTCATATGATTAATATCCATTTCGTATATTTAAAGAAAATCTACTGTTATACTGTACATGAAAAATATTTCAAAGCTGAAAAATCTAAAATCTTACTTCTTTCAAACTTTGAAACGCAATTCTCAATGATTTCGATTACTTTTCTGTAATCTTCTTTCGGCTCTCTTTTGTGAGATTATATTGAATAATTTGGAATATAGATTTACGATTTTAGGTTTTTCAAAATAAGTTACAATGTAGTCTCGCGTGTATGTTCAAATTCTGGAGCTGATTCATTTTTGTTTTCTCCATATAATTTTCTATCAGCTGCGAATAAGATTGAAAATGGTAGGTATAATTAATTATTTTTGCATTAACTTTCCTTTAATAAATAAAATAAAACAAAATATAGGAATCCCATGTTGAAATACAAATACAGAAGATTAACACAACAAAATATGTTAAATCTAGACACTTATCTATGGAACCATCTAGATATAACCGTACGCAAATTTTATTAAGTTATCAATTACCTGGATATTTTGTCAAATCATGGTGGCCAAATTAGACATATTTCACTGTGATAGCTTTCATTCTTTTTGTTCCTTGTATGCCTGTTTTAAACTTTGTCAGATTTTACAATATCTAGAGAATTATTACCAATTCATGAAGCTATGACTGTTTTAACTTAGGGAGAAACCGAGAGAAAGAGAGGGAATTAAATCGCTTTGCATTGCGTGTAATATAATCGAAAGGATCTACATGTCTATACGTTACCTGCGTATGCATATAAATTAGAGATCCATTATTCAGGCCAAATAGGTACGAAATACCTCTCCAGGGAGTTATAATATTGATCGATTGCTCTTCCCATGTTGGAAACTACTCGAAGAGTACATTTTACTTCGAAATAACCCCTTGCTACTTGACGCGCATTTATATGAAAGACTTCTCACACTTTTCTCACTAAACCACATACAATCTATAAATTGCGCTGCATGGAAGGATTTACAGCAAGAATAAGTGTTCGATTATGTATAACAAACGAAATTTGTTAACACCAACTGAAATACGAACAACTCAGAATAAACCCGAAAACAAAATCATTCGTTATATTATGATATAAGAGCAGTGTGATGAAGTGAGTTTTGTACTTAGAATTCTTCCAACATATCGATGTTGGTTAAGGGTAGAAGTCAGTAGAGAGCCTTTGTGAACACGGCATTGAGGCTCCGGGTTCCACAGGCCATGGAGTGAGTGAGTGAGTTAGTTTGGACAAAGGTGATATGTCCATGCTTTCATTTTTTCAGGACACAAAATTCAAGGCATCTCATAAATCAGAGGTCCATGCAAAACTTGGTTTTTATGTAATGTGCTACAAATGCAGAAACATTTCGGACATTATCCATATCTGTCAAAACCTGATTTTCGAAGAAAAATTGACATATCATCTTTGTCCAGATACCCATCGATATGATATTAAGAAAGAAAAGAAAAGAAGAAAAGAAAAGAAAGCCTGGAAATGTTTCTTCCACTTTTGTCGATCTTCAGTTTCCTCTTTTAACTCCGGTTCACTTTAAGGTTACACAGACATTTTTTTTTTTTTTAAAGTACAAAAATATTCCTTTATTCGGTGATGGCCTTTGACCCCAATTGTTTTCACCGCAGCCGAAAATCGGTATTTGTGGTTGCAAATTACACCACTTTACCTTCCTTACAACACTGAGGATTTCCTACAATCGATTTCCTCGCAAACATTCCTCGCGTGTTGACTGCCAACATCCGATACATGTGACTTTACTACAGTAATGAACTTAACAGCAAATAATGCAATTAGAGTTATATTTTTCACTGAAGTACATTCTTGGAAGGTACAATAGTCATAACTGCCCTGAAAAGAAAGAGAAGCCGTTACTATTCGCGTGACGTAATGTCTACATCCTCACCAATCGTAGCGTCCTTGAGCGTCCTTCACAGTTATCAACACCACACCTACTGGTTGCTCAGGGAAATTGCAGTTTCAGGTTTAGATTAACTTCACTAAGTAATATGATGTACGGAAACCTACGTTTACTGGTGTTACAGATATTGATACTAAGTAACCCCATTTACCGTATAACAAGTTGATTTCAAAATACCGTAACGGTATAGAGTTTTGATAAACACACTAACAAAAACAGACATGAGGGTTTCCCGCCAAAATAATGCAAAAGATTTTTAGAAATCTCGTAAGAAATTTTAAGTGGGAGTTACAAAACGGATTATTATTTTTATCTTCTTACTTGATAGTATTGCCTCACACAACACTTTTCACAAAATGAGCTTTGAAACACTGTTCGTATTTATTTTCAATCACACTATTTAAGGTCCGATACCTGAATTTCGTTCTTCACATTTTCCCTCCTGAAAACAAGGGTATCATACATGAATGTGATTAATTTAATGACACAGACCTACATATTAAAACTGATTTCTCTGTAACTAAAAAGCTCTTTATATCCTTCTACGTATTAATATAATCGGAACATTTCACGTCCTGGATTGAGCCAGAAAAACGCTGGGGCAGATATTCGAATGTGAAAGATTACTTCGATTGAACTGTGAGGATTGTTATTTAACTGACAAGGTGTATAAAAAAAAAAGAAAAAATAAATAAAAAAAATTCGACTCCTGGCTTTCGGTGTGACTGAGTCGAAACATTTTCAAAGCGTTAACCAGCGGAATTTGAGAGTTCATTTCAATTCATTTGTCACTGCCTCTAAATTTCCGAAGTTAATTTGAAACATTATGCATCCCTTCCCCTTCAAAGCACACATACATTTTCAAGTTAAAAAAAAAAAAAAAAAAAGAAATGAAAAGAAAAGAAAATGGAGTCAAAGATACATTGAAAATTTACCCTAAATCTAAAATTTGCAAAGGTCTTATGAATGTTTTGAGTTTTTCTCAGATTTTAAAATGCACAAACTCTGGTCTTTTTATTCTAAAATATACGCTATTTAATTGTTGTACAACTGTCTGAACACAATATGCTTCCTCTTTTGAAGTATCACTACGATTACATGTAACTACTGGGAAATTTATGAAAATACGTAACTTTTAAGCATAGTTTGCAAAAAGTTTTTTTTTTTTTAATAAGTTTTTTTTGGGTTAAACCATTTCTTTGTTTAAACAATTTTCTTTATTTAATTACATATCGATAGAAGTACGTATGTTTGGTGTTAACGTCCTTACACAACAAACGAGCCATACAGGTTGATATATCGGTGGTTAGTTCTTCCGGTAAGTTTAATGTTTTTCTGGTACGTTTTACGTAATAAGCTTTTATGTTTCCCGTAAAATGATTTCTTCCATTTTTAAAAAAAAAATAAGTAAAAGAAATCAGTTTAGGACACCTTAAAATGTTTTATATAATTTTGTTAACGCGTTTTCTTCTTTAAATTACAGGAACTGACCTCTCACATACAGTTAACAACGTAACCCAACGATGTAAGTTGGTGTTCTGTGAAAAAATACATGTTCCATTTTTATCTCCCATCTAGCTGGCACCTCAAGCTTATGATAAATTAATTTTCGCCTCCGTCTAGTAACATCGTCTGGACAATATCGCAGTTTCGATTCATCCCGTCATACTGAAGTTAGGAACAGAAGCTACTATCAATAAAAATAAAACTCCAAATGCTTAAGAATTTCGATATGTCCTGCAGGTATTTTCGAACGTGCAGTTAAAAGGAAACAAAAATTTGTGCAAAGCCAGGTTGTCATTTTACAAGAATCTTGTAGCTGTCATAAAAAAAAAAATCTTGCAACCCTACTATATTTCTCCATGTAAACAGTGTTTTGAAAGGGACATACTTTTTTTTTTTTTTTTTTTTTTTATTGTACAAGGAGTCAAACCATATGCAACTTTCTGGGTCGTCTCCCCTGCTACCTGCTATCCACCTCTAGCTGACAAAGAAAACACCAGTTTCACCGTTTCCGAAACGACGGATTCTTTTGGACGAGGAAGTGAAGCGCGCCAAAATACACGTTTTTAATAAATAGGTCCACTATTTGTCCACTAGAGTGCAGTGCTGTATAGATGGAGATATCTTTCATGCTCTCAGAAAGTTGTAATGCGTAAACAGTAAATAGTAGAAAGATCGGGTTGCGTGATTTTTTAATGACAACTACAAGATTCTTGAAAATGGCAACCTGGCTTGACTGGTGGGATTGAGCGAAGGAGTCTTTCAGCACCGAGATTATACGATACGCGGACCAAGGGGTTAATGTGGAATCCGAACCATATGATCTCCCACTGGGAATCGTAATATACTTTCTTGTGCTTTATGTTTTGCAATTGATTTTAATAAAACTGGCAGTTTTCAATGAAAATTAATATGTGGAAGCTATACCGGGTGACCCAAAATTAGGTATAAGGCTATTAAATCGTCACGGACAGGACATTTACACTACATTTTTGATGCTTTAAATTTGTATATTTCTAAAAGTACAACACAAATTCTGCTAATATATGATATATGAGCAGTACAGACTTAGGAGTATACGTAGCTGATGTTTTCAGTATTTTTTTCTGTTTAGAGTAGAAAATACTAAGTCCTAAACGTCTGTCACGGGCGGGGACAAAAAAAAAAGTGACTTTCGACACACCATATGAATGTTACAAAACTCTGAGAATTTAGCCTGCCACGTATGAGGGATGACGTCCCTCGGCGAGCACATTAACCGAGGAAAAGGAAGGAAGAAAGGATTGGGAAAGGAAGGAAGCGGCCTGGAACCTGAATGTTAGGTACCATCCTGACTTTTGCCTGGTGTGAATAAGAAAAACGTAGGAAAACCTTACTCAAAATGGCCAGCCTGAAAAAGCTTATACACTTTTTCGACCGAGTGTCCCCACCGGGATAGAACCCAGGAGCGCTTGCACCAAAGGCAAGAGCGTTAGCAACTACACTACGCGGGGCCACCTCTCTTGATTAGAGAGCCGACGAGTGTACCAACTCATTCACGTTATGACATCTGACAGAAATACGTTACACTGATTTTGTATACTTGTGAATATTTTAAGACACTTCGAAAGGACAAAAAGATAAACTGCAGAAGTGTTCACTGTACACATAAAAATAAATGGACAATTTCGAAAGATTTCAGAGTACAGAAGATCTAATTTAATCCAAGCTGTTCACTGAGTCAAGAATACGTACTAGGGCTTACTTCAGTGTGCATATCACTAAAAGAAGTGAATAAAGACAAATCTTTTGAGTTTATTCGGGTTCTGAACCATTCACATATGCAGAAAATATTGATTTCAATTAGTCGCCTACAATTGTTTCCTGCGTCTGTAAATGTATGGCAAAAGATCTGGGTGGTTTAAGATACAACGAAATTTCACCATAAGATATTTTTGCTTTTATTTTTTGATTTAAACCGACTTAAAAAAAAAAAAACACCTGTTTAAACCAGTCAACTCTGCTCTTAAGGAGTCATTACAACTTGTAATCGCGTTGGTTCTTCTCTTGTTCTATATGTGTGAAATATATACTCGAACAAGACGTTATAACTTTTGATGTTTTATTAATGTGATATTTTTGTGTAATGTAATGTCTGCTTGTACAGAACTTCAACACATATTTCAACATAATTCAATACAACAACAGCAACAACTACTACTACCACTACTACTACTAATAATAGTGTATCTATAATCAGCTTTTCGCAGAGAAAGGAGAAATCAAATTTAGTACATAGATGGATTTTAACCAGATCTAATCCTCTGGAAGAAGTTTTTAAAGATCTTTTAAGTTTTATTTCCCACGGTTAGGCAAGCTAGGATAAAGGAGACGGTGATAATGAGAAATGAATGGAATGGTGGAACGAAGAAAGTGGGAGAAAACGGAAGTACCCCGAAAAAATCACAGACACGGTGTTTGTCCACTACAAAGCTCAATTGACGCGAGCTGGGATCAAACCAAGGACCCCATGCACCAGAGGTGAACACTCTACCACTGAGCCACCGCGGCCCCGAAGCAGTTTTTACTTTTTATCCTCAGATTGGTGGGGATTGCAGGTGAACTTCATCCACATGTCTTCTAAAGTTATTTTTAAGAACGCCTTGTGTATATGCAACCCCCACTATTCCTATGTTGTGTTGGCTTATATAACATCACAGGATAAATACCCGGGGAATGAAACAGTCGTTTATTTTATCGAGTTGCTGAATTAAGATCCGGCAACGGCGGGTACTTCCAGCTGGTATTAAATAAACTCTACTAATATATCAGTGGACTCTCTTCCAGAAACCATATTAAAAAGAAGTAGCAGTGTCATGTGTACACAAAGTGTAGTAGTTTGGTTTGTATAGCGTGATAATTTCTCAATTCTGAAACTGGTAGTGGTGGTGGATTTCTACTACTGCCAGTTTTAGTAGGGAGTTAACGACAGACGAAATGTAGTCTTGGAATGCTTAATCACTTGCAGAAAACAGCTTCTCGCTATGCGTAACAGGTTTTGCTCTATAGTGATCAACGTAAGAACTGGAAATTGTTGGTTACTGCTTCCGGTTTGAATATTGCATCCAACAAATTCGATTCTTAACCTTCGACCCTCTAGATATTGACCAAATTTGGTGAGGATTCATCATATAGTTACTGAGATTTTTTGTTTCCCGAACGGATGGACAGGGTTAATATAAAATAAAGAAGTCTAAAAAATGCATTATGACAGCAATTATCTAGGAAAGATAGAAAAGGAAACGCACTGGAAAGTTCTGAATTCTGAAGTAGTTTGAATTCAACGAATTATTAAAGTGGTTTGAAACTCAACAGCACTTCTGTGGATGTTATTAACAACTACGATAATTATCTTTCGAGGTGATATACTACCAATATATTATCTACCTAGTGGCAATTTCAGTAACGATATTCATTGGATCTTCGTTCTAAATATTTCCGTCAGACGCAGGGCCGTACGGAAGATTTGCGTACATATGATACAGTTCTACGACACACACACAACACCTATGAAATTGGGCCCAGCGTTGTGGTTCGGAGGGAAGGAGAGAAACACATTGAACTGCGTGAACATGGTACACGAAATTTACCAGCCTGAGGATTTATTTTTTAAATAGTTTTACTTACAACTTAAATATGAAATGTACATATATACCCCATTAGTAGCGCTAGTGGTTCATAACCGAAGTGCTGCGACACATTGGTGTGTCGAACTATCCCATAGGACGTGCCATGAAATTTTAGTTAAATAATTAAAATAAATGCAGACTGTACCAGTCAACACCTTCAGCGGGAGAAAAAAGCTCAGTACTATATAGAACGTCATTGAAACACTAAAAAAAAATCAAGTGTGTCGTGATGTGGGCGTTCAGTATATCTATCAGTCAAAAAGGTTGAGAACCGCTGGCTTATGCAATACGTTGGGGTCTGACCGTTGTGCTAACATCACTGAGTATGATTTAAGCACAGGTAAGGTTATCGCAACTGTATCACTTCAAATTTTGAAAAGGGTTATTTAAATTCCTAGTATCTTTATTTTGTGTGAGCCTTTGATTTAACAATTCCACTAAATATTAAATTGAAGAAACTAATTATTTTACGAGCTGTAAATACGTAACATACATTTCAGAACGACCGATAAGAAATAAAATTTTAATGATCCTTTTAAGCCGAAATTCTTCTGTTAAATGTGAATTTCGTTCGCCATTTACTCAAATGCGGCTCTATTGACGTTGCGAATTACTTTATATTTTCTAAAAGCTTAGCTTGATGTGTGGATGTAAACCCATGTTGAATAAAATATAGTGCAATACGACACGTAAAAGCGAGCACAGCATCTTCCAGTTCCCAGTTTACAAGTTTGCAAGACTTCAAACCAGCTTGTCTGGCGACGAGTGTTAGAGGATACATTTGGTAGTCTCTGTAGTTAAGAGTGGCCAGCAGAATGACACTCTTCCAATTTTCACTCTACATAACCAAATCCAATTTCATCCCTCGCTCTCCTCTCGCTTTCCCGGTATGACGACTTAACGAGAACGAAAATCAAATTACGACAGCTCTACAGCAAGCATCATGCATGGCACATGTTCACGCTTCGCTGCCAATTTAACATCAGCCTCAGTTCAGAGATGCTTCTTCATTCTCAATGACTCATAATTCACGTATCATTTTAATTTGCCAGGAAAATTTTCATCCACAGGCAAGCAAAATATTAAAAAAAAAAAAAAAGTTCATACGTACGCTAATTATTTTAAAGAGTCGTCATTAATATCATATTATTATTTCTTAAAAATATTTACGTTAGCAGAAGTACAAAATTACATGTAAATATTTTAAAATACTTTGACATATTTAAATAAATTGGCAGTTTGTTAATAATGAATAGGGCAAAATTTTGTTTTGACTTCACTTCGGACCTCCAGTTCGGCAGGCAGTTATATCACGAACTAAAAGGCAGAAAAAAAAAAACTGGTTGCACTATTCACACGGGCTGGAATCGAACCTGCGATTTTTCGCAACAGGAAAAAATATATATTTTTCGTTAAATTTAACAAATAACTTTACATATCAACTCATAAGAGTCAAGAGAGAAAATAACCAGCAAACTGTTCTTGGAACACGAACAATTTATTGGGGCATTATATTTGCGGAAGAGATCATAGTACACTGACGTATTAGACTGTGAGGAAAACCTTCTAATTACTTATTATTCTAACCAAAAAAAGTGTATTTTGTTTCTCCGACAATTAAGAAACCAAGAGTCACCTGGCAACAGACACGCAATAGGGCAGAAGAAAGGAAAGCAAGAAAAAGAGAAGAACGAATTGCATTCAAAAATTGGAATACTATATATAAGAAAGAATAGCATATACACAAAGTCCTCGGCTCATAATTCAATTTTTTAAAAAATAAATAAGTAATTTTACAATTAAGTCTGTCTATTTTATCAACAATACTACTTTAAGGCAGAATGTTCCCAGTTTCAAGTACTTCATACACTGATATTGTAACCAAATTAAGTTAAATACATTGTCTTAGAAGGTTTTAATTACTAGTTGAGATTACAGGTTTTGATTCTTGAGTATATATTAACACTAGAAGTTCGCCTTGAATATTGTAACGTTAAGTCCGCATGGGGTCAAATTAGACCCCACACTTATCTTAGCAGTAATTGCGTTTGTTATTTATTCATTTCACTGATTTCGAGTTAATTAAAAGATTTTAAATAATAGTATAATAGTAATCCATGTGCATAACCCATATAATCATCAATATTTAATACAAGCAAAAGTGTAAGAAATATAATAAAATATGTTGGGGTCAAAAAGACCCCCAAGCAGACTTCTACTGTTAATTGTGAAACCGGTTCACTGCCTATGTTCATTATTTCAAAATTCAGAAAGAAAAAAAAAACTTATGTTATCGGATTTTTCTCCTTCGTTCAATATTTTGAGGGGACAAGTAAGAATGGCGAGTTACACTAAGACAACAAGAGGAAATTATAATAGTGATGTGAAACTCGTAACTTTGTGAGCACTTGATATGCTTAAGAAATCCAAGTGATAGTAAGGGTTGGATAAAAAGTAATGTAAACAATGTTATTTTTCGTACTTGGCTTTATGTACAGGACGCCTGTTACACTCCTTCAATGTAATCGCTTTTCACCTCTATCACCTTCTCTCACACGGGTGGAAGGCGTCGTACAGCATCAACACGTCACTGTTTGTCGATGTCCCGCACGGACCGCCATTATGACAAGAATGATGGGTTCCGTTTTTCACGCAAATGGTTACTTTGTTTTTCCGAAATGGTCGTGACGAAGTCTCTGAAAACATTGTTGTACACTGCACTCACGCACCAGGTCAATCTTGACACATGCGTTTTTCGTCTTTCCGAAACAATGTTATGGTGTTGCCACTTTTCTCCTCTAATTTACATCACTGTTGCTTTTGACTGTATAACACACACATGTTACCACTCTAGACACTTTATCGTCTCACATTCCCTTATGAGCTACGGAATTTTTGTAGTGCTGTAACACAAATCTCCGACGTGAGAATAGTGTTGCTATTACTTTTTATCCAACCTATGTTTTATTGTAACTTACGAATAACTAACATGAAAAATATATAATAACTGTTTTAGAAATGAAATGTCATTATCGTTATAACCTATCACGATTAGTTTACTAGTTTTATTCAGTAACGCTGCAGGCATGTCAAAAACATCGAGATGAAGCTCAAAGCACGCGTGATAATTACAGTTGAATGAGCATGCTCGAAAACCACCGACAACTGTTGCAATGAACAGCGACAATCTAAAAGTCGCTTCACTGTCTGCTCATTTAAAGCACCACAGCTTATGTAGGAACGCTTGTGTCTAAAGTGCTGTTTTATTTATATGGAGGCTTTAATGTCATAACTGCCTTTGAACACGAAAGGTCATTTCTTAAAATATACATAAAAAAAAAACTACATTAATATAGTTTCCGAAGAATCAATGCATAATTTAGTGAAATATAAACAAAAGTAACTGCATTCATATCACATGGAACGGCCTCTTTTAGCAAATTTCAAACTTAAAAGCTACCCTACTATACAACTCGCACAAAAAAACTGATAACTGAAAAAGGAGTTTGGTAGTGGCGTGTGAAAAGAAAACTGCCTCACTTCTGTAGTCAAATAAATAACATTCTAGAATTCAATTCGAATTATTATTTACATATATAGGATAAATAACAAAATTACAGTTCAAAAGAAAGTGCACAGCATATGGTATATCCGAAGACTATGACCATATACGTACACTCATGTCCAAAATGGTTGTCGCATATCTTTAACTGTCTTCTTGTAAGAATATAATTTGATAATGATGCTGCAGGGCACTTCTAATGCTGATACTATGTGTATAATCGGGAAAAGTATATTTGTGGTAAATTTCATAGGGAAAGAACTATAAATACGAAAATTAGAATGAGTAAAACAAAATGTTGCTAAATGGAGAAGAAAGTTCTATTTTCGTTTTATTGTTCTTATTTACTGCTCTTTTGACATGAAATTTGCCACATACATGTCTTTGCCGATTATACACATACTAACATTATAAGAAACACCGGGCGAATTCATTATCAAATTATATTCCTAGAACAATATATGTATAGACATGCGACAATAATTTTGGACATGAGTGTACATATAGTGAACCATTTATTTTGAAACTATCTTGTAACTTCTAATTAATAAATATAACAATAAAAATAAATACATGAAATTTGTAACATGCAAAGATCAACAGGGTGATATTGTTTGACATACTCCGCCATACCATCCGATTAACGATTGTGCCAACCCAACATAGTTATACAGGGTGCGGAAAAGTCTCGGAACGGTCCAACATCTCGCGAAATAAAACAGATCAGCAAAGCAAAAATAGCACGTATTAAAGTTTTGAAAAAGCTATCCAATGATACCAAACGCAACCCTTTATCCTCACCCCCTTTCGGGGTACGTGGGGTAACTTTTTGTGCTGTGGTACGGGGGCGTCAAGATATCTTCCCCTCAGGTGACCTCTCAAGTAACCTTATAAGGATAATGGTACAAACGAATGACCTAGTCATTGTTTCAATTTTCTAAAGTGGGGGGCTATCTTGCCAGACGTGGCTGTATGTAGACGGTTAACTGTTTTTTGACTTTGCCACAAGCGCTAAGCCAAAAGTGAAATAACCCACACCACTCTTAAAAATAAAAATTATGAAAATATGTAATATCTTAGGAATTCAATAATTATTAGACTTCCAAACTGTTATGTATAAATGCCGGGAATCTTATAGAACGGCTTTTTCTGTCCGTCCGTCTGTCGCCAAATATCAGAAAAAAGTGTAAGAGATTTTTTTTTTTTTTTAGTCGATTCAGTGCCCTAAGAACAGGTTTCATCTTCGTTTACCCACTATTCAAACCGAAAGTGGTTCAAATTAACCATTTCCAGCTTAACATCGCCATAAAATAATAATAATAATAATAATAATAATAGATAACGACAAAGGTTTTCTGCAATCAGTTCAGGATCTCAAAAGAACATATAATCGCAACCCGAACCAAACTAAATACCAGAAATAGTTCAAATTGCCTATTTACTTCCGGTTTCAATACCGAGTTCCATAGAGCTAAATCGATAATAGATATTGAGGTGTGGTTTTCTGCATTCGATTCATCTTCTCAGGAATAGATTCAATCTTCATCATTAACCCTCTATTCAAATCGGAAGTGGTTCAAAGTAGCAATTTTCAGATGCAACATTTATCGCCATAGAGCAAAAATGGTAACAGCAACAAATGGTTTTCTGCAATCAATTCAAGGTCTCAAGAGAACATATCATATTCCGCAATACTCTACCGAAACCGGAAGTGGTTGAAAGTCACTACTACGTACGGTTTCTATACTGATTTTCATAGAACAAAAACGGTATATCGAGATGCTGTTTTCTCAATCGGTTCAGCTTCCCAAAATTATATTTCATCCTTTCCGTTAATCCTGTATTCAAACCGTAAGTGGTTCAAATTCATCTTTTCCGGTTTCGAAATTTATCGCTGTAGAACAGAAACGGAAATGGATCCCGACAATTTTTTTTTCAATCCATACACTGTTCGAAGGTTACACAACCCGCAACACTATCGAAACCGAAGTGGTTAAATTTATTAGTACTTGTGGGTTCAATACTGATTTTCATAGGGTATAAACTAAGGATGGCCAAAATTTTCCGGAATCCGGATTCCGGAAATTTTGTTTTCCGGAATTCGGAAAAATTCCGGATTTCGGAAAAATTCCGGAATTCGGAAAAATTCCGGATTTCAGAAAAATCCGGAATTCAGAAAAATTCCGGAATTCGGAAAAATTCCGAAATTCAGAAAAAATCCGGAATTCGGAAAAATTCCGGAATTCGGAAAAAATCCGGATTTCAGAAAAAATTCGGTATTTTTCCGATTTTACTCTCCGGATTCCGGAAAGTAAAAATTCTGGAATTGGCCATCCCTAGCTAGTAGCTGTTAAAAGAGAAACACAATAATGAATATATATACTGTATTAGTTTCTTGTAGTTGGATATGTCTTTATCACTTACGTAGACAATTGCTACTGCAGTTATTTACTGCTTTATGAGAAGGTCTTATTTTCACACACAAAAAAGTCGCCGGTATGTCTCAAACATTATCGCGTTCCCACCTGCAGCTGCTCCAAAGCACTGCAAACTACTTTTTAATTAGGCGAAAGGCAGTGAAGGAAAAGAAATCTCAACAAATATTCTAATAACATTCGATTATTGTCAACATACCTACAGTGAGCGCAGAAAGTGCTCGTACACCATGCATACTTTATATTGAAAACAGCTAGCATGAGAACGGGAGGTGGAAAATATATATATAACCAGAATTAAGACTACACATTCATACATTTTATTTCTATATACAAGAGAAAGGCCAAACAAAGACAATCACTGTTTTGCTCAGAAGAAAAGAGAGAATTCCTTTTTTGTAAACCCAAAAAGTCACCGTACACTTATGATTGAATTAATGCTTATAAAGTATATTACGTTATTTAATATTTTGTGGGATTACCCTGTGCGTTAATGATTGTCTGTAGTCTTCGTGGCATTGATTTCACCTGTAGTAGTTCGTAGTTCTGTAGCTTCGGGACTATAGAAGTCAGTGGAGAGCTTTTGTGAACGCGGCATTGAACCTCCGGGTTCCATAGGCCATAGAGTTAGTTAGTAGCTTCGGGACTGATTATGTCCCATTCTTCTTGAATAGCTTTTCTCAGGCCTTCTTTAGTAGAGAAGCTGTGCCTTCTGATTCTTGTCACCAGAACAGACCATAGATGTTCTATGGGGTTCATGTCTGGGGATTGGGGAGGTGTGCGAAGCTGTTTCAAGGTATTATAGAGTAGCCACAATCGAGTATTTTCCACTGTATGTTTGGAGTTGTTGCCTTGCTGAACAATAAATTGTTTTCTGCGCACTAGTATGGAGATTTTCCTTTAATATGTTAATATACACTTTGTGGATCATCACTCCATCGATAAAGTGGAGACGACCCACTCCTGAGGCACTCATACAACCCCAGACGAGCACGGACCCTCCTCCGTGTCTTACTTTAGGGACGAGATTTTGAGGATTCATCTCTGTATTCACCTTGCGTCATACCATACGCCTCCCATTGGATTCGATAAGATTAAATTTACTTTCGTCCGAAAATATGACCCTATTCCAGAAAGAAGCCTGATCCCTTATCTTTATACTCTTTTTCAAACTTTAGTCTCTTTATACGATTTGTCTTGTTCACCCATAACATTTTCCTGGCTATCCGACCATGATACCCTGCAAATATTCCGCACTGTACTGGCTGATACTTTAACACCGCGTGTTTCCAGATCCGTTGCCAATTGCACAGCACTACTTTTCGGAACCTTTTTTCTTTCCCTAATAATGTAATGTTTATCTTGTTCACTCAACACTCTTGGTCTTCCAGTTTTTTTTTTTTTTTTTTTTTTTCGCACAGTGATAGAAACATTATACATCGCAATTATTGTTTGTACTGTTGAACGAGGTCTGTCTGCAAGGTTTGCTATCTTTCTCAAAGATTTAGCCTTCTTATGCAATTTAATAATTACTTTTCTTGTCTTCTCATTTGTTTCTGTTCGGTTGCTTCCCATTTTTACAGCCCACCGTGCAGTTTTTTCACTCCTATTCACAACTAAACTCATTCTGTTATTCGTCATGCTATAAACAGAGGTGTATAATCAGGTGAATACTAGTGAACCCCAGTTGTGGTATCTTTGTTTCGTATTCGTACGTCAGGTGTACGATCTCTTTTTGCGTCTACTCTATACACTTTCTACGGAATTTATTTACTTTCTGACCATTAAACTTGTCTTCGTGGTTCTTTATTGATATATTCATAAAGCTTAGTTTTCATTATTCATATTGTGTGTGTTATTACACTTCTTAAATTTTCTGTTTCTTTTTCGCAGGCATTCTCGTTTCAATAGCATAGGTGTACGAACACTTTCTGCGCTCACTGTATGTACAGTAAATACAAATTTATAATTTTTGACTTTACGAAGTATACAATGTAATTGTTCAATAATTAACATAAGCAGGCATTCATTAATTTATATTAATATAATAATTAATAAAACTAATAAGCGGGTGATTGATGACTCAGTGGTAGAGTTTTCATCTATGGTATTCTAACCCAGGACATGTGGGTTTTCGATGGCTAATTTTGTGTTCGAAAATTTTTCCGGTGGTAGGCCTACTCTTGGTTCCCTTTCTTATATTTGTTCCATCATCACTCATTAACGAATTTAGTTTATCAAAACTCTATAGCCATATATTCATTCTGTCCGTCAGTGAAACAAACAGTCTCAAGTACTATCTGATGGATTACCATCAATTTTGGCCACGATGTACAGAGTCAATAGTTAAGAATCGAGTTCCCGAATATGATGAATGTAATATTCAAACCGGAAGCGGTACAAATCAACCATTTCCGGTTTTAACGTTAATCATTATATAGTAAATATGGTAATAGATAGCGAGAAACGGTTTCCAGTAATCGACATATATAACATTCATGTAGATAGAATGTTACCCAATTTGTGCATCTGCTGAAAATAATGAGCTTAGGTATTTAGAGAGCATTTTCCGCTTTAGAAAATGTGTGCTTGGTAAAGAATGTAGAGAATTAGCTGAGTCAGGCACGTAGCTAGAATATGGTAATAGGAAAGGGGGGTCTGTCACGAAATACTGTGGTTATTTACCAGGGGCTCAATCATTCTAAACTATTTTATTGGCAACATATATTGGTTCGTTTAGCCAAGATTTCTAATGGAGGGATGATATGAAATACTGTGGTTACACACCAGAGGCTCGATCAATCTAAATATTTTACTGACAACATACCCATATTGATTGGTTAGGACAATAAAATGAGGATATATTAGTAAGTATTTTAATAAGAAGCTATGAAGATATCTCGAGTAAAAAATTATAAAAAAGTATTGAAAAAGATATAGTCTTCCGAGGTCATTCGAACGGTGTCGAGAATTTTGCGTCTGGGAAATTTGCGCCCTACCTCAAGAACAAGGAAAATTGCGCCTGCAATGTACCTCCACCGGGAAGTTTGAGCCCTGCGAAATAAAAGAACCTATTCGAGCTTACGCATTTGCTCGGAAGGGCTGACATTACAGCATAAACAATCCTCCCCCCACAACCATGCCATTTGTGATTTATTTTCATTGTGGCTATATAAGGGGAGAATAACTTCAATATAAGCCAAAAGAACACAACGGATCAACGCAATCACTGCTTCTTCCAGAGATGATTTTGGGGGAACACTGGCCTCCCCAGAGCTCTCAAAGTGCCCCCTCGGAGGAGACCAAAATAATACGTCTATAATATAATAATAAATAGAATAGTACCAGCAGTGACCCCCTCCGGAATACTAAGTGTGCCCCCCGGAACATTTTTTCTGAAAGAACGACTGAACGCAATTGTGTGTTTAAAGTGTAATTCCAGCAAGTAAACACACTGTACATAGTTTTCTTGATAATATTACTGAACTGATTTTACATTCACTTTACATTTTCTTTTCTATATTTTGTGTCCAGAAAGCCAAACAACTCGCAAGGATTGTGAACAGAGATATCTCGGTAGAGCCAAACAGCCTTTTGTAGATTAAATTATACTCTTTGATTATATTAATAAATAATTATATATCAGTCATTTATACTTTTATTGTAAATTTTGTAGTATAATGAAAAATTGTATTTGTATGGATTGCCCTTTAGTGAACTAAAATTGTATTTTTTTTTTTCATTTGTTCGGAATATTATAACGGATGGAGTAACTCTCTGAGACGATGAGAGGCAAGCCTAGTTCAAGTGTGAGTGGAAGTTACTTTACACAATACAAAAATAAGTTGAATTGTAGGGCGCTAACATCCCAGTGCAAATATATAGCCGGCGCATTTTCCCCTCTTTTTGCGGTAGGGCGCAAACATCCCAGTGCAAATATATTGCGAGCGCATTTTTTCCTATTTTTGTGGTAGGGCGCAAATTTCTCGCATTCAAGGGAAATATAATGTCCGTGAAGTTGACAAGCCACTTATGTCAGACTCCAATTTCGACTTTAAACGTCGCTAGTGCTATGTTAGTGTTCGATAGTGACGCAAATCGTTAGCACTCCACAGATAACGTGTGCTTTTTAAATAATGGATATGTCTTCTAACTGCATGCCAACACACCCACTTCTAAGAATCATCTCAAAAATGAGGTTAACCGTTAGAGCAAGTAAGTGTTCATTAGTACCATTAACATTAACGTTAATGCCTCCATTGTACGGCCCTTTGAGTAATAATTACACCACGTATAGTCTCAATGGTTCCCTATATTCTCGCGAACATTCTGACGTGCCCAAGTTAGTTACTTTTTTTTTTTTTTGGAACTATTGTTTATCTGTTATTGTTTATTGCTAGTCTGCAGAGTAGTCCTTACATTAATATGCCATTGTCCTTGATAATCATTGCGTATTTACAAGCAGTTTGTTATTACTGTTAGAAGATATCAAAAAACAACAGATAAAATCTACTACTTAACGGTTCATATTTTTCTTTTACAGTACACAAACGATTAATAATAATAATAATAATAATAATAATAATAATAATAATAAGACTATTCCAGCATAAAAGTTATCAATTGCATCACACTGGCAACAAGCGACGCATATTTTAACTTCATAAAAATTCGTTTCTCACGATTTTCTGGAAAACTACGTATGATATCTTCATTCTGTCAAGTTGTTTATCTCAGTGTGATATATGTATTACCTCTGGACAATATCACAGTAAAACAAAAATTAAATATTAGGAGTGCATCGTACTTTTGGACTACATCTCATTAACCATGGGAAGATTGAGTAGTGTATACTTTAGAATGTAAGTTTCAGCTTAACTTGCATCATACATTCTTAGGATTACAAAAAGAAAAAATAATTTTTCCGAATTCCGGAATTTTTCTGAAATCCGGATTTTTTCCGAATTCCGGAATTTTTCCGAATTCCGGATTTTTTCTGAATTTCGGAATTTTTCCGAAATCCGGAATTTTTCTGAATTCCGGAATTTTTCTGAATTCCGGAATTTTTCCGAAATCCGGAATTTTTCTGAATTCCGGAATTTTTCCGAATTCCGGAATTTTTCCGAAATCCGGAATTTTTCGGAATTCCGGAATTTTTCTGAATTCCGGAATTTTTCGATTTTACTTTCCGGATTCCGGAAAGTAAAAATTCCGGAATTGGCCATCCCTAGTATAAACTGTAAGATATATCAAGAAACGGTTTCTGTAATCTATTCAGCATCTCAAGAATAGGTTCTATCCCCTCTATTCACACCGAAAGTGGTTGAAATTAATGATTTTTGGTATCAACCTTTATCCCCATAGAACAGTACGGGTAGCAAGCAATGGCTTTTTTATGTGGATTCAAGTTCGAGGAACAGGTTTTATTACTCTATTGCAATCAGTAATTACAAATGTACTACTTCAAGTTTTAGTATTGTTTTACGATAGTTTGGAAGTCGACCGTAATTTCAACTGTGAAACGAACCTTCTTTCTATCTGAAAATACACTGTTTCATAAGAACGAATGATTATAATCTAGTTGGTTGTTAGGAAGCACTATTGTCTGACAAAAAATGTTCCACTGGCAGAGAACTGAACCCGAGTTTCTCGTTTGGTAACGGTTAATCTACCATTTAGCCTTTAGTTGATTTGAGTATAATCTTTCATTTTTCATACTCTACTATAAAGCTTTCTCAGCAATTTTTCCAAAGTGCAAGAAATGTGTTAACACAGTGCCTGGCTTCTCTGAATTAAAATGGCGAGGTGATTTCGTTATAAACGTTTGTACGAAAATAAGTTTAATATTTCTTGATAAGTTTACCACTATTTTCCTACTGAACAGGCTTATTGAGTACTGGGAATTTCTGCACAGTCCTTAAGTTGTTGAGTCTAATATCTGTGATGAAGTAGCATGTAATCATCCTCTCGATTTTGTATTCAAAAAGTGACGTCCACTCTGACGAAGACAGAATTGTTAGATATCGGAATTATTTCATTATTATATAGTAGTCTTCGGCTAGTGGGTACTTCGCACCCAGACCCCCCCCCTCCCAATTTGTTCGACCTACTGCGTAGGACCTCTCATATCCCTAACATATCTCGAACCTTAAAGGATTTCGAAATATGATCATCTTGTAATAACAATTAGCCCCTCTTTTCTCATTTCTTCTAAGGGAAACAGTTAAAAATGTCTTCAATTATTTTAAATGAAAAATCTCAATGCCAAATTTCGTATGTCTAATCTTAACGAATTTCGAGATATAGCCATCCAATTATAACACCTGTAACTCCATTTTTCTTCTTCTCGCCTTTTCTCGCTTCTACGGCACATATATAAAAAAAAAAAAAAACTGTGAAACATGTGTACTTATTTTAAATGAGAACTCTAAGTAGCGAATTTCACGTCTTTAACATTCAAAGATTCCAAGATATGGACATTTTAAGATAATTGCCACCCCTCTTTCATCTCTGCCTGTCGAATTTCCAAAAATCGTTCCCTAATGACACCTTACATCACAAATCCTATGCCCAGTCCATATTTCAAGTTCCTGACAAACAGTTTGGCCTGAGCATTTATCAATCAGTCAACCAGGACTTTTTATATAGATAGAGATAACTGCATATTACACTAAATATGACAACTTTAACTACGATGTTATTTTATTAGGTGGCAAATAGAAAATCATTACATTTCGGTATTCAACACAAGAATTTTTTTTTCTAAAATTCCAGTGATAAGCAAAATAAAATTATCTTAAAGTACAAACAAGAAACGCAACTCCAGCGTTTTCATGTGCATCGAAAATACACAACTATTTTATTAAATACTGGAATCTCAATGTTTGAAGTATTAGGTATCAAATTAATTTTATGATCTACTGGAATTTCTTCCCGACAGTTCATTTAAGCAAAATTTTATATGAATATCCAACACTAACACGAAAGTTTAATATAATATAATGTTGCCTTACCATTTTTCTTTCTCGACACAATAACTGCTCAAAGTACAATTTTTAATTTTTATGTTTGGAAATAAAATCAAGCAAAAGGCCACACACACACACAACAAGAGAGCGAGAGAAAAGCATCCTACTTAATTGGTTAAGATACGTAATAATTCCCCCAGTAACTTCCTCCATCCTATCCTAACATGAGAGGCTGACGGATATTTTCAAGGGCAACCACTGCTTCCAGCAAAACGTCACACACGTACACTCAAACGAAATAAAATGGCAACGCTGCATTTGCGTAGTTAGTAAGAAAACGGTAAAATTAATGTTGGGTGCACAGAAATTATGTAGGGAATGTAGTAAAGTATTTACGGCATCTACAAATAATACAATGAACTACGGCCTATAGACGTAATTCAACTTGCACGTATGTCTGAAAAGACTAGTAAGCTGGAAAACTGAGAAAGTTACACATTGATTTTATGTAATATTTACAAACATAAAATTCATGTAAACAACAGACCAGATCTTGTAGCTCCTGCCAGATCTAAAAGATTCCAGATCTATTTGGTATCTGGAATATTTACGAATTTTCAAAATCCTGAACTTAACAAACTTCAGGATTCCTTAAATTAGTTATACTCAATGCCTAAAGTTAAGGCTTTATTTGAAACAATACCTAAAAATGGAAACGAAACAGTTTGCACATACATCATTATTTAACTACTCAGTATTACCCATAAAACTCCTACAGGATCAACTTAATATGTAAAAGAAACCTGTCTTGCTTTCAGTCTATAAATACATTTACTTAGATTATAAACATGTTATTTTCTTTTCTGATGCAACGTTATATTATTTAATACTAATAATCAAAGGACATTGAGACACAAATTTGATTATTATATCTTAAAAATGAAGCAATACATATTTGACAAAACTCTGTATTAGTTTTAAATTCATGTTACACGATCCCAAACACATTATTTGTGTAAAAAATAGGGTTTACAAGTTTAAAATCGTGTGTTACTCCAGTCACTCACTAATTAATATTCATCATACTCATGAAACAATGAAGTACAAAATGCAATACAGCGCAAAGTAATAAAATAACCATTAAATTTAAGATTTCTGGTCGCTCATACCTCAAGGTAAGAAACATGAACACAACTGGTAGCGGCAGCGCGTAACATTCTATCTAACTGATTCATACTAGCTTAGCTATATTCAATAACTTACATTAAAATACAAATGCTTAGCAAAACACCATTTTATTATAAAATAATAAATGTGGCAGTTTCGGATATCTAATATATCTTTCTTCAGACACTATCGGAAATAAAAATCTCCGGTAAGTTTTCATTTTCGATAGTGTCTGAAGAAGGATATGTTAGATACATGAAAAAGTCACATTTATTATTTTATTAATTTATAATAAAACGGTGCTTTGCTCAGCATTTGTATTTTAATGTAAGTGATATTCTATTATCAATTTATCGTTGTATCCTTAGATATGCTTGATTAACTCCCATAGGTCGTAAAATCAATTATGTTATAGGAACTTATAACTAAAGCTCCTGTCAATGAGCCACCAATTAGTTTATTAACTATTGTTTATTTATTAACTTGATTATCAATATTCGTGAAGTGCTTGGCATTTAACATGCAATACATTGCAAACGGTACAACATACGGTAAAATTCACTACACCAGTGAATTTCCGAGAAAATTGTATATGAATTTGACGTATCACTTGCACCTATTCCCATCTGCAAAAACGAAAGCTGAATCCAATATGGCGAATAAATGATGGCGGTCGGGGTGTGTAAAGTGTCAGAGAAGCAGTACTTAATCCAAACTCTTTTGCCTATGCCCACATTCACGTTGTTACATTTAAAGAAACTAGAAGCAATTTAGTGCCCGAGCGTTATAGTAGTTTATGATTGAATTCCAGATATATGAAAGCTCATAAATATGCAAATTACCAGTATGGACCGCTAAAATTAGTACAATAATCATTTAGCATCGGAAAATTTTGCATTTGAATCAATTTTACATGCAATACCTTCACAAATGTACTTTGTACAATCCGCGGCAAAAAACCTGCAACATAAGGATGTAAGTTTATTGTGAAACTACGCCTAACAGCACAAGGAATGAACATAACGTCTAAGTGGAACGAATCACGCCAGGATAAACCTCGACCTCCTCCCGTGCACACTTGTTTTGGAGCAAAAGACTTCGTCATTTCACAATAAACTTATATGCTCATGTTGCAGGTTTTTTGCCGCGGATTGTACAGAGTGGCGCACGAAATGATCCACATTTTTTTTTTTTCGTTTCAGGGGAACAAGAAATCGCAATGTACACTTTTACAGCAGTAGTAGTACAGTTTGGAGAAACAGTTGAAGAAGAAATCGACACCTAACACCCTGCCGCCGCTAGAGGGCTAGCTTTCAAGATGGGTGACAAGAGCAGACTGACCACAGAGCAGCGCTCAACAATTGTGCTTTTGTTCCATGAATCAAAAAGTGTTATTGTTGCTCAAAGACGGTTTCGAGAGAAGTTTAATACCCGATGGGCTCCCTCCAACAAAACCATCCACGGACTGTATGAAAACTTTCAGAGGGAAGGAACAATATTGGAGCCGAAGCGTCCTCGACAGAAGCCTGTGTGTTCGCCTCAGAATTTTGAAGCTGTTAAGAGTTGCAATGCAGAGGAGTCCCGGGAAGTCGACAAGAAAGGTAGTAGTGCAACTTGGCATATCAAGATGTTCGGTGCAACGAATTCTGAAGACTGACCTCCATTTTTATCCATACAAAATGACCGTTGTGCAACGACTCACAAATGATCACAAGCAGCAGAGATTAGTGTTCGCGCAATGGGTAGAGGGTAAGCAACGAATCCTTCACAACGTTTGGTTTTCTGACGAGGCGCATTTCCATTCGGACGGAGTGGTCAACAAACAAACATGCGTTTTGGGGCCAATGAAAATCCACGGTTGATTCATGAAAACCACCACAACGCTCCCAGGATTACAGTGTGGATTGCAATTTCCAGCCATGGACTGACAGGGACATTGTTCTTCGAAGAAACAGTAAACAGTGAGCGATACTTGATTATGCTCCGGAATAACTTTGTCCCGCAGTTGCTTGCTACTGCTTTGTCCACCAACACGCACTGGTTCATGCAAGATGGAGCCAAACCGCACACTGCGAATGTTGTCTTCAATTTCTTACACGAAATTTTTCACATGTGCGTTATTTCTGATCGGTTTCATGCTGGACAATCTTGGCCACCTCATAGTCCTGATCTTAACCCATGTGATTACTTTCTGTGGGGGTATTTGAAGGAAAAGATTTTTCCGAAACATCCCAACAATTTGGTAGAGCTCAGACGACTTCTTGTTCTGGCTTGCAGTGAAATTGATGAAAACATGTGTCGTCGAGTAGTGAATAACCTCAATGTTCGATTAAATGCAGTTCAGATCAACAAGATTTCATGGTCATCCATTACCCATAATATTTAGAAATAGAGTATACCTATTGCTACTTGGTGTAAATATTAATAATTTACTGTTGAAAATACCAGATGAGTGTAACGAAGCCGCAATGAGCAATCAATGCGTCATGAGACTGGGCGAGCAGAATCCTGTCACTGAACACGATAGTAATAATATTAGAAGTAGAATGATCTGTGGTTTCGCAAGCCAAGGACATATACGAAATGAAAAAAAAATCTGAGTTTAAGTCTCACGACTATGCCTGTTAGGCTAAGCCCTGATTACGATAATTCAAGCAAGACGATGATTCAAGCAAGTGAATGATGGAAGAACTGGTGGAATGAGAGAGCGGGAGGAAACGAAAGTACCTTGAGAAAACCTACGAGCACGATTTTGTCCACCAAAATTTACTTGGCCGGGGATCGAACCAGGGACCACATACATCAGAGGTAAGCGCTCTCTCACTGAGCCACCGTGCCCTCCTACCCAAGGTCCTAAGTAATACGAACATGACACGCAGAAATATAGTTCCCGAAACTTTATACATATGCTTACTGATGCCACGAGACGAGAATATATTTTCAAATACGAGACGAGACATATTACAATTCTCGTCTCGTTTTCGAAACAAGACGAAGAAATTTCTCGAGTCCCATCAGCAATACTAGTTTAGTTCTACCAAGTCTTAGATCTCAAACACCGTTTTTAGTGTTACCTGATTCATAACAGGAAATTATAGACTGATAAAGTGACTGCATGAACACAATAAAGGAAATGTTCAACGTTTAAGGAGACGTAAGACACTACACAATATACTCCAATATAATAAATATGGTATAAATATTATCACACCCTTTGCGGATTTTTCCAGACAAGGAGGGACCCTGATTAAATTCTACATAAAATTAAGAAAAAAAATTGGCCGTAAAATTTTTTTACATAAATTTACAAAACGAGACAAGAAAATCTATGTAGTTTTGTCACGATACAAGAGAATTTTTGTGACGAGACACTATATAAGAAACAAATATACTTTAAGACGAGTCAGCACTATCATGATCTATTTTCGGAAAGATACAGCCATAAATCTTGCCTCGTGGGTAGCACTTTAAAAATGAGACAGAAACAATTGATTGTTACGTGAATATTTCTATTATTTAACAAGATAACACGATAGTTAGCTTACAAACGTTGTCATATTTATTCAACTTGAAGTCGAATTGATCAATTTCCTTGTCAAAGAAAGTAACAGAAGTTGGATTGATTTAGTTATCACTTGGAGAACTAGACGAGATTTTCTATTAAATATTTAGGAAGACGGAAACTGAATATTCCTCGTATCATTCTCCAAACAGATGAAAAAAAAAAAAAGAAAGAAAGCGAAGTGTCATGCAAAATATTAAGAACATTCGATGTTCCTAGATGTCGATATATCCATTATTACAATATTTGTAAGAATTCGAACATTCATTCGAATACGATATCTAAGTATGAAATACAGAAAAAGGCTAAGCAATGGGCAGAATTTTCAAAAGGATTTGATAAATTCTACTTGGTGTATGAACTATATTATATATAGTCTTGCAAAGCAGTATTTATTTTCAAACCCATGCAACCTTTGTAACTTATACTCAGTCTTAACGCAGTTTTAACAAGTCAATTTGTAAAGTCGTTAGTGTCTATCACATCTCAAACAAGGTAAGTTCCTTTCTACGTTAGCAATGTGTATTTTATTTTAAGTCTAATTTATTTTTGATACATCGGACAGACGGTCTGATGTAAATGAATCATTCAATTAAATATAAAATACACGAAAAAGAATAAATTCTTTATATTGCAACGCCAACGATTATTGCAAACATAAAAAAGCAAAAGCAAAGCATGCTGGCGAATGGGCGGGGAAGAAAGGCAAGCAAAGCTTGATACGCTCAGAAGGGTCGGCGGGAATGTACGAAGCACAAATTGTGTATCCCTGGATTAACCCGTTTACAGTAGCACGAATGTTTTCACTGTCCGTCACCACGGCGTTCCTGAGCTTTCCCCTGGCTAAGCAGTTAGCGTACAGGCCTTTGGCGTGGGAGACTCGGGTAAGATTCCCGATAAGAGCTCATTAGTTTGGAACCCATATTAAGCTGTAAGAGCTCCCTTGTGGCTAAGCGGTTAGCAAACGCGCCTTTAACGTGTGAGGCTCGGGTTTGATTCCTGGCTGGAGCTCATGTGGTTCGGATTCCATGTTAATCAGAAGGTCCACGTCTCATATAGCTTCGCTCCTGAAAGGCACGCTAAACTAAAATCAACTCAACCCACATTAAGCTGTAAGTCCACGTTTCATGTAGCCTCGTTGCTGAAAGAGCAACTAAATTGAAAAACAAATCAATCCACGGCATTCTTGAAGTTTTTATCCGAACATAACGTTTGTTGGTAACCAAGAAACTCATTCTGCAATGCTGTATCACCGGAATGAAATTTGACAAACCAAGTGCGAATGGCACATGCATTCGTCATTCGTGGCCCAAATGCACTGTTAATATTTTTGTGGCTTGCTGTGCAGAATGTCTAAGCTTCAGTTCGTAACGAAAAAAAAAAAAAAAAAAAAACTCGCAACTGGATGTTCTTCATGCTGAAGTTTCATCGACCCTGATCAACATCATCCTGATTGGTCATCTCAACCCATTTGCTTGACTGTAATGACATGGGTTTCCCCAGACACAAATAGGACATTTGATTCGCGCCAACCAAATAATAGTAGATAATAAAAATACAAATACATATTTTAAATAAAACTCTTCTATTTCCTATATAGTTTGTAAGCCACAAGACTCACTTCTATCTAGTATGCACGCTCGTACTACAAAGGCGTTCTGAGTTAGATCGGTGGAAGACAATATGCTAAGTTCGATTTATATTTGAAATGAAATATTGCAAAATATTTCTTCAAATAGTTTTCTGAAAAACAGCACTGTCAGAACTTTTCAAGTAATAAGTAGTGAAACACTGATTTATCATCGACTGTATTACTCTAAAATTCCGAATTGGATGCACATAGTTGCAATACTATGGGCGTAACAATATCTGCATTTGATTTAATTTTTGTAAGTTTTTCTTATAAATACATTATGTATACCCATATAAAATAAATATTAAACAAATGGACTTTCTTTCCTTATCGATAGTTCATTGGTGCATTTCCCCCAACTTCTTCACACGTTGTCAAGACTAATGTTTCAATAGTTTTTTTTTCTCTTTCGCTCATTCATTAATAAATTGGAGCTAGTCCTCAGTGATACCTAGTTTGTACAGATCAACTTCATTAGGAGCCATCAGGAATCTCATGAAATGATCTGAACATTTTACGTGAAAATTCACTTTGTTATTTAATCAGATTACGATTGTACCAATAACTACTGGTATATTAAACTATCATAGTTATCACACAAAACCGAGCCCATGGAACCAGTGGCGGCCGGTGGATTCTGGTTTCGGGTGTTGCAGTACGAACGATCGGAGAAAGAAGATATACAGTGGACTCATTGACTAATCAGCATAAATTTAGATGCAAATGCTATGTGACATGTTAAATAAAATTCTGTTTTTAAAAAATAAAAAATGCAGAACATTTGAACCGATTAATCACCTTATTTAATTAGTAAGTTCATTCTTCTCTCTGATTGGAACAAATCTGCCTAATACATGCTGGTTGAACTCTAGTATTTTTATTGTCACGTCTTTTTCGATGGGAAGCATAACCAATTGTGATAACCTTTCTTGGGACATTCAATTTCTTGAAAGTGTCAATTCTTTTTGATGTGAAAAGAAAACTTTCTTCTTTTACTGACGCCATAGGTACAGTTAATATTAATTTCAGAAGCTTTGTAGATTCACTAAATATTTTTTCTAGACTACTGTGAACAATTCATTCTAGCAAACTCAGTCCCTGACAGTGATCCGAATTCCTCTTCAGTGTAGACTGAAGTGAGTTCGTAGCAGAGATTAATGTTATAAAAATGTACATTGAACACGCTTTATTTATAATTTATCTAGGAAAATTTAAAATAAATTGTGGAAATGTATCTAGTGCATACAACATTACTGCCATAAGATGTCCTGCAAATTTAAACCGTTTATTTTTCTTTTCGAACACTCTCCTGAATTGCACTTTTCTTATTTGGTCTAAGCCTTAATTTTAAGTTTTTCCTCAGTTGAAAGTTGGGCAATTTTTTTTTTGTAAGTTATTTACAGAAGTCATGGTGTGCAATTCATTCAGAATTTGTAGGTTATGTACAGAATTAAAGCGCACACAATAAAATTAAATCTAATAACTAATAACCAAAACAGCTGATACAAAAGAGATACTGGTATATGAATTGCGAATGTCACATATTCATACTATAGGGTTGTCAACTGGCCGGAAAAATTGCTGTTATTTTGATTAAAGCCAGTGACGGGTACAAATTTCTCACCAGCCTCTTTATAACAGTTTTTTTTTTTTTAAATTTGTATCTAGTTCGAAGTATAGATATTGAAAAGTAACTGTCATTTTGTAAACTCAAAACTGTTACCTTTCATCATCTATCAACGATTAATACATTTTGTTCACCTGTTTAGAAAATTTTAGAGAGATGACAGGGACTGCATCAGGGAAAATCTGAAATTTATTTTCAAGGAATTTTATACATTTATTACAAGAGGAAAAGGACTTCTTAAAGCAATTTCCTATAGTTGAAGTAGAGAATATATGTTTAAAGAGTGAATTTCATCTTCCAAATCCAAAATTGTCACGTAAAGATTATTGTACTTTTGTTGATCTGTTTCGATAATTTTAAAGAAATGGTAGTTACTGGTAAATACAATAAATTGATCAATGCCGATTGATCAATTTCAGTTTCTCATTTATAGCACAATGTATCTATTGAGCTTATTAGTGAATGTTCTAAGGACATACAATATATGTGTTAATGCACTTTTGTTCACGATAGTATATTTCATCTCCATGGATAGGTCCGAACAGAGATACTTCACGCTGAGACCTGTATCATAGAGAATTTTGAGGAAGTGCCGTTTTTTTTTATTTTACAGAGTTGGCAACCCTATTCATACATCAACACACACACACACACACACACACACACACACACACACACACACACACACACACACACATATATATATATATATATATATATATATATATATATATATATATATATATATATATATATATATATATATATATACATGTGCGTGAAAGAAAAGAAAAAAACTACATTCCAAATCATCCGTCTTGGTTGTTTCGCAATGCACGATGAACACAATATACTTCCACATGAGGGGAAACAATGTTCATCAATGTCATATGTTCTGGAAAGCAACCTTGAAACCCGCCAGATATAGGAACAACATGTTAGCTGGGAAGGGTCCAAAGTATTTGAGCAAGGTCCAATACGTCTACGTAATAACGAACCTGTCTTATACTGTACCCGAAAAGATAGGTAATTCTTAATTACTGTCACCTATATTTTTAGAAAAAATGATAGAACGATTATTTCTATAAGAAAAGAAAGAGTACATGACGAGGCGTAAAATAAAATATTTAGCCTACATCAATCATTTCTCTGTTAAACAAGTATAGTTCGTTAAGAAAGTCTACAAATGCTAGTCGAGTTTCGAAATTTTGGGGAGGTCCGGACCCGGTGGACCCCCCTCGTGGCTACGCCTCTGAGCATTGCTAACTAGTCCCAAATTCAATGTGGCGTTCCCCGCCATACAGTTTTATCAAGAGTATAAAATATACTTGTTTTATAAAAGAAATATGTATATACTAAAATACTATCCACAGAGGGGGGAGAGGAGGGATTCTGCATATTAACTTATTAATATTTGGTTCACAAATTACTGTAGAAGAAATTTTCATTGTCTATATAAGCTAAGAATTAACTTGTAAATGCGGATCTACTTTCATTTGATTTCTGCTCTACTATATATTTTCTTTTTTATTTTGTAATTCTGCTATCACTTTTTTTTTTTTTAATTGTCATTATATTGATTTGCTTCAGTATAAGTACCGTAATATAAAAATATGAATGCATAAAAACAAATTCCATTTGTTAACTGCTAGTGAAATAAAATTCAGAAAGCTTATTTAGCGCGAAAAACCTTCTCATTCACTGGAAACCGTGCTGTGTTGCAGAAGCACTGCAACGACCAGACCCTTTAATTTCTGAGATACGGGAAAGGAGACTTAACATTTGCTCCAATTCCCGCTCTGAAGGAATCTGGTCGTTATATGCTCGCTGCAACACAATATAAATTAGAGACTCTGTGACGGATTATTTTTCGCTTTTTAAAACGGATTAACGAAACGGACAGTTACAGAAGTAAAAAAAAAATGTTATTTAAAGTATATATGGGAGTATTAGATTTTTTTTCTGTTTACTACTATTGCTAATATTATTTTTTCTTGAAATACTTTGGTCATTGCGTAACGCTGCAACACTGACATTAGCCGCCACTGCATGGAACAATGCTGTGAGATGTAAGAAACTCTAATAGCTGGTATGAATCGAATCCGTCTCTCCCACGTATCAGTCTTTGCACAGCTAACAAGAGATCTCACAACTAAATCTCAAATAACCAGATGGATTCTGGATATCGATACAATTTTTGTAAACATTTCAGATTAAACATCTTCAAAGTTTTAAAGAAGGAATAAGAAAACATATCTTCCAGAAAAATGGGAGACCCAGTTCCTCTCCATTTTAAGATCTAGAAATAGTTATTTTATCAGTGTTTTATAACTACTTAAGTGCTAAAAATGTTTAAATTTTAGTTTTTCTTGTTACCTTGTAGTAAAAGCGTGCAGAAGTTACAAAACAAACAAACAAACAAACAAAAAAAAAAGTCAAAGTATACCTAAGCGATAAACAGACCATAGTCAAACAAGAGATACGGCTTCAATTCTCTGCCAATTGAACGATGAGATGCTTGGCTTTTCATTCATTTATACCTTTAAACGACTAACTGCAGTAGATTACGATCGTTATCTCTTATGAAACAAGTACGTATTTCAAGATAGAAGTTATGTCGAATTCTATGTTATTTTGGTTATTTATATTCCTAAAGAAGAAGTAGTTAGTAAATACACCCCCTCAAATATATTTGATTCCACTTCATTACGAAAAACTTTTCTTTGAAGATATATTGTGTGTGGTTGCATAACTTATTCTTCTGTCTTTTACCCAGTAGCTGGGATCGGATTTTCGGATCGCTCTCCTCCATCCGTTTCCATCGTCTGTCATATCCACTGTGACACCACACTGTACCATATCGTTCTACATAATCTACTCACTTTTTCTTTGGCCGGCCTCGCATTCTTATTTCTTCTATAGCATCCACTTGGTGAGCTACATATTCCGTAGGTCTCTCTCTTACATACACAAACCATCTCAGTATTTTTTTTTTTTCACTTGTCTCACCTTTACTGTTCCCCGGATCGCTTCATTCTTATTTCTGTCCTTCCACAGATCCACCTCAACAACCAACTTCTGTTCCTTTCTCTTCTTCGTCGTTTAACGTTCCGCTCCGTTTGATTACTAACAAAGAAATGAAATGATTTTTAAATGGAATCTGTATGAATAGTTATTTATGCTTAATTAGTGCTTACAAGTGTCTGCCAGTAGAGTTAGAAGTCTGCCAGTAGAGTGCGCTATTACAGTAGAATTCTGAAACATGGCATTTAGATAAGAGCGTATACTAGTTCTTGTGTAATTCCTTGACCCGATTACAGTAGGTTAAATAGTTCTCAAAGTTTTAAGTTTATTTTCCGTCGTTTTCGACAGCTTATAAGTCTGGAAGAAGAAATTTTCCGCCCTATGTTTACTTCATATTTTTTGCTTGTTTCGAGGTCGTCTACACGATTACTATCTTCGTTATCGCAAGTTTTCAGCACCCGGTATATATAAAGATTCAAATTCACGAATACTAACTTCGTAATTTCGAAACAGAATATCGAACGCAAAAGTGCAAACCACCTATTTGTTTCACATAAACAACTCCGAACAATCCAAGGGCCAGGGTTGGTAAAAACCAATGTTTTTGTTGAGAAAAAAAGTTTCTTTTTGGTTTAAATAATTTGCTGTGCATTTATATCACATATGAACAGAAATAAGTTTGTTTCACCTTGGTGTTATTATGCAACAACCGAGTTATGCTGGAAGGGCTCACATAACCTGAAAGCGGAGTCCAAACCGTTCGTCGACTTACATCCGAAAGAAATTGTTCTCCATTTGAACTCGAAACCGGGACTAACTGGCTACAAATGAGATACGTCTGCCGACTCAATCACGAAGGACTCCTGATACGTTGTACTGATCTTTACGTACTTTTAATATAATTGTCTAATTGTCAAGAGTCATTGAGAAGGACAAAAAGATAAACAGTTACACAAGTGATTGTACAGAATTGCATATACATTATACAGAATTACATACAGACAATTTCAAAATACTGCAGAGTACAGAAGAACTAATTAAGTCCAAGTTAGTTCACTACGACTTCTATTAGTTCCAAGAAATACAATGACTTAATTTGCATATCAGTAAGAAAAGTGAATAAAAATAAGAATTATTTGAGTCCACTTTGGCTCTGACCCATTTATACATAAAAAGATACCAAAGATACTTCTGATTTCAGTAAATGTCTCTTGTGGGGTTTGTATGCCCCCCCCCCCCCAAAGTACGGTATTTCGATGTATTTTATCAATAGTAATCATCATTAAAACAAAACAATATTTAGAATTTTTCTTTGATTGCAATTGCATAACAATAATAAACTATAAAAAAATCACAAAAGAAACATTCATAAACTCATAAAAAAAAGTTGCTTTCGTACTATAATCTCATTGAGTAATGAATGGGGAATTTAAGTCTGAATATAATACGAATAATATGCGGGAGTGACACGCGATAACCCACAAATGTATGTTCGTCAAGATTTTACGAACACACACTTTTACGAACATTTTTCGTTTTTTGGTTTAAACCAACTGTTTTTTTTTTAAGCTGGTTTAAACCAGCCAACCCTGCCAAGTACCAAGTTACTACCCGGTGGAACAGCTAAAAAACGTGTTTAGTTTACTTCTTGCTTTCTGTAAAAATTCAAACGAATAAGCCTTCACGATTTTAAGTCAAAAAAGTTTTCTTTCAGAGCTTACTTTACTTGGAAATAAGCAATCCAAATAAACTTTATAATTACAAAATTCATCAAAAACAAGCACTACAACTTAACCCAACATGCTATAGAACTACTGTTTATGGTTTTAGAAGGTGCAAGTTTGCATTCTGATTCTTCATCTGTTTTCGAAATGGGCTATAATCCATTAATATAGAAATGCAGCTATTCACAACTAAGCCAACATACGCATATCTCTCTTTCTTCACATCAAGTACTAAAAAGCTTTTATATATAATCCAATTATGTTTGTATGTTCTGAAAAATAACTACTATTACACTTTTATCTTCTCTTAGTAAAGCTTACACTGTTAGGATTTAAAATAATGAAAAGTGATAAGAATATTACAATACTATCAATTTTTTTTTTTAACTTTTCGTCCTAATATTTTGAGATTATGTATAAAGGCTTCTCATAAAACAAAAGTCAACAATAGAAGGAAGAACTGAATTTTCCATCCACTACAACCATCTACTGAATTTTCCTACGTTCATTTTCTTCGTTAAAAAAAAAAAAAAAAAATCTTCAGAAAGAGGCCATGCCGTGACGCAAACGGTGACGTTTCCAGCTTCGCGGTCGGTCAATATCCAAGCAAATGCGAGGTCACCTGTGTTGCATGCCATACACTCTTTAAATACTTTTTTATTGTATTTGAACTCCTCTTATTGAATTTTATATATGAATTGCTTTTCATTATATTTTCTCCTGATTCTTCACGTCGAAGCATATGTATATCAAATCCTCAACTGGCGAAAGAAACCCTGTTCCCAAGTCTTAATTTTTATTAATCGATTCTTTGAACGTAATAACTTTACTAACAGGTAAAATGAGTGCAGAAAAATAGCTACAAACGTATCTCCTACCTGTGGTATTACTTTCAAAAATCAACTGAAGGAGACGTCTAAAATAGCTTCAAATACTGTCTGAACTCTTGGATGAATCATGAACAGCGAAAGATCTATCACAGATATAGCCAGAACTTTTGGATTACGTGTAAACTAAGTTACAAATAAGAAAATATTGACTTCAAAATTATTTTGAAAAATTGTACAAACTACATATTAAATAACGGGCACAAACTACGCATTAATATCCGTGTAATCCACACTACTTCTATCAATGAAATTTCTAATCCCAATTTTTCAGTCTATTCCCCCACCCCAGTTTATTAATTTTCAAGTTCATTAAATTCCAGATCTCTATTACTTTTGTGAATTACGGGCATGACCTCAAGGAAACTCACCACTCAACGCAATTCAGATGAGTTTATAAGTAGGCTATTACATTTCAGTCATGCGTTTACAGATTTTCATCAGAATGTGAATAATTAACAAAGTACGGAAATATCCTTGCTGTATATGCAACCCACCAGTCTCTAACGCCTTGCTGGACTGCATACGTTCACGGGGTTGAACGAACGTATGCATATACTTACTCGCTACTCTCTATTGATTTCTTCTGATAGAACAAATGCCCAGTTTCTGTACAGAATCAGTAGATTGTTAGGGTAGTTAAAGCTTTCAATACCGTTGAGAATATTACGCGTAGTCACTTAACTTCTCTATTCAATTCAATGCACAAATATCTCCGTACTTCACCTATCGGCTTATTAGAAAGTAATTAGTTATTTAGTTCCCTACATGTATAGTAAGAACACTATGCATATTCATGTAATTCACGATTTAGTATTGTTCGAACAGGATAACTTGGAGTATTGCCATAATTTATGTTAGAAGTAACTTTCACATATAACTACAACACAAACAGTCCAGCACGTTATAAACATGAACACCCACATTTATTTATAAAGCTCAACTCCTAACCGACGATAGTATGCTTAGGACCAAAGGATGGAAAAAGAGTCAAGAACTTCTAGTCGTTGTAATCTCTTTTGCACAAGCAAGAGAGAGCATGTATTCGATTTGCAAGGGGGTCGTGCTCTCCTATTTAGCCTCAACCCAATACAACGCGAATTCCGGATTCGTAAGTTTATACATCTCTAGTGCAGGGTTCGCAACATCCCAACTTAGTACACTGTAATTTGTTATGCTCAGTAGAACAGCGTGGTACATCATACGCAATATTTTCAAATTAATAGTTCTGAGTTCGACAAATTTTATAATTCCCTAAATATTTTAGTAAGGTTTTCAATATGATAATTTCATTTAAAATGTCTACCAATGTTTGTTCCTCAATATTTTATTTTCTCTTCAATATAATTGTCTTCACAACAACATCTGTAATTTTTCGCTATTATGCACTTTTACTAATTTAATTGTTGGCTGTCTAACGGACTTCAAATCCAGTTTCATCAAGATTTAGCATTGACATCTGATTTGAACCATGTCCTTATTTTTTCAGTTCTAATTTATCGTTTAAGAATGGTGCATCATATCTTGCCAGTAATACTGAGAAAAGTCTCATAAGCAAAAGATTGTATTTGCTCATCAATTCCTAGGTTCCACAGACTGTTAATATACAAGCTCAGAAAAGAACTGGTCTTAACACCGTTCCATACTTTACAGTTCAAAAATTGCTTTCAACGTTTCCAATTTGGACAGTCTATTTTCTGCTGTTTTAACAGACAATAAACCAAACCACTTTACGCTACACCTCGTATTTTACATTTCTTACATTTGCATAGCAAAACTGTGTGTATTATGACATCAAACACTGGCTAAGGCTAAGAGCACTGTAAATTATTTTCTGTTATTATCCATGATTTAGCACATAAGTTATCTACATGTATATAGTATTTGACGTATTTTTATTACTTTGAAAACCGTGCTGATTTGTTGATAACATATTTGCATAAAAGCCACCCAATTCTTTTTTCGTACACAATATACAAAAATAACCAGAATGTAAAAACATTAGAAATGTTAAAATAAACGAAAGTGTAAGGGGTGGAATGACAATATTAAATGAAAACTTCTCGGTTCCTGCTAGCAAATGCTAGTTTGGAATGAAGAATCGTGCACCCGAATCCAGCGATGAAAAAAAAAAAAAAAAATACAAATGTAGACTGAATATAAAATCAGTGCTAAGTGTCTAACACTACTCACAAGGCAGGGTACCTCGGTGTAACACGCCAATTTTGATAAGATTACACAGACATACAGATCATCAAAAAAGAAGCGACACGTATTTTTTTATATCGGCCAACAAGCGTATTGAAAGGGTCAAATAGGGACATAAAAATGGGGTCAAAATGAGATTTTATGCAATATAGCGAGAACGAGAAGAGATATCGGAAAAGGTTAAATGTACGAAATACCACCCATAGTTGACGCAAGCCATTGAGGTAGAACTTACCCATGTGAAGAAAGCAGAACATCCGGAAATGGACCAATCACGTTTACAACATTGTCATAATGTGCTACAGAAATGAGTGAAGAGGGTGGCAAGGAGCAGGAAGAAAGAAAACACGAAAATGGAAAATACGTGTTTTTGCTTTGAGTTCATACGTCACCCGTTTGCGAAAGGGACGCAGATTCATCTCAGTGCACGAAGATTCATCTCTACACGCAAGAAGGATGCAAACGCCGTTCGTATAGGCAGCCAGCAAGACAGTACTGCACAGCGGGTTGCATATAAGATCAAAACATCAAGTTGAGTGGTAGAAACGACTAATAGATGAAGGAATACGAGGTCAGATGACGTAGCACATTATGACAGGTGCAGGTACTGTAAGGAAAGAAAGAGCAAGTTGACGTTGTACACAAAATCAGTTTTAACAGTGAGAGTATTGGACGCGGCGTATGCAATACGAGCTGGTTTGAGTATACAAAGTTGCCAAACGCGAGGTGTAGAGCCAGCAAAGTGTATGTGCATTTGTGTCTTTCACACGTACTATTCTCAACAAGACAAGCAAGGCGACGTTTAACTGCTTGTGAGACCTAGTGGTGAACATTGGACAGTGTGGTAGCTGGAGTGGTATTTGATTGTTGTGTAACTGGTGGTGTGTGCTTGTGCGTATTTGTGCGTGTGTAACAAAATTCAGGTGAGGTGTAAGTGGGCTTGTGACGTTTGTGGTCGCAAGATGGTCTATGTGAATCCCCTGAATGTGGTGGATATGCTAGTGGAGGCATATCAGGCAACACAATATGTCCGGACACCACGAACGGTAACGGAAATGGAGCTCAAGGACTATATTTTTAACATCCTAGAAAGTTTCAAGACGAATGGGCACATGTATGTTGAGATTGAAGAAGACCTATTATGCAGCAATAGATCAGACATCCCAAGTATGGCAAGTGAAGATGAGATGGATGAGTGGGATGGCCCAACGACCTCCAACGTACATACAACTGGAGTCAAGAGCAAAGATATTGTGGACATGGGATACAAGCGGAAGGCAGTATCGTTTTGGAAACGAGGGAAGAAGAGAAAGATGTCCTGGAAATCTGTACAGAAACACTTCAAGCGTGTCAAATGCAGAACAGATCTATATAGATGGGAGAAACAGATCACAGAAGGTGGAACCAAACGTGAAAAGCTAAACGTGATAGACCGAACTGTGTATGAAAAATTTGCGACAGCAACACAGCGGCATTTAATTGTCCATGACACAGACTTCCAACGCTGGGCGTTAGAAGCAAACCAAACAACAGCCGTTGCTAATTTCAAAACTTCGAAGAAATGGTTATGGCGCTTTAAAACACGTCACGGTATCGTCTCACGCAAAGTTACAAAATTTGTAACACATAGCATTACAGCGAAGGCCACACAAGTGCACGAAAGCGCTAAAACCTTCGTCCAAAATGTACAATCACTCATTACTGCTCATGGCGAGGATAACGTATATAACACAGATCAGAGTGGCTTTGCTTTAGAATTTCACTCTGGACGCTCTCTGGCTTTGCGAGGCGAGAAGCGTATTACAGCAACAATGCAATCTCTACCTGCCATCACACATAGCTACACAATACAGCCTGTTATATCTGCCAGTGGAAGATTGTTGTCGCCCATGCTCATAGTCTTGAAAGAACTTCATGGTACGTTTGGGCCACGGATTCAGCAAACAATGTTCCGCCCACAAAACTTATATATTTGTGCATCATCATCTGGGAAAGTGACAAAACAGATCGTTAAGACGTGGTTCCAATCAGTGTTCCTTCCACAAGTCAATGAGCAAACGGTACTGTTAGTCGACTCGTGGACGGGTTATGATCGATCCGACTTGGCAACAATAATGCCACAGGACAAGCAGTGCAACATTATGACGATACCTACACACACAACTGGGTTAATACAACCTCTGGATGTGTATGGTTTCAGAATTTGGAAGAACTTCGTACGCAAAGTATCTGATGCGGTACGCCTTCAGCAACTCAACATCAATCTATACAGCAGAGACAATATACTGAAACTTCAATCCCTTGTGCATAATCAACTTGCATCTCCACGGTACATACATCTATTCCAATACGCATGGTTTTGTTCTGGATATCTTTCATCACGACCAGATTATTTTCCAAATCCAGTGGAGTTTTGTTTTCATCAGTTGACGTCATTGGTCTGCGAAGAAGCAGAGTGCCAGAACCCATCCATCATCAAGTGTTCGTGGTGCAAATACTGTTTTTGTTTAAACGATTTCTTCCTGAAATATCATTTTTGTGCTACTTATCAGGAGTGAGCGTCTTGTTTTCAGCATACACCTCTGCTGACTTTTATGTTGTACGTACATATGTACGCGTATTTTCATGATATAATGTAGATACTCATGCGTAGAACTGATATTGCTGTTGCTCTTTATCTTACATGTGGACCACCTGCTATTACATTCTACTGTGCAATGCATTTTGTGTGTGTGTGTGTGTGTTACTAGCTACAAACATTCCCGTTTCCAATATGTATCTCACCGTTGCTCCCATTGCACAATATATGCAACCCACTATGCAGTATTGTCTCACTGGCTGCCTATACGAACGGCGTTTGATCTTTCATGCTTGTAGAGATGAATCTTCGTGCAGTGAGATAAATTTGCGTCTCTTTCGCATATGGATAACGTATGCACCCAAAGCAAAAACACGTATTTTACATTTTCGTGTTTTCTTTCTTCCTGCTCCTTGCCACCCTCTTCACTCATTTCTGTAGCACATTATGAATATGTTGTACATGTTATTGGTCCATTTCCGGATGTTCTGCTTTCTTCACATGGGTAAGTTCTACCTCAATGGCTTGCGTCAACTATGGGTAGTATTTCGTACATTTAACCTTTTCCGATATCTCTTCTCGTTCTCGCTATATTGCATAAAATCTCATTTTGACCCCATTTTTATGTCCCTATTTGACCCTTTCAATACGCTTGTTGGCCGATATAAAAAAATACGTGTCGCTTCTTTTTTGATGATCTGTATGTCTGTGCAATCTTATCAAAATCGGCGTGTTACACCGAGGTACCCTGCCTTGTCAGTGAAAAACTGGGTATCTAGTAGTTTAAATAATTCCAAGAATGTGCATGTCTATATGTTTCATCAGATTTGAAGTAACATCTGGGCTGTTTACTCAATATTTTCGTTTTGGCACTTAGCACGAATTTTATACTGTCTACAAATTTGTTTGTCGGGAATTCTTAGAATATATAGGCTCCTAAGCGTTAAAAATTCGTTCACAAACGATTAAAAAAAATCGAGGAAAAATAACAGATGTGTGTGTAAAATGACGAAATGTCGCTCGCCGTATTTGAGCATTAGTTAATAATTGAGTTCCAGCCCGCTGGGTACAATTTCGGACTCGGGAAATTTTGGGTTTGCGAGTAAGGGTATCTGTAAAGTACTGCACAAATTACTATTTGGTCTAGGAATTAATTCGTGCGGTTTTTAATAAAAATTGAAGCTTTATTTCAAAAACAAAGTAAATGAATACGTTAACAAAAATATTGTCCATCGCTAGCCACTACTTTCTCCCATCTTTCAGGCAATTTACGGATTCCGTGCCGAAAGAATTCCTCATCTTTTGACGCAATCTAATCAAAGATCCATTTTTCGATATTTTCTGAAGAAGTGAACCGCTGTCCAATCAAATCGTTATTCATGCAATCGATCAAGTAGTAGTCAGACGGAGCAGTGTCTGGTGAAAATGGCGGGTGGAGTAACACTTTCCATCCGACATTTTCCAAATAGGTTTTGACCGGTTTTGCGACATGTGGTCGAGCGTTATCATCTTGATAAATAAGTTTATTATGCCTGTTATTCCATTCTGGTCGTTTTCAGGCCAGAGCTTGCTTCAAACGCATTAATTGTTGTCGATAGCGGTGTCCATTAATAGTTTCACCAAGTTTCAGAAGTTCATAGTACACCACACGTTTCAAATCCCACCATATATACAGCATAACCTTTGCACAATGAATATCTCGTTTCGGTTGTGAAGGACCTGGTTCACCTTGCTTCACCCAGGCCTTTTTTCGTTTAGGATTCTCGTAATGAATCCACTTCTCATCACCAGTTACAATTCGATGCAAAAATCCCTTCCTTTTCTGTCTTTGAAGCAGCAATTCGCAAACGGTTTTTCTTCTTTCAACATCTTTCTTTTCAATTCATGTGAAACCCAATAAGACATCTTTTGAATCATTCCTATGGCTTTGAGACGTTTGGAAACTGTTGTTTGCTCAACTCCAAATGCTTCTGCAAGTTCGTCCTGCGTTTGACACGAATCCTGATCAAGCAATGCTCTCAATTCTTCATCTTCAAATTCTTTTGGCTGTCCAAATTGCTTTTGGTCTTCCAAGCTGAAATCACCACTTTAAACCGTGCAAACCACTTCTGACACGTTCGCTCAGCTAGAGCATGGTCACCAAACACTTCCACTAAAATATGATGACTTGCGGTAGCACTTTTCTTCATGTTAAAGCAATGAAGAATAACTCCCCGCAAAAACACTTTATCAGGCACAAAATGCGCCATTTTCAGTTGAAGAAAAAATGTTGTTTCCGCTTCAAGCAACTGACATATACTAAACAAGATGCTCAATGACAGTAGTTTTCAACGCATGTTTGGATCAACGAAACTATGGGACAATAAGCTAGTTACGTCATCTTTTGTAAAACCGCACGAATTAATTCCTAGACCAAATAGTGCCAGCAGTAAAAGAAACTTTATCCTTGAATACAACAAATTTATTACACGATGTTATATGAAAATTAAATTTCTTGAGGAGTTCGAAAGCACACAAGTTTTCTGAATAAACAACCATGCGATGTGTATATTTTAAGGCCTGTTGATAATATTATTTCATCAAGACGATAACATTATACATAAAGGTTTGCATGAGTAATCATAGTGACATAATACACGGTTACTCTAGACGAAGAAACAGTATTCCTAAATATCTTACCCCATTGTCGCTAGTTTGAACTACACAACACCGCCAGGCTTGTAAAAGCTACAATTTCTACCGAAATTCTATTCAGATACGTAGTATGTATAAATTCTGTTGTCTTTGATATCTTTAATATTCAACATGCTTGTTATTTTATATCTAATAGATCTCTACAAGCTGTACCATTTTGGAAAGGAGTAACGAGAAATAACCGATTACAATTGCCTATTTTAACACTATTGTTCATCCCGTTAACTAGAGTAATAAAGTTTTCTCTACATTACATACAATAATGCCTATAGAGGATTTTTTCTTAAATATTTTCAGTTAAACCGGGCTCATCTAATATTCACATGTCTCATTTTCAAGACACAATCAACACACACGCTAATACCATATTGACAATGTGTAAACGAAATTAAGTTTTCTGACTGAAGCAGATTGTCTGTAGAAACAGTACTGCGTTCTAATAGATTATGAACTGGACCGTTCCAATTCTTTTTCCCTTCGTAATTTTCTACTGTCACATTAACAAATGGTGATACGTAAAATTCAATATCATACTAGAATATGATTTAATATCATACTAGAATATGATTATACTTTATCGTTTACCTTAACCCTCTATTTAGCACGTGGACTTTAAATATACACCGGAACTGTATTTTCCTCTAAATTATTAGTATTTTTTCTTGAAGAATGAGATACATGGACTACTATGCATTTCTATTATAAATGGCTACATAGTAACTACGTTTATTGCATTCTTTTTCAGAAATTTGACTAAGTAGAATGGTGAATATGTATTTAATAATATAAATATATCTACTCCGTAGCTATAAATTAACCCTTTATAATGTTGCTACAATTTATAGCTAATTTTACATTTGTAGGAAACCACCTCTCTCTTTTCTTCAGAAAACCGTTTCTCACCTAGCATCTAGAAATGCTGATGTACAGTACTGCTCTAAAGTTTTCGAACACCCCGGATTTTTGTAACCATCTACTATGATCCTATTATTTTGGCACGAGAACTTTACGCCCTGCACGAGAGGTACTCCTGCCCATAGCATCAAATTTGACAACAGTTGAATCGAGGTCTGAGAGATACTGTAGGTGATATGTCAAATCATAATTATTAAAAATTGAAACCAAAAAAGACAATTTGATATAGATATTGCATTGTATAAACGAAAGTGTGGAAGGAAGATGAGGCAAGATATTAGTTTTGTTTGGAAAGTGTAGACATAGAGGGCCAACGTAGTGACAAAAATTAGAGAAAGTAGCTTTCCAAATTTTGCATTTCTTTATAGCTTGCTGATATGCTAACGTTTGACGCTTACGATGGTTTCATACGCTTCATTGTTGCTCGTTGAAATAGTAACGACGAGCATTACATATATACGTTTCCACTGAGCGACAATTGAGCAAAGAAGGATGTACATTGACCACGTAAACATTTTTCAAAGAATGACGTTTTTAGCTTTTTTAAAGCCAGAATATCTATATAGTATAAATAACTGCAAAGTTTGGAAAACTACTTTCTCTTTCAAATTTTTGTCACTGCATTGACCCTCTATTTCTACACTTTCCAAACAAAATAACCCGCAATACCTCTCAGACCTCAATTCAACTGTCGTCAAATTCTATGTTTTAGGGAGGAGTACATATGATGCAAGGCGGTAAAGCTCTCGTGCCAAAATAGGGTCACAGTGAATGCTTACAAAAATCCGAGTGTTCGAAAACCTTTGAGCGGTAGTGTATTTAGTGGTAACATCAATATCTATATATTATGTTGCATATTACAACTGAGTCTGAAAAAGTTCACTGACAATTTCCATTACAGGACAGATTTATGTGTTGCGGGTATGTTCACACTTTACTTGACACATACAGACTCTCGTGATTCTATAGAAAACAGTATCATTCGATACTGGATCAAACTATCGTGCTGATTAGGTACAGTAAGGCATTATTTTCGAAATGAGTTGAGTTGATTTTAACGTCCCGTTTAGCAGCGAGGCTATGAGAGACGTGGACCTACTAATTAACGTGGAATCCGAACCATGAGCTCCCGCCGGGAATCGAACCCGGGCCTCCAACGCCAAAGGCGCGTACGCTAACCGCTTAGCCACGGAGGAGCTCTATTTTCGAAATGAATATCCTAATATGATTTCAGTACAGTGTGTGGAAACAGACATTCCCTCCAATAACTTGAATGCTTACATACACAGAAATAAACATTAAATCATGCTCTATATTCATATTATCGGTATTTATGAAGCTATGGCTGCACTTGATAAATGATCTCTACAAAAACAATTATTTGAAGATTCTGTATAACAGATGCTACACTCACCGTCCTGGATGAAAAGTGAAATGAGTTTATTTCCTTCAATAAGCATCAAGGACCTGATTGACTACCTTGACACTTTTGCAATCCGTGGAGTACTGTTTGAGCAAAGACAGCTTACATAATCAACGCGTCTTGCTGAAACTTTCGAAACACCACATGGTGTATGTTCGTACTCAAACATTGAAACTAAAAAAAGGGATGGTATTACAAGCACACTGTTTATACCATAAACACAATTATTTCTTGTAAATAATAAACACTGTAACATACAGCAGAGTGCACAGTAAAATCCATGATGACAGCAGTCCTCCACAACAAAGAGGGAGAGAGAGAGAGAGAAAGAGGGAGAGAAGAACTCAGTGCTAATTACTAACAACCACCACCAAGAAAGTCGTGCTGTAGAAAACTCACCGTGCAAGTAAAAGTCAACCTCCCTTCCACTGGTTATGATTGATGTCTCCTCTTCACCTGTGCTACAAACCCTGACTGACTATACTTTTAGATCCTTCATATGCAAGCCATGGAGCTATTGACGGGTCAACGGCTGGCTTCAAGGACAAATTACATATGCCATCCACGTCTCTACACGAAAATTGCTTTTTTTACATTTCACATACATACACACACTAACATACGCACACACATAGAGACTACGCAAGCCATCGTATTCCTTTTGAAACTTTCTCTCCTCTGCACGAGCTACAGCTTCCTACCTACGTTAATACAAACTTCAGAATAACATTGCTTGAAGGAAAACTTCCAAGCTGAACTTCCATATTACGTAACAGGCAATGCTAACTCAACTTAAGGACTTAACACGTGTTTACTTATTCGACTCTCGACACTTACTGGACACACAGTTTTCTATTTGAGTAGTAGAATGACTATGCAGAAGTCAGGAACAACAATACTGGAAATTTAGTATGCAGTAAGCTAATAGTGATCGAGAATAATAGTCATTTTCTACCCAAATAACATCAACTACCTTAACATTTTTTTTTCCCCATCTGTGATTCAGGTCACGTTCTTTCTCAAATCCTTATCGGAAAGAATACTTCAAGCCTACTGCACAGTACAACGAAAATAAAATACAGTGTCACTATTGAAGTAAAACATTACTTGTAAATTCTACACGCGCTGTTTCTGCCCATGTGGTCTAATGGGATCCAACACTTTTTCACAGAATGATGTAATATGTTTCTCAAATTAAAAGCAAATATGCATATCGGCGTATTATAACACTGCAGATAGTCTACTTTATTGTCTTACGGGGAGGGTGGAATGGAAGGCACACCTTATTTATAATCTTACATACACAATTTCCATCCACCTAATTATACGAAGTACAAATATATTTCAGTCTAATTAGCTGTGTTAATATCATATACAGAACACTTTAAAACACGAATTACTTAAAAATGAACTACACAAGTATGTAAACTCATATTGCGTTATGTCATAATTATGAGCGTTAGATTTAAAGGTACATAAACAACGGAAGAACGATATTTTATTGAATTGAAAAACCTGCCCTAGGCACCAGTGCAGTGTTCCCAACGTATTTCCAAAGCAAAAATGCAGCAGCAGCAAAAGATGGTACGATGCACGAATAAATAACAGAACGTTGATCACAAAATTACTAGTTACGTGACAGTTTGTCGTTCAAGGAGTGGTCTCAATGACGAAACACGTGAAAGTCGGAAGGTGCGAGATCTGGAGAATACACGGTGCGGGAGTGCCTCGTATCCCAAGACGTTATTTACTTATTTTGCATGCTTCCAACACACATCTGGGCAGCCCAGTCCAGGTGGAGTACGGCATCCCGGCAATTAAGAAGCGATCATTTCTGGCGACGGGTATTTAGCTGACGGTCATACACTTCAATTGAAGACCTGAACTGCGTAACACCCCAAGTTCACTCTTTTTCTTCGTATTTTGCGCTTTTTTGTTTTTTGTTTTTTAGGTTAGCATCTATGTTTTAAGGGCTATTCACATGCAGTAATATGTAAATCCAAATCCAAACCTTTCTTAAACAAAATACAAAATAATTTTAGCTAAACAGAATAGCATACCAAGTATAATCTGGTCTTTCTTCTAAAATCACAAAAGTACTCCGGTGGACTTGGGATGTTCTGCAATTCAGATCTTCAATTGTAATTGTTTCGTAGGACGCACTACAATCTTGGCAATCCACATCATGGAGATCAAAATCTGAATGCATACGACGGGTTTTAATATTTGTTTCCGTGATTATGCTTTCTTGGGCCATTGTGCCGTTCCCTTTCTACTGTCACGTAGAACTTATTTTTATCATAAGAATCCGATGCAGAAAGGGTGTGCTAACCTCATGTTGTAGGAAGAAAATATGTTTCCAGACGTTGTATATACTGATGTTCGGTAATTAGTATTATTTATTTATTTACTCAGCTTTCTGCCTTAACTGTGCATTGTTACCGGACATGTTCCTGGCTTCCACACATTCAGCACAGAATCCTCGAAACAATTTACTGGGAATTCTCGGACACGGTGTGCCTTATTCCACGTTTTATTCACATTGACAATCATTTCCAAGACACGACCCAAGGATGGATTTGGCAAAATTATTAATCGTACTTCCAGTTGTTCCAAATCGTGAGCCCTCTCCTCTGACTATACTACTACTATGTGATCTATTTCACCTCTGTAAAATGGAACTAAAGTTCCTTGTTGTTCTATCCTAACTTAAAAAATAACCTGAACTAAGCAAGCTAATATCCAGAGCAAAACATTTTAGGGGCAAAATTTCAGTTGAAAAAAGAAAGTGCATTTAAAAAAGAGCACAATTTCGGTTGAAGAAGGGAAGTGTAGAATAAAAAAAAGTGCAAATTTCAAAATTAAATATTCATACAAACAGTACCAAAACTAGTTACATCGCACACATAAGGAGTCAAAATTTATCGATTTTTCAAGAAGTCTGCCTAAAATAAGTCTCAGAATTAGAGATGCAAGGGCTCGAAAAAATAAACGGCCTTTTTAAAAACAAACAAACAAACAAACAAAAAAAAAAAAAACAACGGAGTTTTCCCCTCGCCTTTTTTACCTGGGAAATTTTCATCTTTCCAAAAACATTTAAATTTTACTGGAGAAACAACAGTACGTTTCACCTTTGTTTTCTCATTATAATGTGGAAAAACATTTATCTACTGCATTTTGAATAAAGAGAATCCTTTAAAAAAAACGAATCACAGAAAAAAATCAGGAAAGAAAAAGAGATAATCGGTGGACAGTGATTTTTCATCTCTAACGAGTTGTTTATAGAGATATTAAATTAATGTTCACCGTCAAAAATGTTTTGGTAAAAAGTTTAATAGTGTTATCAATAACTGTTCTGAAAATGTAGTAATTTCATTGAAAAAAAATATAATTTAAAATTTATGAATACACTAAATCTTTATTATAACTGCATATAACATTTATTGGGGCCGCTAAAATACGAGGGGGAGAAAGTTTCAAATGTTATCCAGAAGCTTTTTATTTCACAAATTTTACACGATGTAACAGTGAAGAAAACAGGAACTCTGTAAAAATGATGTTAAACTAACATCAAACGCAAAATAGCCGTTTGTGTGTTTAGTTTTGTAAACGGAATTCTCTGAAGCTCAGATAAAAGGCTCCCGAACGAAGAGCGAAATGTAAGCAAGATTTTATGGCAAAACAAAAATGTTTTTGTATCTGTTTCTTGGTTTATGGTATTTTTCCTCGCCTACCAGATTTAATTTACTCAACCAGTAAAACACGTATTTAAAGATGTTTAACTTAGTTAGCCACCAAAACGACACTTGGGATGTGGAGGTTGTATTGCTGTAGCAGCTGCAATGTCAGTTTGAAAACCAATCAAGACAGCCCGACCCCACATGTATTGGATGTTGCAAATAAGTTTTCTTAGTTGCAGAATCCTCTATAAGTAAACAAAAGTGGCACATGAACAAGTCATAAAAAGTCAAAAGAGCGAAAGTTTCAGTTTTAAATCTAAAAAATCCAGTTTTATATATATAAAATTATTCAAATTTCATTGTCATTTTATTGCATATCTAACATATTTAGGATTCAGAATTTTAGGATTTGATATAAACGTAAAAATTTAAGAATTATATTTTATGTTTTAATTCTCATATTTCACGGTGGCATATGGTTTAGGGAGAAAGTTCTCCCGACCAAAAATGTGAAATTAGTGCCTCATATTTAATTACTTCTTGCTTCCTGCCACAAAACGCGACAATTACATATATCTAGATATTATCTATCGTTTTCTGCTTCAATTCACTCTTAAACAGGTTTTATTACGTTGGAACTTAGATTTTGTTTATTTAATTCAGACATAGAGACTTCTTGAGACTTTCTTAAAATCAATGCGTTGTTTAATAATTTCGATTTGAAAAAAGTAGTCGTCTTTATTTGTTGTGAAATGAATCTTTATTTAAGCTTTGTACAGACCAAAATACGTGTCATCTATATCTCAAAATACTGTGTAATGCGCTGCGATGAAGCTATATAATAGCGGCGCATTACATGAATATATTCGGGCATTAAAAGTTCTGGATTCATGATGAGTAAGTAATGTTGCTTCGTAACTTTCTTACATGTTTATGGCCATTACTGACTACAAAATTCGTTAAAAGGCAACCTTGTGTATGCAGGGTGTACTAAATTTACTTTTGAGATTTCCTAATATATTTGGGAGTTGGGAAGTATTCTTTGTTAGTCAATTTTCTTATTATTATTGCTAACTGTTGTCTGTTATTAAGTACTGTTGTTTAGTGTTTGTGAGTTTCTTCCCATATTCTCATTCTACAAATTCTATCATAACAATTCATTCTTATTAACTACTCGTTTCCACTCACAACTGATTTTCGGTCTCCAGGATGTAGTGCATCTTCAATGCTAGTTGTGTAACGCTTAATTTCATTTACCCAAAGCCGAACAGTTTCGTACGAAGGACGAGTCACCTAAAGCAGGTAAAACCTCTCATGGATTTTTTCGTTTCTTTCAAAAAATAAAATACGTAACTGCATAACATTACACATTTCATTTTTTATCCACTTTCTTATGCTCGGAACATTTCTGCTTAAACAACTGTTAAACAAAGAATTACTGCCAAAATGACTTGACACCACACATTATTTATTCATGGAAAGGAAACTTGTCGACAGTGATGAGTTAGCGCCATCTATTGGAACCAATTACTAATCTAACCAGCCAGATTGCGTCCGTTCAAGTAGATGATCCAACATCACAATAATAATAATAATAATAATAATAATAATAATAATAATAATAATAATAATAATAATAATAATAACTCTATGGCCTATGGAACCCGGAGGTTCAATGCCGCGTTCACAAATGCTCTCCACTGACTTCTATCCTTAGCTAACTGCTAACTGTATTCCAATCTCTGCGAGATCCATCTTAATATTGTCCTCCCATCTGCGCCTAGGTCTTCCTAATGGTCGTTTTCCGATTGGTCTTCCAGTCAAGACTTTGAAAGCGTTTCTACTTTCTTCCATTCTAGCTACATGACCCGCCCACCTAAGCCTTCTAGACTTGACGACCCTAAATAATAATAATAATAATAATATTAATAATAATTTGTTAGGCAATAATAAGTTTCTTGAATTGACTGACTGACTGAGTCAGCATCCAGTTATTTGTTCGTATCATAAGGTTAGCTACTTGAAGATGCTACCTACGTTCCTATTGTCACGCGATGCTAATCGATACCGAAAATCCATGCCGTCGCGAAGAATCGAACAGAACCACGCGTGCTACCAATAGGAACAGATCTGATATCCTGAGCAAATTCTAGCCTAAGAACCCACCTATCGTCTGAAATTAAAAATTGAAATTCAAGATGGCGGCTGTCCGCAAACAATCATCCAAAAGGTTTGCCCCTAGTCTTATTGTATATTTTCTACTTGAAGTTCAATATAAATACAATCGTACGGATTTTAAGAGGGGCGGTAAGAGAATTTTGAAAGACCCTGTATTTAAGGTCACAGCTGCTTCTTTTTCCTTTTAGAAGGACTTCAAACCAAAACCAATAATAATAAAAAAAATCTTTAGTAGCCGTTGACAAATTTATATTTGAGAATTTTCTCTGAATTAACATTGTAACTTGTAAAAAGTACTTAACTTTTGTCACCTGCAGCGTAGTGTCAACTTTTCTTTCTACAGACGAAAAGAATTACTAAGGCACAATCACATTTTCCAAGTATTAATCTAAGCAAGAAATATTTGATTAGTTCTTTAGAGCGATAAGTGATGATACAAATGTGCATATTATGTGCAATGGAATGCTGTTAAACTTAAAAAAGAAAGAATTCCTATTTTTAAATCTTAAAAAAATACTATGCTACTAGACATTTGTAAATAAATCTTAAAATTTGTGTTCAACAAATATGTTTTATTGTGAAGTTTCAACAAAAGGTATTATTTAAAGTCTTCTCTTTCTTTGTTTCTTTTCTTTTTTTTCTAAAATGGAAAACTTAAATCTCTAAAAGAAAAACAAAAACTAATAACATGTAAGGCCACGGGCAACAGTTTCTCTGAAAGCGAAACTTATTATCTATGTCCACAAATGTGAGGAGAAAGAAAGGAAGCTGTGTTTATGCGCGCGCGTCTTGTTGAATACAATTATTTTTACCACAAAATCCTCGTCAGTTAACTCTTGTCCGTGACTACACAGCAAGCTTCACACAACTAGTTCGCGGTGAAATCTAAACTAATATATATATATATAACACCATGCTGAACATAAATATTCCTTTCATTTTATTAAATTGTTCCTTCCATTGTGGTAAATGTATATAGGAAACGAAACACAGGATTTATGTATTTTGCTGCAAATATAAGGGGAATTTTCAAGTTCAAGGTGTTCTTGACTTTTTAAAACAGCTATTTCTATACAGTGCCGGAAATTGGTATAAAGGCAGAGAGACATTTGAAAATAGAAGAAGGCATGAATGCCGAGGATGGACAAAGATGATCTATTTACAAAGTAACATTGTATACTGTGCAAAATCAAAGGCATATCGTTTGCTAATACGTCACTGGCACGTGTAGTATACACAAAATGATAAATTAGACGATTTTCGGGTGGAAATTAGTATAAAGGCACCCAGTGTCTTTGTCAAAAATGAAAGTATAATTTAAAGTGCAGAATGGAAAATGAGTGTTCTGTACTTGATTGTCCTTCCCTTCTTCTGAATAAGTTGGAATATGTGCTTCGGCTGTGTTTTTATGAGATATGTTAGTTGTTGCCGTGGAATCGCTCACCACTCTTCTCGTATCGCGTTTTTCAACTCAGCAATGGTCCCAAATTGCCGTCCATTGCGATAAATATTGCGCGCAAGGATGCCCCATAGGTTTTCTATCGCGTTAAGATCAGGGCTTCTCGCTGGCCACTCCATGACCTTAATGCCTTTGCCTTGAAACCACTGTAGAGTTGCTGCTGCCCTGTGGATAGCAGCGTTGTCCTGCTGGAAAATCAGGTTTTGATCGTCAAACTCCTCATACATCCGCAGCAATTCTATTTCTAACATCTCTGTGTACGTCGATGAATTCATCTTGGTGTTGAGCCATGCAATGTTGGTTGTACCTTTAACTCAAAACGCTGCCCAAATCATAACACTTCCTCCACCAAAATTTCTGCTCACTTGTATTCGCTCTTTTCCCCTGAGGTCATGCCAATAGTATTGAAAACCACCCGGACTATCTAAATTGAACTTCTTCTCGTCAGTAAACATAACGTGATTCCAATCGGATGTCCACGACATATGTGTTTGCGCAAACTGGAGTCGCGCCTGCTTGTGCGTCGCACTTAAGGGTGGTTTACACTTCCGTTTCTTGAATGTAAGATGTGGGTCTTGATTCAAAATTTGACACACTCTTCTGGATGTGACAGGTAACTTGCAAGCAGCAACAATTTGGGAAGATGACATATTTCCGGCCCTTGCCTTGCGTACAATTAATTGTCTCGTGGACTTCTCGAGTTTTCTCGTTCTACCATACTTCCCGTTCTTTCCATATTGTGCACCCAACCGAACGTAATTATCAACTATACAACTTGAACGATTTAACCGTTTTGCAATTTGCCGATTTGAGAGACCCATGTCCTTGTACGCAGAGACAGATGCTTGTTCCTCACTCGACAACAATTTTCCACGAGGCATGGCCCACACAACAGCTCACAGACGTTCACACCCGCGCTTCTCTTATCGCACTGTGTCAGCTGATTCCTAAAGGCGTATCAGGGGTAGTGCTGAACGTGTAGAGGGCGCCAATCGACAAGTAACCATGGGTGCCTTTATACCAATTTCCACCCGACAATCGTCTCGTTTCTCTTTTTGTGTAAATTATGTGTGCCAGTGAAGTATTAGCAAACGATATGCCTTTGATTTTGTACAGTATACAACATTACTTTGTAAATATATCACTTACATCCATCCTCGGCATTCTTGCCTCCTCCTATTTTCAAATGTCCCTCTGCCTTTATACCAATTTCCAGCACTGTATATCGTTCCATATTTGTGCTAAATATTGGATTGGCCTATAGGTAAACACCAACAACAAAATTTTACGATTATGAATTCTTTTAAAGAACATTTACAATACATTAAAAAAAAAAAAAAACATTTTAATTTGGGAGAAAATTACGCCATTTTTTTAAAAATTATGAGCGGTTTGTGCTATTGCACAAACACCCCGCGACTTCACATATGATTTTTCTGTTTTGATATCGTCCATTCATTGTAGTCTCCTTCTACCTTTCCTCTCTTTTCCTACCACCATACTTTCTAGCTCGACCCTCAAGATACAGTTCCTCCTTAGCCAATATCCCAACCAGTTTTCCTTCTTCTTCTTAATGTCTAAAATTTTTCTTTTCTGCCCCATCATTTCTAAGGCCCTCTCATTCGTTTTCTGTTCGACCAAGCTAATTATCTCCATTCTTCTTCACACCCACATTTCGAAAGCTTCCAGTCATTTTTCATCATTTTTGCGTATGTCCATATCTCTGACCCATACAGTACAATACTACAGACGGAACCATTTTATGACTCTTCTCAACTGTTTATTCAAGGTCCAACAAAATAATATTTTCTTCCTCCTAAAGGCATCTTATCCCGATACATATTAATAAAACTTAAAATCTCTGAGCTAATCGAACTGACATTCCATACCTGCACTATGCTAAGAAATTTCCTCCATATAAATTTCTTTGGTTGCATTTAATGTTGTAGATTTTATTTTTGTTGTAGTTGATTTCCATTTTTTTAAAATATTGTTGGCTTTTTAAAATAATTTTAACCCTGCTCTACTCCAACTTGTCACCTCAAGAGAATTACTTACTAGAACGGGTCAGTTAAAAACATAGGTATTTAAACTAAAACAAAACTTCCAGAAAATAGCTTTGATTTTTCAAACCTATTTACTACCATCTACTTTCAATTTTAAAAAATAAATAAATTATTTAAGTGTAAAGGATCATCATCCTTAAGTAGATGGCACAACATTTCTCCTATCTTTGTGCTTAATTTTGTTTTATATTTCAGAAGTGACACTATTAACAATTATCCAGTTAAATTTTAGAGATGGTGTTGCAACTTTATTCGGAGCGAAATGGAATCAATAGTAAATGGAAATTACTTGCAATTTTTATTATTATTATTATTATTATTATTATTATTATTTAAATCTTTCACTACTGAGAACACATTCGTTTACTCTTCACCACGAGCTTTCCAATAATAAAATTCACCCAATAAACTAAACAGAATATCATTAAACTTATATTTGATGAAATTTTCAGTACCTACTAGCTGAATTTGCGCTATTTACACAGCGCACAGTTCAAATATTAACGTTAATCTCCTTCCCACTTCTCATTATATCTGTGCACGTCCCTTTTATGAACACAAATAAAGGACAGGAAGACTCTCAAAGTGAGTGAATTGCTATAGACAAACATATAAATGCAGTATTTTAATATATAGAATGCTGGGGAGATTTGTGGTAAACTTGGATAAGTAATAGACGATACCAAATGCAAATTCTTTTTCTTATAATTCCATACTCGAGTACGCCTTATCGAGGGTCCACAAGCCTTCAGAGCTGTCAACTTGCTATGGGTTTTCTCATTCAGATTAAAGCAAAGCGCCAGAAATTTCAACCAACCCGCTATACGTAGCCCCTTTACTGGATGCCTTTCACAAGGGTCAGTAGGGCCAAAACGACGCCTAAAATGTGGAACAGAAAAATTAAGGGAAGTTCATTTTGAAAATTTGAATGAAACCTGGCAAATCTACACAAAATTTGGAATCGACCAGCGAAAACGGCACGTTTCTAGTACTTGTGGTTTTAGATATCTCATTGTCGAAAGGATTGGCCACATCCACAAACATGAATTTTTCTAGCATTTTAATATATAGACTAGCTGAACCTGTGCGCTCTACACAGCGCATCATTCGCATATGAGCATGAATCTCTTTGCCATTCCTCACAACATCTGTACATGTTCCTTTACAGACAAAAGTTAAAGACGTAGTGATAAAAATCGGCAAAGGATAATACTATAAAGGGGAGATTTTTTCGATTATGTTTTCAATATGTCGCACCGTTTGCAAGATTTGAGCCTACTTCTGGTTGAAGTTTCTAATTCATGTACGATCAGTATTTTCTATTTTCTTGCATGCAGTATGTAATAAGCAAAAACGTTCGTACACAATTAATTATAATGTCAGTTGTATATGGTGTTCATTGGGCAAAACACTCCAAAAATTAAACATTCATCTTAGACTAGAGAAATTGTTATCCTTCCTTTTTCATTATTATTTGTCCATGAAACAAACACCTGGGACATATACAACTATATGGTGTTGGAATGTATAATGCGTAGGATATGATAGTATAGTTTTTTTTTCAACACTTTCAGTGTACCGGTAAAAATGTAGTAAAGAAATAATGGTCATGTTTTAATATTCAATTAGAACTGGATATCTATGCAACATTTTCAATCGATCAGTGAAAACGTCATCTTTCTAGAGCCTGTGGTTTCCGAGATCTCATTCTCGAAAAGATTGGCCACACACATATAGTATGAAAGAACTCCAGAGATGACAACACTATTCATTTGCATTGATTTTGGAGAAGGCTTATTAAAATACAAAGGCTCTGAACAATAATTTTAAAACAAACTTTATAAAAAAAGATGTATTTAAATAATTTATTTAAAGTACACATATTTTAAAATATTTGTCTTTATTAAACGTGAAATCACAAATAACTGTAAATCAAAGGTTTGAAATCCAAAGTTAGAAGTTGGAGTTCAGGCGTTTTTACTGCTATTGTAGCATGTTAATAGATAGAAGTTTTCACATTTCTAGCATTTCAATATATAGATATTTTCATATCTTGAATTTCAATGTACAGGGTGCGGCACGTAAAACCGGCCCGTCGTAATATTCTGGTATATTGTGTTTTAGGCAACACTTAAATAATCTACCTTCCTACCAAGAGATGGCGTGTCGAGGTCGGGTCGACTTACGTGACCTGCAGCAGTCACGTGCAGCCGCAGCCAGTGAAACTTGTCGAAACCAGTTGAGAAAAAGGCCTCGTTGTGTTAAGCCGGGTGAGTGTCAGTGTGTGATAATGCCGTATTCGATACCCGAGCGTGCTGCCATTGTTGAAGGGTTCATTCTCACCTGTCTGGGTACGTAAATTCCCAAAACAACCGGTATTGGTCGACAGAAAATCCACACGCAATCCACCAGGTACCCTTGCATGATGAGAAGATTGGTGTTTGGTGTGCCATTTCCGCCACACGCGTTATTGGGCCCATATTCTTTGAGACGACAGTGAACAGTGACGTGTATATGGGAATCCTGGACGAGTTTTATACACACTTGACCGAAGAGGAGCGTCAGTTATGTTACTTTCAGCAGGACGGTGCAACATGCCACACATCAGCTGCATCATTGTCCCTTGTGCATGAGATGTTTACACCAGAGAGGACAATCAGCAAAGGCTTGTGGCCTCCTCGGTCACCAGACTTGTCCACGTGTGACTTTTACTTATTGGGACTGTTAAAGGGAAGAGTATACGAAACAAATCCACACACAATTGAAGAACTCAAGACCAGGATCCAGGATGTCACCAATAGCATTACAACACAAGAACTGACAAGGGTATATATGAATCTCCTCAATCGTGCTCACATGTGTGTTGAAGTGGGCGGAGGACACTTTCAGCACCTGCTGTGAAGGTGAGTAGTCATATTCAATACATTACATTTCATTTATGTGTTGTAGTTAATCATATTCAATACATTACATTTCATTTTATGTGTTCACTTTACGGGCCGGTTTTACGTGCCGCACCCTGTATTATTGCAAGTCTTGTCGCTCTGAAAAGAAGAAAAAAGTTGCCGTCTACTGAAAACTGAGGCTCCATTAGATTATTCTTATGTACCATTATCTGAAGAAGCACTAGTTTCACAGCAGCATGTATAAACACATTCCGCCCAAAATACTAAATTGTTTAATCGTTTATGTCCTCGGTATATGTTTACCAATTTGTTTTTAAATTTATTTACGAGGTGTGTTCAGAAACACAGACCCTTATTTTTCCCCGTGGAAACAAACGAAGTACGGGTGCTATTCGTCGATGTAGTCATTTATGTAAATGTGTAAATTTTTGTTTCCTAACAGGAAGTGTAAGTGGTGGGCAGCCAGGCTTTGAATGTGGAGGTATAGTGAGTCTGATCTAATTTGCAATTTATGTCAAATGATAGAACGACCTGAGCAGCACAGGGCATCAAGTTTGGAAACTTTCAGATACTCAAATAGGTTTGATTTTAACGTCCTTTTCAGCAGAGAGGCTATGTAAGATGTGGACATACAGCTTAACGTGGGATCCAAACCACATGAGCTCCCTCCGGGAACCGAACACGAATTTTCCACAACAAGGGCACGTATACTAATCACTTGGCCACGAGAGCGCTCCATATTCAAGAAGAGACAATTCACAAGATCTACAGGCATTATGGAAAATGAGCATCTCATAAATCAAGCAGTCCGCATCTAATTCAGACATCCTTGGTCAAACACAAAATTCTTGAGGTTCATTATGCTCCCTACTCCCCAGACATGGCACCATGACTTCTGGATCTTCCTGAAGTTTGAAAGGGCGCTGAATGAAACCCAATTTGACCCTAAAGAAGATATGCAGAATACAAAAACCGAGCCCAACACCATTCCAGAAGTGTTTCCTTAATGGCAGGATCGCTGTAATAAGTGTGTGCGTCCCCAAGGGACTACTCTAAAAAGAGTAAAGTCACTATATGTTACCTGTATACATGTATTTTTGCCGAACAAAATTCGATTCTTTGAACGCACCTTAATATTATTATTTTACAATTTTCGGAAAATCATACTGCATAATACTTAGGTTGAAACTGTGAAGGCGTACACAGAAAAAAAAAAAAAAGACTTTTCACTTATTTATTTACTTACTTAATAATGAGTGCCATTCACTTACCAATACGCTTTAATTCCGTATTGAACACTCACCTGAAAAACAGAAACAAAATCATTACTTACTGTTTAACCTTAATAAATGCATATTTAAATACAATAACAATATATATATATATACTAATTAAATCACAATGTTTAACATTAACTTATTGTAAAAGTTTTGCAGCTTGTTTACCGAAGTTTAATTTTCTTGCTGTTTACTTAATTCCATCACAATATTTACCTTTATGAATAGAGTGGAAACAAATGAAAAATAATTAATTAATAAAATATGAGGCTCAATAAAACAATTTTTTTTTTCTAAAATTCTCTGCATTTACAGACCATGAATATCCAAGGGCTGTGTGCGTCTAGGTACCCCGTTTAAAAAGACCGGGTAAACCCCTGAGCAGCACACGAACGAGGATAGAAAGAGAACAATTTCTAGCTCCAATCGGGGATCGAACAAGAGCCACCCAAATCGCGAATATATGCACGCTACCGCGGCTTTTATATTACAAAGTAGCAGTGTCACATGTATACTACACGAAGGAGTATGTTCTGTATTTAGATATTTTCTAAATACTGAAATCGGAAGATTTCCACAACTTCCGGTTTTAGTAGAAAGATTAGAGTGAAAATGGAATACATTATTGGGAACGCTTAACTGATTTACTAAACTAACTTACTTTTTTTTTTTTCATGAATATGTTTGATTTATGCGTTGTTGCAGTCTGTCATCTGGAGTACCTTACATCCTGATCGGAAGACTTCCAGGAAGGACTTTCTTACTGCAATAGCAGAAAGTCTCATCCGGCCACATATTGACAATAGAAGTGCTGTCAAATCAATCCAGTCTACGGTTGCTGAGTTTAAAAGAAGTGATGTAATTCATGTTACCAACGTAGTTGGAGAAAAAAGATGAAAGGGTCATTCCATATGAAGTCACCAAATTTGAAACTGAAATGTGGCTCTACTAAAATTCCAAAATGAAATTTCGTGACCTTTTCATCACCAAATCATAAAATATCCTAACATTTTCAAGATCAAATTTGGGTGCGAATTAGGCCGAATTTTCATCCACGCGATAGAAACGTACTTTGCTTGCGATTTGGTAGCGTCTAAAGCCGACCATAGACATTTTTGGTGGTGAATTTTGACGTTTTATAGAATGAAATTTTCCAATTTGCACTTACATTTGTACAGTTAAAAAAATCGTGATCCAAAAGCTAAATTTCGTGACTTTTTCGTGACTTTCATGACCGTTTTCTGATTTCGTGACTTTCGTGACCGATAAACACCCTGTCCTATGTTTTAAATTTTCTTCAAATTTTGGACATGGGTTATGGCACTCAAACATAACGCACTTTTAAAATTTTTACAGCTCTACCTCAAAGGGGACTTCTGTAGGAGCCATTCGAAATTTGAGGGTTTCGTGCAAAAAACACCGAAGTCCGACCTCGACTTAAAGTACTGAAACCGCTAGATCTCTGGAGATATTGAAGCTATTTGAAAATTGCTTTCACTAAAACAATCTTAGAACTTGTCGCATTTAAGACATGGTAGTAATGAACTTCCGACGTGGGGCTAAGAATATGAATTTCACCATCAGAAAAAGAAAGAATGTCAAAAATTGGCAATTATTTCTGAAAAAGGCCCACCTAACATCAACCTCAAATTTTCAAAATAAGTAGCCCTAGTATTCCTCTTTAACATATAAAAAAATAGGAGGGTGTTTCTCGGTATGTTCAAGAAAAACAAATTATGACAATGTAAGTTGAGGGCGGATTTAGGCATTTTTTTGCAACACATTTCCAATGACTGTTTCCAGTTTTCCATGCTGAAAATGTTTACAATTGCCAAGACTGAGGTGATTTAATAAATGAGTTGTGCCAGAAATTTGAAAGGTCAAGTACCATTGCTGAAACTACTCAGATTCTGTCATTAGTTCCAAAATCATGGACTATAATATGAAAACTGTTGAAACATTGCAAACAACCTAGTAACTCATTCGTAAAGACCAGAAGATCAGAGAGCAGCATACAGTTACATATAGTTACATTTTATGCTTTCCAAATTATTCTTTTTAAATACGTAAACGATGTTTTTTTCCTCAGATTAAACTTATCTATTTTAGAGATGGATCAGCAGCCCGATATAAAAACTTTATATAAACTGTATCAACTTATGCCTCCATGAGTGATTTTGGACTCACTTGTGAGTGGATTTTGCGATGGCATAGATGGGACGTTGAAATATCTAGCAAAACATTCTAGTTTACAAAGTCCACTGGATAATCGGATTGTTACTGTTACCGATTTCTTCGAATTTTGTTACACTATAACCAATGTCAAACGTTTTTGTGACGGAAAACGTTTATCCAATGCTTCAAAAGAGACCGGGAAAGCCATCGCGTTGCAAGGAACGCGTGAAAGACATCATTATAAACATGTCAGCCTGTCAAAAGTTGAAGTCAGTAGTGTATCTTCTTCAAAGACAACATTCACTTGAAACACTCGAGCAGAATCGAAAGACATTAAGCTTCCATGAGAGCAATTTATTGCGTGCATTTATGAAGAGAAACGGTGGATTGAAAAAATAGTTGAGAATTCATATGAACATCGTGACAAATGTGAATTTCCTTCATCCTCATGGACCAAAGACTTTTTTGGGCCAAAAACACCTGACACATGCTTGATTTCATACGAAAAATTCATCAATATTGGAGTACCCAGTATTTGAACTGGTACTGGCAGAAATTACAGCATTTCTGAAGAAATTCAAGCTATTGAGAAGGGCTTCTCTAAAATTGGCGACAAGAGATCTTAGACTCAATATTTCAAATTGCATAAAATCAACCAAACACGTAAATGTTATTTGTGTATTATATGACGATAGTTCACTATTGTTCAGTGTTTCTTTTGTTAAATCAAACAGCACTATATACGCTGTGTAATAGGCACATATTGTTTTAAAATAACTATAAATTACATTTAAGGTAAGTTTCTCCACTTTTTTTTTTTTATAAGTATCATCAAAAATTGTAAAGGAACATACTTAGCCATGCAAGTCGTATTACTAGAAAATTAAATACTATGAGACTTAATTTTTTCCTTCAACATATAAAAAAACTACTTTTTATATGATAAACAGGAATACTAGAGCTAATTATTTCGAAAATTTGAGGAAAGTGGGCCTTTTTCAAAAATAATTGGCAAATTTTGACATTTTTCTTCTTTTTTCTCTTTGATGGAGAAATTCATATGTTTACTGACACACACTGAATCCTGCATTTCCGGGCACTTCATCGCTGTTGTAAAATTCTATGATTAAATTCAAGCTGTTTGCAGGAATACTATGTCCTTTTTAGAACCAAGTTTTTGGCTAAAATACTATGCTCCCTTCTGATCTTCTATGCTTTACAAACGAGATACTAAATTGTTTGAAATGTTTCAACAGTATTCATAGTAGTCCATGATGTTGCAAGTAATGATAGAATCTGAGTCATTTCAGCAATTGTACTTGAAGAATGAAACAAGGAGAAAACGGGAAGCTGTTTAAATGTCTCAAATCAATCGTTCACAACACTACCTTGAATTTTCTTAGAAAATAATGTTATCCTACACAATACATAATTTTGGTCCCAATACGTATGTTACTGTATTCACTAGCATACACGGCTTTGGCGTGGGAGACCCGAATTCGATTTCCGGCGAAGCTTATGTGGTTCGGATCCCACGTTAAGCTGTAAGTCCAAGTCTCATACAGCCTCGTTGCTCAAAGGGACGCTAAACTTAAAGTCAAAGTTCATCAGAATCAAATCAAAGTCACTGTATTCATGAAAAGAGCTTTTTAATTAATTCATTACAGTATCATATAATCATTTTTTTTAAAAGCAAGCAGTTTTTATTGAACAGAACACACTTTGTTTCACATGACTTAATTTGTTCCTTTTCCACATCTCATTTACAGAAGAAAAACTGTACGAAAGAACGTGAACTTTCTAGAAACAGGCAATCCAAGGAAGCAGAGAATTAAAGAACATCAAGATTAATGTTAGGAACAACAAGGAACAAAATGGAACCTATATTGGTGGTACAAATTTCCAATGAAGCCAGGACTAACGCCTACAAATTACACGAGAAAAGAACGAACGGTTTAGTGTAGCCACGCTAACCTCACAAGAAATAATGGACGACATAAAACACAGAATCTCGGCGCAAAGACTTCAATAAATGGACATCACACAACCTGAAAGGCCAGAGAAAGCTCATTAACTCTTCTTCCTATTTCACCAACAACAGTAGACTAGCCAGTATCGGCAAGATAACAAACTTAGTGGGATACTGTGAATTATCGTGCTTATAGTACATGCTTTTATCTTACAGATTCCAAATCCGTATTATATAGTCTTGTCCAAAATTCCTTGTCACTCATATCTCATTGGTAAGTTCTGCATTCATTTAGATGGACAGAACAAAAATATTAACGTTTACGAACTTTGCTTCAAAACAAAGTATGGCTCTGAAATAAAGCCTTTTAAAGAATGGGAAAGGAACATCTGCTCATTGACGGTAAGTGTTATTCCCACGAATTTCGACACCTGCTATCCTGATTTTATTCACATTTTGTAAATCAAGAGGGAACACGTTGGGGTAGTACTACAGTGCTCTCACCTCTGGTGGGAGAGGTCCGTTGCTCAATCCCCACGCACCAGACTTACGGTGGACAACTTTGTGTCAGTGGGTTTTCTACTCCCACATTGCACTCTACGGTTTCCGAATCATTCATGCCTATGGCGTGGGAGACCCGGGTTCGATTCCCGGCGGGAGCTCATGTGGTTCGGATTCCACGTTAATCAGTAGGTCCACGTCTCATATAGCCTCGCTGCTGAACGGGACGCTAAACTAAAATCAACTCAACTCAACTCCGAATCATTCATTTTCATTAACCATCTCTCTTCTTTAGCCTGAAGGGCATAATCTTGACACGTTACATTAAAAAATTATTTTAGAAATATGTCATTTCATTTCATTTGTAAATCAATATTTAGGTAATGACCCTACAACATGCACTATTAGTTTTTCAGACAAAAATCAAGAAAAAATAATTCACCGGAAGGGGAGGGGGAGTTTTGTTCGCATGAATTCTCGAAAACGGAACTGTTTTGTTCGTAGTTCTTAAAGTAACATGCTACTGAAAATACAGCGCGTTTTATTACCCAGAAAAATCCATGAGTTGGATTAGGGTCTAACACCTCCTTTCAGCACCGAGGCTATACGATATGTGGAACAACAGTTTAACGTGGGAACTGAATCACATGAGCCCCTGCTGGGAATTGAAGGCGAATCTTCCGCACCGAAGACGCATGACTCTGAGAAAACTCCACGAAAGGCAGTTTCAATAATGCAGGTGAATTTTGATCACACGAATTTCACCAAATACGTTAATTATTTTGTTCGTATTTTACACGTTTGCTGACTGGTTTTTCTTGCACATTTTTCTCCGTAAATGTCTGCAATCATTTTGTTCATACTTCATAAACCAATCTACTGCCAATTACTTTATATATTTAATTTCTTTCGCAACAATTCGAAAAGAATATCTGTTTATGAAAATTACAGAGATTAGTTTCGCTTACGAGTTGAGAGAAAATGGCATTATTGACATGTGAAACGTGAATGTTCTTAGATATTGTTTACACAAGTATTTTATAGATCCCTTAAATTTGTTTAATATTGACCATTAACAATTCTAAATCATCTTTGAAGTGATCAAAATTCAATCAGCAAAGTTAAAATAGAAAGATTCAAACTAGTGTGAATTATAAATAATCTACACTTTAACAAATTAACATCAACTTAGTGGAACTTACCAAAATATAATTTAAATACCAACTTATTGAGAAATACAAATTCACGGCAATTACTTTTTTGTGCATGTGCTAATATTGTAAAAACTTTAATAACCAATATAGAAACTCAAAACAATCATGCTTAACTACATGTACTAAGATTATAACAAACAATTTATTAGTGTATTGCAAATGCCGGTAATCCATGTGAAGAACTTTGTTTAATAATTAAAAATATAAATAGGCTGAACATAAATCAATTTAGAACAAACAAGTTTGACAAAAAAGAAGCAGAAATGTCACTTTCACTATCATCATTATATTCAACGATAACTTATCTAAAAGTTTACTCAAAACCACTCCTACGTTGTAAACCACAAAGATATAATATCCGGGTCATTATTTCTACCTTTTAAAGGTAATACAGAAAGAAGAATCAGACACACACCGCAGATAAGTGATTCAGTTACTGTAGACCCATGGCTTTTGTTTTAGTATATTATTAGTTCTTCTGTAAAATATTCATTACAACTTCATTATCTCTAGCACTTAGACATATTATAATTAGACTCAAATTCATTCTTTGTGTCGGAACTCACTAATGGTGAAAAGGCAGGCAAAGAACATCTCCGCAAAAATTTCAGTGAACATTTCTACTAGTTGATTTTATTCGTAAATCATTACCAAAGCATTTTTACGTGGGAAGTATTATAGTAATCCCACGGCTTGCAAGATATGCGACTTACGTCAATTAACTATTATGCAATATATCTTTTAAAAAATCACTACAGCTGTATGCCAAATATTAATTAACATAGTTCCATATTAATTGTAATATACATGTACTGAAGTTGTTTACGAAGTTACACTTAGCAATCTAAAAATTAGACTTAATAAAATTCAAGTTAAGAAGGTTCGCGGAACGCATTACCTACAGTACTTAAGTCAGATGAGGTTATTGTACTATTTTTTTTTAAAAAAAACTTCCCAGTTATTATTATTATTGTTATATTTATTGAAATTAACTACTGATTATATTTAAACAGATGACACTTCGAGGAAGATCTAGACATTTCTGGAGGGTTTTGAAAATTGCCGTGTGAAGAGCAGCGCAATTTCTTTCTCAAAAAAGTTCATTCACCAAAAATGTCTTTAAAGTACCTGAAGTATCTGTCATAAAAATACTTTTTTCTTTTAGTAGCAGGAAATAAGAGAATAGGAAATGAAGGGTAAGGGAAAAAAAGAAGGAATGTCACAAAATTGCATTTTTGAGAAAACGGCGTTTTAATATTGAAAACAGCGTAAAAAGAATAGGGTTAGTCAAATTTTTTGCCCCTTTCTACATGGATATTTCTACATTTACGCATGCATGGCATATACAGTCAAATAGTACCAAGAGTCACCAACAGATAGGACAAAGCACCCGAAAAAGCCCGCACATGGACATTCCTTGTTTTTTCCCCTTACCCTTCAAATATGAGAATAGAACCTAGCACGTATCTACGGGGGGTCTAGGGGTGCCCCCTAAAATTTCCACGGCACGTTTGCAAATGAATTATAATATGGTTGGATCGCCCCCCCCCCCCCTACATTTTTGGACTGGCTACCGGCCGGAATAGAACTCTTTGATTCTAGAAGCAAAGTGATCACACAATAAAACTAAATACATATACTCAAGTATAAATTCAAAATCTACTATCTATTGAAGATACTAACCTACCAACCTTCTTCATTTTCATGGTCTCATTTCATACGTTTCCTTTGTCATTATTAAATACAAGCTATGCCAGGGTTGCAAGTGATTTTTCAAATCAAGTTTTCCTTGACAATTCCAGGTTTTCTAGACAAGATCCATAATTTTCCAGACATAATTCTTTCTTCCAAAGAATGAATGAATGGAAAGCTCTCCACAATAACCATCCACTGCCTTCCATTCACTTTTTTGTTTTTGTAAATACGCAATTAAGGGGACAGACTACTAAATATTTTTCAAAAGCTAACAATTTTTCTTTTGTCCGTTTTTCGTAAGTGAAAAGAGATAATGAAATATAATTTACCACAATAATAGGTAATGTTATTCTACATCCAAAAATATGAATCCAAAGAATTTTCAGTGTTGCCATCTATAGAAATTACAGTGGGACCAGAATTTGAATTACCCAAATATCTAGGTTAAGGCAGCGGCTAGAAAAATGAACTCAACGGTAATTGATGACTTATCAAGTTGTCTTTGTTCCTTGTTAACTACTTTTTAAATAATATTTATATTTATTTTGTTATAACTTACATAAATTATTACAAACTAAGTAAGTTATTACAAAATAAATACAAATATTATTTAAAAAGTAATAAACAAGGAACAAAGGGAACATCATAAGTCATCAATTACCGTTGAGTTCATTTTCCTAGCCGCTGCCTTAACCTAGATATTTGGGTAATTCAAATTCTGGTCACACTGTAATTTCTATGAAAGGCAACACTGAAAACTCTTCAGATTCATATTTTCGAGTGTAGAATAACATTACCTATTATTGTGGCAAGTTACATTTCATTATCTCTTTTCACTTACGAAAAACGGGCAAAAGAAAAATTGTTAGCTTTTGAAAAATATTTAGTAGTCTGCCCCCTTCACAAGATTTAAATCTTTCATATATCTCTTTTATTATAATGAAACTGAAGTACCGTACTTATGATTGCAGTATACATAAATAATTTCTGTTATGGAACTTCACACTAAACAAATTACTACTGCATATTTCTTTAGTTTCCACAATTCTCTAGAGATGGTTTCAAGGTCTCAATTTCATGTTTCAAATTTTGCATTCAATGGAAATCTCTAATAAAAATTTTGCTTCCTTTTTTTCTAAAAGGTAATCTGATCAGCTTTGCGCCTATTTTCATTTTTCTTTAATTCGTTTGCAATAGTTTTCGTCCTTTTCCTTTGCATGACTTCTTCATAACGTGCTTATGATCCACGTACGTACTGAAGCATTTTTCTCTATATAAATACTAAGGGGCTCTTCAGCACAATATATAGTACCATGAACAACTTTTAAACTCACAAAAGATTCTTCATGCATATTTTCCATCTCCATGTCATTGTTAAATGAGAAATCCTTCTCAACGGAAGTATTTTTATGGGAAAGAACAAGTAGCATTATAATTATGTCCCACAAATCAACGAATTCACAATTATCAAGTAGGCTGCAATAAAAGACATATAACCTATCTGTGTATACATTAAATGATTTGAATTCCTTCTTCTCTTTTATTGCTGAAAAACACAATTTGGAAAACTGATGTTTTACTTTTTCAGTTTCGGCAGCTACAACTATATTCTTGTTATGGAGTTCCTCGAAGAATATTATACATCTTCCCTTCGCTTACACTTTGGTTAGTACAAGTTGTACTATTTTGTGTTTCATTTTTCAATAATTTTTGAAGTTAAAAAAAAAAAAATTAATGTCATCAGTATACAAAATTCCCTGACATTTCCAGGTTTTCCAGGACTTCCCTAACACAAATCAATTTCCCTGACATTTCCAGATTTCTCAGGTTTTCCAGGTTACTAGCAAGCCAGTATGCATAATTACAGGGACATACAATACTACTTTGACATGTCGTGGAGTTCCTGCATGTTATAATGTGTATTTTTTTTTTTTTTTTTTTTTTTAAGTATACATGATTGTAAAATAAATTCTCAATTCTCACACAATGAAGATATGATCACATATCGTCAATAAATCTTCAACTTCCCACAAGAATTAATTTCACACAATTACAAATATACATATAATGTTTGTCAGTGACTTTTTCAAGGTTTGACACACATTTGCTCTTTGTTTCACACGCGGTGTCATACAAAAAATAGTACGTTTTATTGTATATTTTAATCACCATCGTTATGCTTCCTTGGTTATATTTGTTACGCTGCGTCGCAGATAATGTTCTTCCTATTTACTCATAAATAAATGAAAGGGAAATTTTTCTTCAGTAATGTGATACTCAAGCACTTTCTCACCTTATTAACAAATACAACTTCAAAATTTTCTTGTATTAATAACCCACGAAAGGACTCTGGAAGGCTAAAAGTTACTTTCGTCTTTATGTTTAATCGATGCCAATCTCAAGCAGTATGATTAATTCAGGTAGTCTCAAAGAAAATACAAGCTAAGTGTCATCAATTTTACTCAAGTTACCGTGGAAGAGACAGACGAACAAAATGCATACAGTGACGAAATAAATTAAGTCGCTTATTTCTGCTTCAATAGCAGAAGGTAGTAACTTATTAATTGCATACCTTGGGAACAATATGGATGCAATGTATACGAACTATACTATCTGAAATGATTGAAATATTAACATATATGGTATTAAAATTACTTCGAACAACATATAAGTTCAAACTTTAAATGAATGGGCAAGATATACAAAAATTTCATCCACACCATCCTACCTGGAACGCTCCCCTTCTGTATACGAGATCACATGTTCAAACTCGGCTGGGTTCGCTGCTGCACTTACACACAAGAGCAATACACCAAACTTGCGTAAAAGTGTAAAGCACAACCAAGTATCACAGTTAAATCTACTACAAGCAACAATATGAATCGTCTTACGTTGACCATGTGCTTCATTTAGTCTCATATCTGTATAAAGATGAGGGTCCGTAAGTTGGTCACTTGTAAAACATGTACTTTATCCGAGTGTAAATGTGAAAAAGAACTGAAAAATAAGTATTTTAGGAACGAGACGATCATCTATTTTGATTTTTCTAATCTCAAAGCTACACTCTCTCTCTCTCTCTGTAACTGTATGGCCATTAGTTCAAAAATTCCATCAGAAATTTAGAAGTTAGTTTGAAATTCACTCACACTGACTTCAGATTTACCCTAAATATTTCTTCTTATTTCCTAATAATACAATAAAATACAACTTTCTTAAGAATATGACAAAAAAAAAAGAAAGAAAAAAAAAGAGAGAGAGAGGAGAGCCGATAAAAAAAAAAAAGACAAACCGTGCCGCAAGTGCTTCATTTAGCTAGCAGTAAACTATAGAGTTTCGAAGAACAATTTGTATGCAGGAAACGCAGAGAATATGCCTACTACACATTCTTGGAGTCGGTCTGCCTGCAGCGAAACAGGATTGCGTTAAAGACAACCAAATGCTCCACATTTCAACAGCACCCGTCCTTCAGTTGGCAGACAACTGCAGTGTGCAACTGATCTTCGTAGCCAAACAACATACAACAAAAACTTTTTCCGCCCCAATATTTGCATACGATGTTCTATATTAATTAACTTCTATTGTATAAAGCAGTCACAAAATCATTCAAACCGAGAACTAGGCTACTTTCTTATTAAAGAAATCACTGAAATGGACAGTTGGCTCTAGAAGGCCATGATTACATAATTATTTCTGCACTTGCTTAATCAGAAATACAAAATAGAAGATTATAATCGTTATTTAAAAGAACTACTTCCTGACAACAGCCTAATTCAAACATCTGTTGCTGATCCATGCTACTTATCGACGAATTTTTTCAACAAGAAAACAAGTCAAAGTAATTGAAAGTCCATAGTTTAAACGTGCAAAAATAAATAAGAGAGTAATGGAAGAATATTATTATTTTCTTGAAGCATATTGTAAGAGTAATTAAACTTCATACAGTGTATATTTGAAGTCCATCCAAAAATAATTCTTGCACAAGTGTTTAAAATATGCTTGACCTGTAAATTAGTTTTATATATGGCGTACATACGTTAGGATAAAAAAAAAAATCTACAATTCTAAACAATGTAGTTTTAAAGAAAATTAATATAACTGCCCATTTCGAATATGTACGTATCAGTTATCAGTGAATGCTTTACACACTGGTAACGTTTACTCGATCATGAATAATCGGCATTGACAGCTAGAAACCAAGTACTACTCATATTTGCCTTCATTCTAACACACACTGTTGTTTCGTAAGTCCTCAAAATCATAAGTTCCGTAAAGGAGATTACGAAAACTGTTCAAGATTATAACTATTTTACATTTATAACATCTTATATTTTACGGTAACACAGAATCTGATTAAAATTTGTCTAAAAAGTATTGAGCCTCTGTAGGTCAAAATCCATTATTGTGATTTGAAAATAACATTACGAAACCTCATATACACAATTTTGTTCGATGACCTGCCATTTTTCTGGCAACACAATCATACCGTCACTATAGAACTTCTCTGAGTTCTAGTAAAAAAAAAAATGAGAGACGTGGTTTTCACATGCCTTTCTTGAAGCCAATTTAACACCATTTAGGGAATTCTGCAAAGAACGGAACAACGATATTCCTGCCAGGTCCGGTCTACATGGTGGATGCATTAAAACTTCCTACCCAAGTTCCTTCAATTTCTAACGGGTTGTTCAAGATTACGCGGTCTGGTGTCAGAGTGGTATACGACATCCTCTCTGTTAACCAATTCTGGTGTTTTCTTTCGAATTGCTACGTGCACTCGCGATGCCATCATTACAGGTCCAAGCCTATCGTTTTGCCCGTTGGCAGCAGCTCGTGATGCACGATGCCCTTTCAATCCCACCAAACGCACAGCATAATCTTCCTGGGCATTCATGTGGGCTTTACCACAGATTATGTAGCTTCTCGTTTCCACCACATTTTTCGCACATTGTTGCGGGTTATATACACTTTTCATCTCTCGTGATCATCCGCATCAGAAATTACACAAGTTTGTTACGCTTCAGCAGAGATTCGCATATATCTAGTCTAGCCATAAATACTGTTACAACTGAAAAAATGAATAACACAACTATAATGAGAAATTTTAATTTGCTCTGCGTATGTTGTTCTTACATGCATTCACTGCACACAGCACTAATCACGGTTTGAAATGGTCCGCTTTTGCACGGACACAGGCTCTCAAGTCTGTGTGGCCACTCGTCTATGGCGAAACTGATGACATCCAGGGGAAAATCCGCCACTGCTGTTAACAAAGGAACGCTTTAAACTGTCAATGTTGGGGTGTCTCCTCCTGCAGACGATGTCATCCAGCACCGACCACAGTCGGTAGTCCAAAGGGTTCAAGTCCGAACTGCTACTCGGTCAATCTTCAGGCGAAACGATGTCAAAGACATGACACTGAAGCCATCCTGGATTGACAGCCTTGTGAGTGGGAGCTGAATCCTGCTGGAAGGTCCTGGGTTGGTTGTGAAGCAATGTGCCACTTAATTTCTTCAAAACAGGCTAAAATAAATGTTCATTTGATACACCAGGGCGCTGGTTTTAAATCCATTTTCGCAAAATGCAGCTGGGTGTAGCCGGTATAACTCACCCCCACCACAACATCACTGAGGAGGGATGCTGGGCCCTCTGGACTCTTGGAACCTTTTTACGGGCTCCCTGAGAGGTTGATGCATACACCCTATCGCAACATTTTTAATGTTCAAAAAAGTATTTATTATCATTGTTATGACCATTATTGCTTCTTTATTGTTACAGGTTATTTGGTAACTTGAAATTTAAAATCTCATTCTATCCTTTTGACAAAGCAAACACTCATACAAATTACCTCTATCTGTTTTAAAAGTACAAGAGATCTGTTTGTTCGTTTGTTATTTACTGATCTTCCTTAGTGAAAGGTTGGATACAGTCTTCAAAAAGAAAGTATATATTTAAAAGCCTGAGTCCTATATTTCATCGGAATTGTTTTCTATTTTTGAATTAGAATGAAAAATAAGTATAACGATTTACGATGGGGGAAAACCAGTGATCGAGCTTTTTTCTTTGTGAAAAGGTCAGTAATCACAAAAAAATACAACGGTATTTTCCATCTACTAGTACTACTAATAATATCTACGAGTGTGCCGCTAGAATTCAAGTTACGCCCGTAGTGTGCCGCAAGTTGAAAAAGGATGGGAAACGCTGCCCTATCGTTTTGCCGATTGAACGACTGTTCAATGGTGAATATTTTCTAATCGGTGAAGAAAATTTTCCGATGATTTATGGGCGTAATGCTCCAGGAAACGTCTGCATTTTACCATTCTCAGCTTCTTTAGGTATGCGTCAAGGTCAAGGTGCTCTGTACCTCGGTGATAAGCCCATAGTCCAAGGTCCTCCGATAGAATTCTGTGCATTGACCGTTTCGAAATGTTCATTTCACGGGCTATGATAGCCTGCTTTCTTACATTTCTCCGCATACGAGCCGCCGCCGCTTTCGTGACTGCTGGAGTCCTGACACTGCGTGGACGACCCGTTCTCGGACGATCTTTTATAGTCCCAGTTTCATTGAAGCTCTCAATGGTACGATACACAAACATAACTGAATTTGGAGCTTTTGAAATGTCACTTGCAGGTCGTCCAATTTTATGTAACGCTATCAGGCAGTAAGTTTTCGTAGTCGCCCCATTCCATGGTTTCACGGTGACTCAATGCTTCCTCTTTCACAGTCAAGCACACAAAGGTTCAAGATTCCCGTGAGCACACTGGCTGTTCGTTCTCCCGGATGTACTGTGTGCCTTAAAAGTTTGTAACAGTATTTATGGCTAGACTAGGTAGGAGTTTGATCGAGTACATGTGTTTGAGTCAGTTCATACGGAACTCAAATGTCGAGCTTTATTTTGTATCCAGGTTTCTCCGTTCAACAATGGTGAATGGTGATGGATGTTTAGGTTATTGCCGATATCATGACTGCTTACATGTCTGTCTTGTTCGACTTTTGGCAGAATATCACCCACTTTTGCTTTGATTAGTTGCCCACTGCAACAGCATCTTAAACATCGAGATTTTCAGAACGAAAGCGACTGAACCATCTTCTGGTTGTTGCTTTTGATAATGTATCTTGCCCATAAACAGCACAAATTTCTTCACAGTCACGTGCAGTAGTGCGCTTTTATATAAATAAAACTGTAAATTGTAGCGCAGTTTTGCGAATAGTTCACTCATGTTTATGACTTAATACTTTACGTTTGATTATAAGAATTCAATTTTCTTGCACATCTATTAGGCCTAGCTTCGAATGACGTGAGCTGACAAGTTGCAATCCAAGTACCGTGAGATTTGGGACACTAAATGCCGTTCTGTACTCAAAAGACTCTCTACTCTTTAAACTACCTGATATATTAAAGTAAAGAATATATAATGTGAATATCCAGATCGAGTGTAGTTGTATGGCTAGTGCATATTATTTTAATGCGCAACATCCTGGGTTTGATTCTAAGTAGACGAACAGAACTAAAAGCATCGAATGCTCGATATTACTACGTACAGGATTGCATAAAACCAGAAATTCAAGTGTTAGGATTATGTCGAACGACGCTTCTTATACCATACTTATAGAGAACCGATAATATGGAGGACTTGACTACCATACTCGTCACAACCAAGCACTATGGGAAACCCTATTGATGTGAGCCGGCCAGACTTCCCCATGCGCCCTGTGAGTCCTACAGAAGTTGGAAAAGCCACACAGATCGTAACTTCACACTAATCACAAAAAGCTTAGAGTGACATGGAGTTCGTCCTTTACTTGTGCTTGGCTTTAGTCTGATGATTAAATGAAATTCAGTTTCGGAATACTGGTGTAGACGAAACTAAATTATGAATTTATTTAGATATATATACATATCTGCGGGTATTATTGACATCTATGACCTTAAGATCGTTACGTATGAGGGATGAGATCCTTCGGCGAACACACTATCCGGAGATGGGCGGAAAAAAGGTAGCGGTTTGTAGTCTGTATGTTAGGTACTATGCCGAGATTAGCCTGGTGTGAATAATAAAAAAAACCTCAGGATGGATGACTTGATAAAACTGTTACAACTTTTCGACCGAGTACTAACTTATCAACCTTTTGTACATACTTCAATAGCATATCCGCGAAGTACCAGATTTACCCCTTTGGAATTCTGGCATTTTTTTAGGTAAATTATAGACTTTCAGTCAAGCGGCTATAGCATCATCCCTATTTATCGTAGGATCATAGTTCATACATCGTTTTTTTTTTTTTACAATAGAGCAACCTTTCAAGTGGCACCATTCACATTTCCCTATCATGTCTCTGAGGCGGGAACTTTTGAGGGAAATCGGGATTTTTTTCTGAAAATATTTTTTTTTAAATTTGAGCCCCTCTGAACCCCCCTGTGTTAACGCAGAGACCTGAAAATCAATTGCGAACTACTAAGGGGTATACTGTGTCTACACAATTTAAAGCTTCTATCTTGAATAGTAAGGACGGGAAAAATATTTATCAATAATCCCTACAATGTCCCAGATAACCGCAAAAGACCCCGATCTCAGGTAAAATATTTCCAGAGACATCCCTATTTATCCTACGACAATTTTACGCCCATCATTGTTTTAGGAATAGAACTGCCTTTCAAACGGTACCATTCACATGTCTCCATTATGTATCTCAGGCGGGAAAATCGCGAAAAAGGGATTTTTTGGTAAAAAAAGGATATAACTTTTTTAAAAAACTTTTTGCCCCTCTGGATCCCTCTGTGCTAACGCAGAGATCTGAAAAAATCTGATCAATACTACTCAGTGGACTTTCAGTTTGTGAAAACTTTCAATCTCCTAGGTGCAAAAGCAAGCCCGCCAAAAAATAATCAAAATAGGCCTAACAATAAAACATTTATTTTAAAGTTCTGACGTCATCAGATATGTCTCGATCCAGGAAGGCGTGAAACCATACGTAACATGTTCTACAATGCCTCTAGACTTGAAAAAAATTTTTAAAAAAGCGAAGTAAAAAGCTTTATTGGTTTCTTTTTAATCGAATAATGAAGATACTACTTTCGTACCTAAAAATAGGTACTACAACTCCAAAGGGTTACATAGCTACTCTTATTACGTTGTTCTATATCAATGCACAAGATATTCAATAAAATATTGAGTCAATTTAACTTAAACAAAAGTATGAATTTGATAATTGATATATTCACGAAGTCAGTGAATTTATCAACCGCCGCAAATCATATCGATTATTTCTTGATCATCTGCAGAATTTAGTGGTTCATGGATGTTTCTTGGATTAAACCTGACCAGGTAAGTTGGTTTGGAGTTTAGCGTCAAATTTCAGCACTGACGCTTATGAAACGTGGACGTACGGCCATCGTCTGATCAAGCTTCACGCCCCCTACCAGGAATCGAACCCATATCTCCGGAGTAAGGTGCTCACACTAAACACAGCCACTAGGGACTCTAAAACTGAGCCTGTGTATTACATTAACTTACGTGATCTCACAGAAAATGAATCTAATGATTCAAAGACAAACGAATCTAGCTATCATTATCCCATTTCCTTCCTTTCTACTGATTTTCTAACAATATTCTTTGCTTCAGTCTGCACCGATTTCTTTCTGTTACGTTCTTGATAATGTCATCTTTTCCGCTAGAAAATCTCTTCGCTGGGAACTGTTGCCAGAGACCTACTTCGACTTGGAATGTTTTGCGATCGATTAAATGCCACGAACTGCAGATAGGATATTTTTGGGAGAAGGGGGTCGCGACGACATGCAGGAATGGGGGAAGTACCCAGAACACAATAATAAAACGAGAGAAAGAAAGAAAGAAAGATAGAGAGAGAGAGAGAGAGAGAGAGAGAGAGAGAGAGAGAGAGAGAGAGAGAACGGACATTCTGGAAGACATATCCATATAATTCTGTCTTTCATAAACAGATCAGCAACTTAACATGAAGGATCAGGCACAAATTCGAGTTAACTTATACTGTTCTGAGCGACGAATAAGACAAACTACGACGTATCTAAACTCCACGATATTTTCATTTCAGTTATTTCACAAGCGTCATATATTTTGATTAGCTACTAACAATACTCAAAACGAAATTTAAGAATTTTTCTGTATAGGATGGAATACATTTTTCTTGACAGAATCCTCTTTTGCGATAAAAGCTCTTTATACACAACTGGACATATTTCAATAATAATAATAATAATATATCCTTAATCGTATTGCACTTTGAAAAGATAATTCGTGAACGAGAAACAGAAGCATGAATAGCAATGTTAAAATAATAATTCACGTATAAGAAAAGTTATTTGTTGAGTCACTGATTCATACATTTGTGTGAAGTGCATTCAGAGACTGGAAACATGGGACTACAGAAATGAAATTAAGACCTCATAGAGGTATTCTAAATGTGCTATTGATATTGATGAGAAATAGATGGGTGGAACAGATGGAAGCAACGATGAAGTGAAATGACATCTTTCAGTTTTACGTCCCACGTTTATGCCGGCTAGGTTAAAGGAGACGGCGATGAGAAATGAAAAGAATGGTAGAATGAATTAAGTGGAAAGAAACGGGAGAACTCGAGAAAACCCACGCACAACGTATTTGTCCACCACAAAAGTTCACTTCGCGCGAGCTGGGATCGAACACGGAGATGAATGCTCTATCACTGAACCACCGCGGCTCCAGCAAGACCAATGGCTTACATCTGTACATTAAGCATTTAAAATAACACTCCTTAAAAAAGTGAATTAATAACAATAGAATGTTAATTACAATTCTCAAAAGCAAGTATGCCTAACTCCAGTCATTGCGTCACGGAAACCAATGGCCAACATCTACATTAAACTTTTAAAATAACACTCCTTTAAAAAAAAAAATTCAACAAAGTAAGAGATTAAACAAACTATAAAAATAACTAACAGGGGAGAGACATGTAAAGATCTAGGAGGAGTAGCTCATGAACCTTGGGCGGGATAGCCAACTCCTGTATTCACATTAATTGTCTCCGTACGAGTAATCTAAAGATGGAACCTCAACTCAAGAGAGAGACTAGAAACTATGTAGTTTATATGGAAGAATCTTTTCCCCTAATTTTTTACAATTAACGTTGAGAACAATAAATTAACGTACTCATTAAGTGTATATTATTCTTACACTTTGTCAAATAATATGTGAATTCATATGTGGCTTACTGACCTGACTTATAGTCACCCATTACAATTACTTTCAATAACGGAATGATAACAATTTCATTTTTTTGAGTTTAGCGTCCCGTTCAGCAGCAAGGTTATATGAGACGTGGACCTACAGTTTAACGTGGGGTCCGAACCACATGAGCTTTCGCCGAGAGTCAAACCCGAATCTCCCACGCCAAAGGCACGTACGCTAACCGTTTAGTCATGAGAGCTACAGTATCGAAGTGAGTACTTCCTTTGGGTAACTCGGAAGTATGAAACAAAGGGGCATTTGGTACAAACATGTTTGCATATACCTCTACACGTTAGCCCTTAGGGTATCAACAAATGCAGTTTGGTTTATAGGTCATACATTGCTTACATCGAAGCATGCATTCAAAGTGCAGAATAACTTTACGGACATCCTGTATCAAGGTCTAGAGAAAGTACATGAAATTTATATTGCTGAGGAACTTCTTACTCTGGTTCTTTTACATAAAATGTGACCTCAAAACACCAGCGTTAAAAATAAAATAATCTATTTTCTCATCATAAATTTGCACAGTATCCTTTACAAAAATCATAAGCCGATGTGAATAAAATAAATGTTTCTACATGTCGGTTACTAATTTAAGAAGCAAACATCCAGGGTAAAAATATTGGGTACTTGCCAATGTTAATCAAACGTTTGCACATCATCGCTACTTCCAGGAATTATACTGTAATAATAAACCACCTATGTAGCCCAACGAAGTACTGAGTTCAAAAATTCATTTCAAAACTGACCCTCGGAAGCAATTTTTACGTATTGAAAAAAAAAAAATAATAAAAATTGACCCTCTTCTCTCGTTAAAAGCGGAATTTCCGGACACGCTGTGGGATGTGCCCACTAATTTCATATACCATGTTTCATATCACTACCAACCATCTTACTATAACAATTCCAACCCCCCATTTTGTTCCCTTCTAAGGAAAAGATCAAAAAACGTTGAAATGTGCCAGTGATTATCTATCAATGCTGCAATAGCAACGGAAACGTATGAGCTCACACCTATATCTTCGGATTTCAAACCTTTGATTTACGGTTATTTGTGATTTCACGTTTAATAAAGACAAATATTTTGAAGTATTTGTAATTTAAATAAATTATTAAAATAGACCCGTTTTTCATAAAGTTTATCTTTTTTAAATCACTGTTCAAAGCCTTTGTATTTTAATAAGCCTTTTCCAAAATCAAGGCAGATGAATTGTGCTGCCATCTTTGGAGTTCTTTTAAACTACACGTTTGTGGACGTTTATATGTTTGAGGCCAATCCTTTCGACAATGAGATCTCGGAAACTACAGTCTCTAGAAAGATGACGTTTTCACTGATCGATTGCAAATTTTATGTAGATTGTCCAGTTCTAACTGATTAAAAAAAAAAAAACATGGCCATTATTTTTTATTACATTTCTACGGGTACACTAGAAGTGTTGAAATTTACAAACAAAAAAAAAAAAAAAAACGAAAACATCATATCCTACGCATTATGCATTCCAACACCACATAGTTGTATATGAGTTACATATCTCTCAGGCGTTTGTCGAATGTCCAAATTATAATGAGAAAGGAAGGATAACCATTTCTCCAGTCTAAGATGAATCTTTATTGTTTGGAGGTTTTGCCCAATCAACACCTTATACAACTGACATTATAATTATTTGTGTGTATAATGTTTTTGCTTATTACATGCTGCATGCAAGAAGAAAGAAAACATTGATCATACATTAATTAAAAACCAACCGGAAGTAGGCTCAAATCTTGCAAACGATATGAGATATTGAAAAAGTAATCGAAAAAAATCTCCCCTTTATGGTATCTCTTGCCATTTTTGTGAAGACGTCTTTCACTTGTGTTTGTAAAGGGACATGTACAAGTGTGAGGAATACCAAGGAGATTCATGCTCATATATGAATGATGCGCTGTGTAGAGAGCGCAGATTCAGCTAGTCTACGTATATATTAAAATGCTAGGTTTATATATTTGTGGCCAAGAAAAGTTTATATGTTTGTGGCCAATCCTTTCGACAATGAGATCTCGAAAACCGTAAGTGCTAGAAATGTGACGTTTTCGCTGGTCGGTTCCAAATTTTGTGTATATTTGCCAGTTTTCATTCAGTTTTTTTTTCAACTTCTCATTTTTCTATTCCACATTTTAGGCGTCGTTTTAACTCTATTAGTTTAATATTCCCACTACGACGTTAAGGTTCCTACGCTTGTGAAAAGCAACCAGTAGAAAAGCTACGTATAGCGGGTTGATGGACATTTCAGGCGCTTGGTTTTAATCTGAATGACAAAATCAATTGCAAGCTGACAACTTCGAAGGCTTCTGAACCCACAATGAGGCGTACTCGGATATGGAGTTATAAGAAAAATATTTGCATTTGTATCATCTATCATTTATCTAAGTTTGCCACAAACTCACCCCAACATTTTATATATTGAAATACATTTATAAATATGTTTGTCTATAGCAATTCACTCCTTTTAAATCTTCCTGTCGTTTACTTGTTGCCTGTAAAGGGATTTGCACATATATAGTGAGAACTGGGAAGGAGATTCACGCTCATTTTAGAACTTGCGCTGTGTAAATAGCGCAGGTTCAGCTAGTTTTAAATTAAAAGCCTAAGCACCAATTTTCATGTATCTAACCTTAAAGGATTTCGAGATACAGCCATCTTAATTTTTTTTAAAAAAAAAAGTCTAAAATACCAAATTTCTTGTCTAACATTACGGGAAATCGAGATATAGCCATCTTGTTTTAATAACTGGAACGCATCTTTAGTTATTTTAAATGGAGAGTCAAAATGCCAAATTTCATGTCGCTAACAAAGGATTTCGAGATATAGTAATGCTGTTATAACAATTATTAACCTCATTTTTTTTTCCTTCTTTGAATATATATAAGATAGAGATCTGCACGGGCCGAGCCCAATCCAGCCCGAATATACCTAAGCCCGGGTCGGAAAAGTTTCGTAGATTTTCGGCCCGAGCCCGGTTCGGCCCGTTAAGTTTTTTAAAATGCTTGGCGCGGCCCGAGCCCGATAAATTTTAAAAGTTTTTGGCACGACCTCGGCCCGAAATTTAAAAAAAAAATTAGTTCGAGCCCCAATCTTCCTCAAAATTTAGTATTAAACTTGACCTAACCCTCAGAAACATTTTCTAAACTCTGGTTCACAACTTGACGCTTGCCTTCCGAATATCACTGCCTCCTAGAACTTTGCCTGTCATCGAAAGAACGAAAACTCCATTTCCTGTAACAAAAATCTAACTTAATTGATATTTAGCATAAAGTGAAGATGACGATATTGTTTAGCGACAGGCAAAACTGTCCTACCCCTTCTTGTCATATTTTGGGTTCAGTGAAGGTCAAGGTCAGAGCTCAATTTACCGCGCAATGTCTGCAATCCTCTATAGTGCAAGTGAAGCCGCTAAGCAACACAAACTGTAAATAGCTATTGCATTCTTTGTAACATTTTTCACGGGCACACTTCTTCAACGTTTGGCTTTATTCCAATTATCGTTTAACGGAAGTCAATAATCATTAAAGAATTTCAATTATCGGCCCGACCTGAAGAGAAATCAGTGTCGGCCTGCCCAAGCCCGGCCCGTGCAGGTGTCTAATACCAGACTGTGACACTCGTGTACAATTATTTTAAATGGGATGTCTATATACTCAATGTCATGTCTTTGCCCTTCAGATTCGGAGGTAGGAACGTTTTACAAAAATAACTGCCACCCATATCATTCTCCCTTCCTTGTCGAATCTCTAAAAATCCTTCCTTCTTACGTCATAAATCCTGTGTACTCTGATGGATTCTAGCTTAAGCAGTTTCGCCTGAACGTTGGTCAGTCAGGACTTCTTTTATATAAAGAATGTAAGAGAGAAGTATTCTTATATACTTATTGTAACTTAATCATATGAGAAATGTTTATATCTTCATAATCTACAATTCGCGTTCTCTTTGTCATGAGATGGCTACGATGCAAATTCGTATTTTCTACACAGCATGAAATTTGGTGGTGACGATGAAAAAAATGTTTGTATGTGTAAGTGAAGGTTTCAGTTCGCTAAGAAACGTGCACAATGACCAACATCTTTATCTGACAACTTCTTTTCGATCGTGCGAGAACAATGAAACTGGTTTGAATACCAAGGAAGTGAGATGAATATGATGGAAATGATACTTGAACGTAACATGATGAATATGCAATCTGAACCCAAGATACACATTCACCTCATGAAACAGAAAATAAACTACCATTACAACGATCAAATTTGAATTAGCTGAAGGTTAGTGGTAAGTATTTTTGCTTTATAATTAGGTTCTGGGTTCGAATCTAGTATTGGGTTGGCAACTAAGTTCCCGCCGTTTTTTTAAATTGGAAAAATTTGAATGACTTTAAATACTTTTAGCACGAAGCTGTACATCATTCGAAAGAGAATATATTATTCTGCCTAAATATATGTTTCGTTGTTACTAAGATACATTTTCTTGTTATTTACAGATCATTAACATGGAATGTCAAGTTGAGAAGAATGAGCATTTTTGACACCTCCTTCTTTTTGCCTTTAATCAAAGTTCTAAGGCCGCAGAAGCTGCTCGCAACATTTGTGCTCTATACGGAGTGGGTGCTATAGCTGAAAGAACCGCCCGTTATTGGTATGCAAGGTTAAAAAAAAGACATTTTCACCTCAAAGACGCACCTCTTTCTGGCCGTCCAGTTGAGTTCGATGAAGAGTGATTGAACCACCTTTTGCATGAAAATCCGCGTCAAACAACAAAGAAACTGGCAGAGACAATGGATTGCTCCCACACTACTGTAGAGAAGCATCTTCACTCGATGGGCAAAGTTCAGAAGTGTGGAACATGGGTGCCTCACACTTTAAGTGTCACCAACAAAAATCAACGAGCCACAATCTCCGCTGGTTTGCTTGCTCGTCACCGTGCAAACCATGAACACGAGAAACGATTTCTTCACCGAATCGTTACTGCCAATGAAAAATGGTGCCTCTGCATGAATGTGAAGCAGCGTAAGGAATGGCTCAGCCCCGGTAAACAAGCGACCCCAAGCGCGAAACAGGACGTTCATCTGCCTAAAACGATGTTGTGCATATGGTGGGACTGGGAAGGGATTCTCCATTTCGAATTGCTTGAAAGGAACCAAACGATCAACGCGGCACTCTATGTGCATCAAATGGAACGATTCAACACTGCTATGCAAGAGAGAAGGCCTAATTGGCAGCATGGTGTTCTTTTGCTGCACGACAACGGCCGTCCTAATATTGCCAATATGACCAAAGAAGCCATTCAAACTCAGTTGGGAAGTGCTGCCACACCCACCATACTCTTCCGATTTTCACCTCTTTCGATCTCTTTCAAATGTTAAGCGGGGAGTTTCTTAGCACAAATGTTGCGAGCAGCTTCTGCGGCCTTAGAACCTTGATTAAAGGCAAAAAGAAGGAGGTGTCTAAAATGCTCATTCTTCTCAACTTGACATTCCATGTTAATGATCTGTAAATAACAAGAAAATGTATCTTAGTAACAACGAAACATATATTTAGGTAGATCAATATATTCTCTTTCGAATGATGTACAACTTCGTGCCAAAAGTATTTAATGTCATACAAAGTTTTCCAATTAAAAAAACGGCGGGAACTTAGTTGCCAACCCAATAACTAATAAACTTGGACGATGACTTCCAGGGTTTCTCCTTAGTTCCACAGGCTAACGTCGGAATGGTACCTTGAGATATAGGTCCTGGTCAACTTAATACTTTGTTTTCTATTGCTGTTGTCATTGTTCTTGCTTATTAATAATTCTATTGTAAATTGGGTCCTCGGGCTGTGTCTGGGAGTAAATTAAATAGATAAATTTAACGCCGATGTTAACACCATGATTTTATGTAATATATACTAACAGTAAGAGACAAGTACCAGCAGCAAAATTTATTCTGGAGAACTCGGATTCCTTGAAGTATCTTGCACCATAAGCTTCTGTCATTCACTACAGTTCCAACTTCCACTTTCTGACTATGATCAATATCTTTAGGCAAAGAGTACTACATTATGTTATAATATTGAACAGACACACTATTTCTCAAGGATGTGCTTTACTTCTTATAATACTACATTATATACGTATGTAAATTAAATATTTATAATGTATTTAAAGTTAATTTCTTAGTCTTTTAACCCGTAAGTACTATGGACCGTCTCTCAGACCGCTGCTACTTTTCGTATCATTATATTTTCCACAGTCTCACTACTGTACTACAGTACAAGTGTATCTTTTCGTCTACCTTCCTGTCTAGCAAATGGTTACGTATTGTGAAGTTTGTGTTATAATTGATCCCTTGTGCGTGGTGCTGGAGGGGTCGAGGGTCTCACAGACGTACTATAGTAGTTACGTGAGTATTTTGCTGTTCAGTTGTCTTTCGTTATCTACTGATTATTAGCAGTTTTGTGTCTTACCGTGTGGCACGTCTTGCACCACACACCATATAATGACCCAGAGACTGGAAAACCTGAAATAATCATTTTTTTTTTTTTTTTAACATGAGTAAAGGCGGAGTGCATACTGTAGATAAAAAATTTACAGTTTACACATCAAGTCGTTGAACAAGACGACAGTCATTGACAATTTTCTTTTTGCTGGTAGATGTTGCGTGTGGTGTCAATGCGTATGTCTTGCATCAAGTCTACGCTAAGTCCGCAGTGATGACAAGACTTGATTTCATGAAAACGTTGGCAAAAGGACTTGTTAGGCCTCACATAGAACGTAGAACATCGGACATCTGTCATGAGAGCTGAGTTTTTCAATCAAGAGCATACTAACTTACAGTTTGAAAGTGAGTTTCCCATCATTGCGCACAAGGAGTTGAAGAGGAAAACAGTCCACTCTCCATTGAGTTGTAAGCGGAAAGTAAAGATATTCGTGTCAGCGGTGTGGGGTACCGATTTCCTTGCACTTTAGAATAAAAAATATATAAGTGCCTACCTGAAGAAAGTGCATGCTGTCAGAAAAGTTAGTGCGGTAATTTCTTTACCGGCAAAACACATTTTCTTTACTCTTGCGATCATATAAGAACTAAAAATAAGTTTTATTCGTTACCTTTTCACTACAAAAAATGTAACAGTACAACAGTACTTTCTTGTAAGTTTAAAAAAAGCTAAAATTTCATGTTTTTTCTCCGTTTTTACTGTATTTTTTTTATTCTCAGTGCATCTATAAGAGTGTATTTCAAATTAGTGTTATTTTGACTACATAGAAACGGAGAAAAAAAAATGAATTACAATTTTAGAATAACAATGAAAGCGTTGTTACAAATTTTGACTATGTTCTTTTTTCTCATCGCTTTAAAAATATAAAACTTTTTTTTACATCGTGAAATTACTATGTTTTATTTTTCTATAAGCAACTAAAATATGTAGGATAGCATTTTAAAAAAATATGCAATAAAACTACTATTCAGAAAATGTGAAACAACAATGCGGTCTGGCAGACCGTTCCATAGTAGGTACGTGATTATTTTCGTCCATAGTACTTAAGGGGTAATACAAAAAAAATCTAAGAGGAGGAAGAAGAATCGCCATTCGAGTTAAGAAAAGTGCGTAGGCTTACTCAAGTAGCTAATGAAAACGTTCATAAAATTAATGCACATAAAAATCTGTACAAATATTTGGGCTTTAATACTAAAATAATTTATTTAATGGTTAAACATGAAGTTTTGTTTTCACTCCAGTAGGAGGATATAATGGCAACGATTGATTTGTCACAAGTCACAACACTGCACTTGAGTCCATCTTTTTGTGAATAATGGTCAAACACATTCTTTCAATGCTTTACTTGTAACTATTTTAAATCTTGAAATCAGAATCTAAAGGAAGCTTTAATCCTCCACTCTTTGTTCTTTCCCTTACTTACAATTCAACACTGGGAACTATAAGATTGTTCTTTCCTTTCTCTGAAGAAAACTGCTGCGTAAATAGGAAGAACCATGTGTCTTGGGACGCAACTCGACACTAATTACCTGTATTCTCTTTACAAACACGATTTATATCTTGTTTCCTGCTAAATTTCCCAAGGGTGTAACAAGGAGATACAGAGAGGAAATACGCTACCAGCTAAGATTTACTTGCACTTTTTTTCTTTTTTTTTATGATTTTTTTTTAAATTGTAGCTTACTATTGCCCATTCCAGAAACACAAACTTATTCTGAACGTTAATATGCAATGCCAACATTATTATTATTATTATTACAAGTAGTATGAGATTCACTGTTAGGAGTGTGAGAGTCATCGTTAGGAGAAATCAAAGGACGGTGGATATATTTATTTGAAAAAGCCAGTGCGCTGAATAAAAATTATCAACTGCACCAGATTGGTATAACGAACGATATACTTTTTAGTGCCACAGAAATGTTTTTCTCGAAAACTACGAATCAGAATGTACACTCAAGCATCTTAATATTACATTCAAGCAATTCTTGTGTTCGACTTAATATCAACTATCGATTCATTTAAGTCTTATCTTTGAACGATATTAAATACAAATTAAAGTTTAGGAGTTGATCATAATTCTGGACTATATCTCATGTAGCTCTAAATGACGCAAACAGGAATCTTGGATTTATTTTGAGAATGGCAAGGGAATTTAATATAAGTCGAATGCTTTACTGAAGTTATATGTTTCATTTGTTAGATCAAAATTAGAATAGAAAGAGTTCAAAATAAATTTCTATGATTTCTGGTATACAACAGAACAGACATCTTCCCCAGATAAAATAATAGTACTTCACTTAATGAAAAATTTAACATAATGTCTTGCAATCACAGAAGAGTGTTAACTGACGTGACTTTCTTGTACACAATTTTAAATAACAAATCAAATAGTAAGGATTTGGTCTGTCCTTCAGCTTAGGGTACCCAATAGAAACAAACGTGTACGCAATAAAAATCTCTTTCATTATAAGAAATTTCGAACATGTACACTCATGTCCAAAATGATTGTCGCATATCTGTAACTGTCTTCTTCTAAGAATATAATTTGATAATGACTTTGCAGGGTACTTTTAATACTGGTACTATATGTATAATCGGGAAATGTATATTTGAGGTAAATTTCATAGGAAAAGAATTACAAATACGACAATTAGAATGAGTAGAACAAAATGTTGCTAAATGGATAATAAAGTTTTATTTTTGTTTTATTGTTCTTGTTTACTGGACTTTTGACATGAAATTTGCCACATACATGTCTTTGTCAATTATACACATACTAACATTGTAAGAAATACCGGGCGAATTCGTTATCAAATTGTATTCCTACAACAACTTATTTATAAACATGCGACAATAATTTTGGACATAAGTGTACAATAAAGCAGTCACTAACGTGGAGGATGGGTGCAGTCTACAACAAACTGAATAAACGTAAAAATGTTCTGGATATACGGTACACAGTACTAGTCAGAATAGATTTCGCAAATGTATTATAGCTATTCTATGTAACTGATATGAACACCATAACTGAGTAACATAACCTGTTGTGCTCTTCTCAAATTACATTAAAATTAAGTTAACCATACTGCATCCTGTCGTCTTGCTAGTGTCATAATGGAAAGCTTGAAGGTACACTTCAGTCTCAGTTTCACCTTGATATGTGGTGTCCTTATCGCACAGAATAGATTCAAATTTACGAAGAACTTTTTCTCGATTTTCTCGAAAACAACGCACGATGATTCACACTTCCCCGTATCAGTTTGCTGAGCTTAAAGAGACCTATCGATTGCTATAGGTTTCATCTTCGGACATTTTTCTTTTTTTACGTTAAAGTACAATAATAACAATACTGTAGAATACCTATTACAGCGTTGTCTTATTATATCCTACATTTTTTTTTTTTTTCAATTTCAGCGAGACATTTGCTAATATGATTTCTTTATTAACTGCTCGAATCCATGAACCGCATTCGAATTATCTGCAAGCCATCGAAAAGAAACAGAAATCACAAACGTCCATATGTAAAGCAAAGCACATATTATCATTTCTTTAATGTTAACTAAATAGAAGCACGTAACTGCAATAATTTCAGAAAGCTAAATATGCCTCGTCCTTTTATTGCAAAATAATGAGCAAATTGTGCAATAAATTATTGCATCATATACAGAACATCTACACTGAATTTTGAACTCAACTAACATGTATTATGCTCTGGAACTCTTCTTGTGAACTGTAGTAGATGCACCATAAACAATTCCTGGAATCAACAGTATTTACAGATTATACGTTCGGAGTTCGCTCAAAGACAAGAGGTGGGGCGAAAGAATGTGTTGGTAACTATTTGCTGCCAAGCTGAAGAGGGTTGAAAGAATGCAGCTCTTTAGCACAAGGCGGATCAGTTAGCCCAGTCACGTATCTTATATGAACTCGGTTTCTATTACTTTAGCCATGTCCAAGCATTCTAATTACATCTTTGCCTATCTCGCCATTGTGCAGAAAAAAAACTCCTGTGCTCGACATTACGACGTAACCTGCTGTTATTAATTTTCTATATAAGGAAATATACAAGTTATAAATATTTATAGCCTGCTTTAACTTTGTCATATCTAAGTCCAATGAGCTCAGAAAATCTGCATTTTACTACTATGGTGTGTGAATCTGAGGGAAAATAATATAGTTGACAAAATTCAATAAATTTTGACTTGGCAAAATGTTACATTACATTCTGGACAAAGTCAACGGTGCTCCATGGTGTAAACTATACGCAGCACAAGCATTAATTACCTGACCATTATATATACAGGGTGGCCCATTTTAATCTTTCCACGGAAATATCTCGACAACGGTTGAACATAAATGAACTGAACAAAAACGCAAATAGGAAATACCATGGGGCAAATCGAATGGTACCGTCGCGGTTCTCCCCAGGGCCGCTTTTCAAGGGGGCCGGGGTCCAACTTCAAAATTTTAAATGGAAACATAGACATACTGGGCATACTAAAGAGTTTGACTAACATATGTTTCCTGCAGTAGTCAGGCTTTTAGTATGACGCTAATACGACTCTGCATAACGTCAAAACGACTCTGCATAAGGCGGAATGGGTCTACAAAGAATGTGCCGAGAAGGAAGAAAGAAAGGAAACTAAGTGAACGCGAGGAACGCTTTGTGGTAAATAAGATTAGAGGTAATCCGAAATTAAGTGTCCCAAAGCTCCGCCCAATGGTTGAAAGTGTGTGTAACAAACGTGTGTGGAATGAAACTGTACGAAGAGTATTGCACAAGTATGGATTTCATGGTAGAATGTGTCGTAAGAAACCGTTCGTTAGCAGAAAGAACTGTGCTGCAAAAAGGTAGTTCGCTAAAAGCACCTTGACAAGGATCAAGAGTTCTGGGACAGCGTGATTTGATCCGATGAAACAAAAGTGAACGTATGTGGGTCAGATGGGGCAAGCAGGGTGTGGAGAAAAGTGAACACAGCTGATAGGGTTGAGAATACAACACCACAGTAAAGTATGGGGGTGGTTCTGTCATGATATGGGGGTGCATGTCATCCAAGGGAGTAGGGACATTAGAGTTCATAGATGATATAATGGACAAGCACGTGTACCTTAATGTTTTGAAGCGAAATGTAAAGCAGAGTGCACAAAAAATGCAGATGGGAGCCAACTATATATTTCAGCAAAATAATGACAGCAAACATACTGCCGAAATTAATAGAATGTGGTTAGTATGGAATGTACCAAAGTTGCTGAAAACACCTCCTCAGTCCCCCGACTTAAACCCCATCGAACACATCGAATGGGCTACTTTAAAGCGTAATGTGGGTAAACATGGGGTTTCTTCGAAAGACGAGCTTAAGAGAGTAGTGATGCAAGAATGGGAGGCAATCAGTGCTCAAACATGTAAAGACCTTGTTAACTCTATGCGTGCAAGATGTCAAATGGTCATCAAAGCAAGAGGATATGCCACAAAATATTAAATTTTCAGTTGTTGGGGTTTAGTTTTATATCTTTTGATACTATATTCTCAAGTGTACGAACAAAAATGTGACATAAAATGGATGAAGTATTTGTTTAGTGCACAATATTAGCACGAAGGATAACATATTTTGTTTTTTGTTTACTATTAGTTAATATCGATATGTGCTTTTTTTCAAAATACAGGTCGTTTTGAACAAATAATTAAATTTAACGTGAAATTTCTTGCTGACATTTGAAAATTTTCGCCTGTACGAACAAAAATGTGACACACTGTATCTAAATTACTTCTGACCAGAATGGGAGATTTATTTTTATAATTTTTTTCTTTGTTAACTTCTCTCTCATCTGATCATTCACTTCATAGTTATTTCTCATAAAAGGTCTAAAAACAGGCAATAAATATCTACTTTTCCGATGAGTACTCAATGATGAAGACCATAAAGAATAAAAATCCACCCGGGGCGGCGATTAGCGGGACAAGAAGGGGCAGTTGCCCCCCACTTCCTTGAAGTGATCTTCAATGTATATAGCTTCATTTTGAAATGTAAATTTTTTGTATGTATTAATGCCGTTGAGCACGTACGTGTATTGGTTACTTGTCTTCCCGTGGAGTTAAGAAGGGTACAGAAATTGCGTTTTAATTGCAATTAATATTGCAATTCCGTATTTCTTTAGATATCGTAGCGTATGCTTGTAGTATTTGCTGTCTTCCAGTTTCAATATAACTTATACAAAAGAAGCCTCATTATTCATTACTATGATTAATATTATCCTTTCTATTTATTTATCTTGCAAATTTGTTATTAAATACTTCGATCACACAATTTTCCAGACAGAATTTTAAGATGTTCATGAGCAAGGAATCAAATCTCTTCTTACACTTTCGTTGTATAAAAGTAGAAAATGCTAGTACCTACTTGCGTTGATCTTGTCAATTTACTTTTACTTAGTTAAAAATAAATAAATAAAACATTAACACTTAAAGACCCGGAGGGGATTTAAATGTAGAAACGCTTGGATCCCGGCCATTTTAAATGTATTTTTAAAATTTTGTTACTCAGAAACTACCCTTTTAAAGTGAATGAAACTTTCAGATTCAATCGAATAAAAATGTACTAATATAACAGAAAAACAGTAATGCACTTAGCATTGTTACCGTTGAATACACAGTGTTGCAAACTTTAAGGAATATTTTTTGTATGTTGGAAATCCAATCGAAAGATATATTGTCCGATAATTTCCTGTAAATTGCAAACGATCATACAACTAAATATAAATAAGTTTAAATATACACTACATATCACAATATGTCACTCCGCTCCCTCCTGTCTCTTTTGGTGTCATGTTAGGTGCGAGGACGTTTAGAAGCGCGGCGCGATGGTTGAGAACTAGTGCTAAGAACAGCATCGAGTGTTGTTTTCGTGTCACTGTCGGAAGATTCTAGTTATTCTAATATTGTAGCAATGTCTAAACATTAAGATTCATCGTCCGTTTCAAAAGCATCGGAGTCGCTATCATCTATTATTTCCGTAATTTCTCCGGGCGAAAATACGCCACTATCATAAGAACCACGACTTGTTGCAGTCGTATTCATCGCCAGAAGCTCAACTAAAAAGAGGAAGTGAAGCCTAAGCAAATTACAAGAAGGATGTCGAAACAACCACACAAACTTCCACTGGCTTATAAAACAGGAGAAAAAATAACTACTTTTTTTTTTTCCTTCTGAGTACTCATATCTTTTTGGGGTATATACATTTGACACAGCATTTCATATAAATCTACGCAGTACGTGACCTGTAGGCATGAAGGTGATAAATATTAGTGAAAAGTAAACAGAAGGGACTAGCTGTATGAAGCTGTTGGCTTCTTTCGTCAACTGCGTGCTGAAGTGCGGGAGCTGGCCTCGATGGGTGCACGGCAACTAAAGTTGCCTCCGGGACTGAACGTCTCGTAACATGAGGGCAACTATAGTTGTCCATGGGTCTTTAAGTGTTAATTTAGAGAATTATATTGTACTGTCTCAAAAATGAAACGGTTCTTTACACTCAAAATTTTGAAGTGGATTCGTTTTATTAGAGAGAAATAGAAGAGTAGGCGTATGTTGCATTCTTGTGTTATCGTGGAAGCTGTCAACAGGGCGGAACGCGTGATAAGGTTACATTCATTCTTTGCCCGAACAGCACACTAATAACAGACAAAGAAATCACTTGCGTAACACCATTCAAGTGATGCCAAAGCACATACGAAAAATCATATCACAAATGGAGCTGAAATCATAATGCACCTACGTCACAAAGTTATCATCTTCATAAATGTTTCTTTACCTCCTTTCGAAACGCCTCCACATTACATGCTGAACAAACTGGAAGGTTATCAGCAATTTTAACAGCACTGAAAACACTTATGTATGTGAAACATTAAATGATTAGCATTCAAAATAATTACTTTTTACAAAATATGTACGCAGTTTGGCCACATGGTCTATTTATCTTCTGAAAACTAGTGTATTTCTAAATAAAGCGCACTGCCTTATCTTAAAGGAACATAATTTTAACATGATCAAATGAGAAACATCAGTACATCGTAACTACGTAGTCTCAGTACACTGTCATTACAAACTAGAGTAAAACAATTTCGTATCCCTTCTCACAATTATAAATTAATACGTAAACACTTATGTTAACATTATCTCTATTAAACGTCACTTTGACATAAGTCAAAGAGTATCAGAACATTTGCGGTACACACCGTGCAACATGCACCAAAAGCATCCATTTCACTCCCGTTAATTGAAATTAGAAATTAATATAATAATAAAGGGGTGGGTATGTAGATGGAACAGCCTAATATATGTATTTCATATTGATTGGCTGATTTCAGTAGGTTATGGATATATATGAGGAGATCACGCGGGCCACTTAATGGAAACTATCACAGCAATCCAAACCTCTAAGAAGAAACAAACTTTTCATCAGGGTTTTCAGTACAGACAGTATCGAAATTTAAAGAAAGGGAACATAATTTGGAGGAAACAAATATTGTCCCTTTGATCTTCGGCCTCTTCCCAACAAGAGCTAGTAAGACGTATCAGGGATTTTTCAGTTTCGTGAAAGGCTAATATTGATTGGAACCCGAAATTAATTAAATTGGATTTTGAGCAAGCAGCAACATCTCGAAGAACACTGTTTCAGGAAACGCACATTCGTGGGTGCAATTCCCAGTTTAATCAGTGCTTGTAGGGGAAGGTTTAGGACTCATAAATGACTATAAATCAATTCCAGGGGTGAGGCTCTCCATCAGAATGATTTCTGCTTTAGCATTTCTCTCTATAAATGATATTGATATTTGGTGGCTTTCCATTATCAAAGATGCATCACATCACGAAAGACTTGAGAGGTTTTCAGATTATCTTGTAGAAAATGGTTAAGTCATCCTATCGGTATTGACTTCTCCATGTGAAACTGCTCGAATCAAAAACACAGAACAGATAATGCTGTTAAAGTTGGAACTACATATTCACATCATTAATATAGGTAAGTGAACACCTAACGTGTACCGTTTGGTAAAGTACCTAAAAAAAAAAAAAAACCCTGTGTACAACGACTACCTGTATCAAAGAACTCTGAACATTGACGGGAAACATAGACAACATCAGTACATAAAACTGGACTGAAGAATAGAAAAAGCATTAACTGATTATGTGCCCTTAAAATATGTCACGAAATTCTTGAGAAAAATGGCACAAATTCAAAAGTTGGAGTAATTTTTGTTTGTTTCAGAAGAAAGGCTACGTTCTTTATTGTTTTGATTATTGTGATTGTAAATTGTCTCAATCTGTCCATTATATTTATCTGTAGTTATTGGAAAACTGTTAATGAAAGCTATGAAAGAACATAAAAATATAAATACTTCTAGAAATTCCCTTTAAATATTATGGAAGGCGTTTGACCAATGAGAGGTAAGGATTTGTTTGCGTTTTCCAGTTTTGGTCATTCACAAACAAGCATTTGGATATGCCTACCATGCATTCTAGTAAATGTTATCACTTTTCTGTATAATTTACCTTTATACTTGGATTTCATGTTCTTAGTTTTCTGAGAGAAGTTTGTATGTATGTATGGTGATTTTAGGAGTTAGATTTCTGGGCTCTCGGCATCTAAGGTAATTTAGTCCGTCACGTTTGTGGGGTAACGTCCTTCGGCGAGCACATTATCCGGGGAAAGGGAAGGAAAAATGACTGGGGAAAGAAGGAAGCGGCCTGGAACATATAAGTTAGGAACCACCCCGGCATTTACCTGGTGTGGATGAGGAAAACCCAGGAAAACCTCATTCAGGGTGGCTGGCCTGAAAAAGCGGTTTTACACTTTTTCGACCGAGTGCCCCCACCGCGAATCGAACGCGGTACCGCTAAGTAGTGAATATGTACAAACGTCCTTTTTTTTGACCTTGAAAGTACTTATACTCTAGGTACATACTGTCGTTGAAGTAATGAATATTGTAATTACTCTAAGTACTTTCAATGTTACATACGCAAAAAGGCAACAACGGAGTAATGAGACTACGGTCCGGTACAGCATAATTACATGTCAGTAATTGTACCTAAAGTACCGGTAATAATTCAATTACAATTGAACCTTTGTACTTCAATGAGAGTACTTAGAGTAATTACAATATTCATTACTTCAACGACAGTATGTACATAGAGTATAAGTACTTTCAAGGTCAAAAAAAAAGGACGTTTGTACATATTCACTTAGAAGTATCTGCATCTGTATTCCACTTTCAATTACTGTGTCGCCTTTTTCAATTAGTTTCTGTATTTACACTCTAGGTACTCTATGTACATATTCTAAGTAATTTTGTTGAAGTAATGAATATTGTAATTACTCTAAGTACTCTCATTGAAGTACAAAGGTTCAATTGTAATTAAATTATTACGGCTTTCTTTTTACCGGTACTTTAGGTACAATTACTGACATGTAATTATGCTGTACCGGACTGTAGTTTCATTATTTTGCCTACGTAATAACGACCTACATATTTTTTGTCCATTTTTTTCTTTTATATGCGTTCCTTTGTAGAGCATGTTAAAGTGACAGGATGAATTATTTTTTGATAAAGGTTTAAATAGGAAATTGAACGAAATGGTTGGCTGTGCTTGTACTTTATGTTGATTAATTATTTTTGTGTACTTTGTAACATTTTGAATGTCTAAACAGAGCTTGCCCATATGTAAAGTGATAAGTAAATGCATTTGTAATGAGGGTGTGACATTAGATGAATTGAATCGGCAGACTTTGTAGTGCTTTGAATTATAGCGAAAAATGTAAAGAAAACAACATTAGTTACTGAAAATAAATTGTTTTGGGTTTAAATGAGAAAATAATGTTAATTTAGTTCTGGGTAGGGTGGACATTTTAATATAAAGGAAGTAATAATGTAAAGAATTCACGCATGTTTCTTGAAGTGTATAATTAATGTTAACCGTTTGATTTTGAAAGACTTTTTTGAAACGGAAACGCAATCCTTTAAAGATTAATTGTTTGGGGAAACAACAGGCAAACAAAACTGCAACCCGGCAGGTTTAGGACGCGACAGGAAAATTAATTCAGAACGACAAGGGTTCTTTAAGAAAAGAGACCGCCATCTGTTTTAACATAAGTGCCCGCAGGGGAGGTTGGGCGACACAGAGGATGTAATATATGAGTTATGGAGAGTGAGGTTCTAGAATTTGGTAGAACTTTCTGGATTTATTTTTGTTGGTATACAAACTTTGATGCAAATCAAGTGGTTACATTTGAAGAAATAAAAGCACGATGCGTTTGAGTTGGTGAATTGTATTCTATAGAAGTTAACAGAGAAGAAGAATTTATCTGTAAGTACTGGCTTTGTTTTTTTCTTGTTTTATGTTTATGTTTTCTTTTTTTCGTATGAGAAGGGACATTGGAAATGAAATACACGCAAAACATTTGTAATTGTTGGGAGTATAAGGGGGACGGAAGTGTTTGTTTTTATCGGGAATTGATTGCGGATTTTCCGGCATCGAAAATCATATGACTCGATGTACTTATATGTAATTATAAATTAACTAAGGTGTAGTGTAATGTAATATGGAGGCTACAGGGATTTAATATTGGTCATTGCACTTGGATTTGAACCAGGGCCCTCCCACGTGGAAAACCGTACGCTATTTTTTTTTTTTTTTTTTTTGTTCGATGGAGTTTTTTACTTATATGGCACTAAAATTGAACACAATCTGTGACTTGCCGGGAATCGAATTATGATCTTCCGCGCCGAAAGCCAAACACAATAAACAAATAGCAAGGAATTTTGGATTGTTTGGACCTCTCCGTCAGAACGAGGCGTAGTTATTATTTTACATATTAAAAGAATAGTTGTATAGACACACAAACGGACACATTTTATAATAAATATGCGATTATTTTCTTGTTCATAGGACCATAGCATATCTTCAGAATATAAGAAGTTAGTGTTACATGAAAAGACCATTAAATGATGTGTGAAACTGATTACTTATGTAATATGGTATTAATTTTTATTATTTTGTGTGTGGTATTAACATTTACAGTAGGGGAAAGGAACTGGGTAGCCTACACCTGCTTTGAATTTTGCTTATTTTTATCTTTAGTACTATTGAACTGAACATAAGTTTGAATTTCGGTGACGAATAATATTTTTATAATTGTTAGCATATGTCAGTGGTTTCCAACCTTTTTTTCATTTTGAGGCGCATCTGGAAAAAATGTTGTTTGTAAAATGCAGGAGCTGAATAAAAGCTTGGTATGTGATACTTTTGTAATCATTTTATGAGAAAATTTAGATTTTTTTTATTGTTTCTTGATGGTACAAATAATCGTATTTGATTTGAAGTTTAGCGTCCCTTTTTTAGCACCATAGTTATGTGGGACATGGACCTACTGATTAACGTTGAATTAGAATCCTTGAGCTTCCGCAGGGAATTCAATCCCCACGCCAAAGGCGCGTACGCTATCCACGTAGCCACAAAGACCACGTAGCCACAAAGAAGATTTATTCGTGTTTGAAACAGTTACAGGAACTAAAATACGGTATACAAGGTCTGTATGATAAGTAATGAGACTCGCCGCGCCGCGGCGCGCGTGTCGCTGGAGCGGGTTTGTCGGTGATGGAGGATGTAGGGGGGGGTCCGAGCAAAGCAACGCACCGCGCGTCAGTTGGCTCCGAGCCTTAGTGGAGCGCGGACAAGCCTTGGACAAAGCCCTTGTGAACATTCTTGTCACGGCGGAAAATCAACAAACATGGAGGGTTCCATCGAACAGCGTTATGCGATCAAATTTTGCGTTCGCCTGGGGAAAACGGCTACTCAGACGCTTTCTCTCATCACGGAGGCCTACAAAGAGGAAGCCCTATCCAAAGCCCAGGTGTTTCGTTGGCACAGTGCGTTCCGGAACGGCCGGGAAAGCGTTGAGGATCTGGAGAGGGCTGGACGCCCGACAACAGTGACTACGGACGAAACTGTGGCAAAAGTGAGGGATCTCCTGAACTCAGACCGTCGATTATCGTTGAGATTGATTGCTGATGAACTCGATATGAACCACACAACAGTGCACAAGATTGTGACGGAACAATTGGGAATGAGAAAAATCTGTGCGAAACTGGTGCCGCGAGTGTTGACTGACGAACAAAAGCAACGACGTGTTGATTGTTGTCAGGAACTGTTGAACCTCATGAACAGTGACCCTAACTTTGAAGATGACGTCATAACAGGTGACGAGTCGTGGGTGTTCCAGTACGACCCTGAAACGAAACGTCAAAGCGCGGAGTGGCACACTCCTGCGTCCCCGCGCCCCAAGAAGGCCAGAATGTCGAAGTCAAAGGTGAAAACAATGTTGATTGTTTTTTTTGACAATGTGGGGGTGGTCCACAAGGAGTTTGTACCCCAAGGACAAGCCGTCAACGCCGCCTTCTACAAACAAGTCCTTGAGAGACTGCACAGGAGCGTCAAGCGGAAAAGACCGGCGATCGCTAGCCGGTGGAAGTTGCATCACGACAATGCCCCTGCCCACACCGCCTTCTTAGTGACCTCCTTTTTGACCCGGATTGGGGTGGAAGTCCTTCCACAACCACCCTACAGCCCAGATGTGAGCCCGGCCGACTTCTTCCTCTTCCCGAAGCTGAAGCCACGCTTGAAAGGAACCCGTTTTGCAGACGTCACAGCCATCCAAGCAGCCGTGACCACATTTCTAAAGGACATGCCGGCTGCTGACTTCCAGGGGGCGTTTGCAGCTTGGAAACATCGATTGCAGAAGTGCATCGACGCAAGAGGAGAGTACTTCGAAAGCTTTTAAGTCCCTGTACAGATCAGATCAATAAAACAATGTTTCCAGACCTGGTCTCATTACTTATCATACAAACCCTGTATAGTTAATTTCTTTTGGTAAGTTTCGTGTTTTATATTATATATTCACCTCGTGATTTACAGCGGTCCTAAACTAATAGATAGGAATTTTGTGTTGTAAATGAGAGGAGAGTATTTGAAAATGTTATTTAGCTCAAATTCGCGTCTCAGTTTCATTAATTGAATGCCGGACAAGCGCCTTTTGTAGGTATAGAGCATATGGTTTTTTACTTTAACGTTTTAGGCTTACACTTCCTTGCTATGAAAGATGGGAAACTAGTTTAAAAAAGTAAAACGATTATTATGGTTTATATGAAAAAAGCACTGTGAATCAAACTTGGACCTACGTTTACGAAAAGCGCCCTGCTAGCCATTAAATTATCGGAATATATTAGACAGTATGGAGAACAAGAATTAGTACCAAGATTGTAATTTTACGTGCGTATGTGACATACACGCTGGGACGTTTTTATACAAACATTATCAGTGAGATTATTTTGTTTCGATAGTATTATATATCCAGGTTTTAGGGTAAAGTAGACGGATAAAAGCGAATACTTATAAGTAATTTATGAAGGGAAGAAATAATAGTGGTAGAGGGAAACAGACATAATGTGTTTTAGGATGAAAGGGAGACATTTCGTATGAGACATAACCATACTATTTTATTGAGGCATTAGGTCATAGATTTTTAGATCAAGAATTTTAGATGGGGATAATGTAAAAGTAATTAGAACATGATACGGTATTAGTTAACGAAGAATCTTCTTTATTGAAATCTGTGTATGAAATTAGTACACAGTACTAATACTGCGTACTGCAGTGTGCTAAAATGAACCGAGAATAATAAGTTGTCTAATATTAATCACGTTGATTGCATGGTTTAAAGACACTTTTTAAATATAGAAAACATATTTGTTTCTCGCCGAGCGACTTTGTATGAGAAGTGACTAGTAAGAGGAGATATATATATGTAATAACAGGTAGTGTACGTTAGGGACAACTTGTAGTCATCTAAACAAGGAAAAGTATCGACACTTGTTGTTACGGAATATAAGAGATAAACGTTTATTCGGCAGTGCAGGTAACGGCATCTAATAGTGTGATTAATGTACTTATTATTGGAATTAGCCTTATATACTGATTATAGTATTTAAGTTTATGACAAGATTTATTAGCTTTGAAATTTTGTAGGTCCGCAAATTTCCTGTACACTAGCGACATGTTTGCCCTCAGATTCGAGGCAGCTCAGATAATAACAACAATTGGCTTAACCGACCTATTAGGAATTACCGTGACTGAGTTACTGAGACGCCTTGCTGTTACAATAAGGATAGTAGTTTTAATTCGGTAACAATATCTACTGTATAAAAACAAGCAAATGAAAAGTGGCTTGTTTTAAGATAGCACTGGATAAAGCATACCATTTAACTGGCCTACACACCATCTGCATGATGTAACTAGCTCTATTAAGAGTTAGGATGGGTTGCATTTTAGATATAATGAAAGCTTTACGCAGTATACTTGACATTTATGCTACGTAAAAATAACGTATTTTTAAATAATGTTTCATAAGTTTCTTTTTTGGAAGTTTGTGATTTCTGTGACAAAAAATTGCATTAGGAAGTGTGCTGCAATCTATTTTGTATTTATATAATTATTACTATAATTATATTTTCTATACTTTAAACAAAATCGAGACTTAGCCCTAATAAATGACTGCTTAATATTTTTAACAAAACATATTGCATTCAAATTGTTTTGTTTGAAATATAATTGTGTTCTTATATTTGATATTGAGGAATTTCCGGCTATACTATGATCGTAAGACTTCTAAGAAGGAAGTGAAGAACAGCAAGCGAAACGAAAATGGCCCTAACTGTGTGTAAATCAGCAATTCACAACTTTTAATGCAAGTTGGCTACTAGTATGTAACTGACAGATTGTTAGATTCTTGCAGATGCTCGCTTGCTGCTAACTTAGAGATCAGATAACTTTTTAAAGTTTCGCAAGTCTAGTGCAAGTGAAGCGCAAACTTATGCTATGTAGGATGTGACATACTCTGCAATGAAGCAGAAACAGAACTGGTGGGTCACATACCTAGAACAGATAGAAGATGGACGAGAAATAACATACATTGGATTTTCTAGAGATAAGAAGCGATGTACATAGAAGACAATCGAATACAAAATGTATAGATATAACCTGCCGTTTAGCAGAAACTGTACAAATGGAAAAGATCAGCTGATGGAAACATGTAGAAGAAAATGATGGAGACCTTCGTTCAGGAGATGATTGGTATCATTTGAATACATATGAAAGTTACACTTTTATATTTAAGCTGAACGTTACAATTTTTTCTACAGCGACAGGAAAATGATCTAGCAGTTGGCAACACTGAAAAAACGTTAGAAGCACAGACGGTGGATGATTTAAATTATTTATTTTTACGTCCTAATAGTTTTTTAGTTTCACATACATTAATTGTATTTTCGTTTCTTTATTATAAACATGAACATGCAAAGCATTTTGTTTATACAGTTAGTTTTAATTATTTGATATTGTACTGATTGGTATATTATTTCAATTACTAGAAGATAGTTGAAAAGTTTTGTGTAGCTAGACGACTATGGAAACCTTAGAGTATTGTGATATGAGCATGTTTAAAGTTACAGAAGAAGGGTGAAACAGAATCATGATGAAAAGTTGTAAAAGGAGAATGTGTAAGGAAATAAGAGATTTGTGAATTTAGAGAGACAATTGAAATCATATTTAGTTATTAAACTAAAATATTTGATAAAGATTTTTAAAATTTTCTATAATTTTATTTGACATATCCAGTTAAAAATGCGCACGCTATTCACAAGTAATGTAGTTAGACACGTATTTGAAGATATTTAGTGGTATTTTGATACATTTTTAAAGATATGCCTGAATATTATTTTTAACGATATATAATTGTTTTGACTATATAGCTGAAAAGTAATCATACTGATATGTATTTTGGCTATATGTTTTGTTTTCCAAGGTCCTAATACGTGATATAAGCTATTCAGCATTTATGAACTTATTTTGTTCATCCACTACTAAATTACATCCATCAGTTGTACATTTAAATCAGTAAATTTTTTACTTATGAACCAACTAGTTATTACTGTGAAGACTACGTTACATCATAATAAATTATAATTGAGCAAATCAATTATTTCTAAGTCTTTAGCAGTGGAGGTTTAGATGTTAACTATCTCAATTGTTCAAAATTGGATTCCAATTGTAAGTGCACTTGTTATGATTACTTTTTGATATTTTAGTTTCATATTTAAGTATAAAGTTTGTTTGTTTATTATCTATATAAGTAAATGTTTGTATTCATACTATTTAAAAGTTCCTATAATACATTTTCAATGAAAGGAAAATTTTCTGCATCTTAGTTTATCCGAAGAAACAATATGTAGTGTATTCCTCTGCAAGAGAAATGTTTCTGAAATTCAGTTTAACAGAAAAAGTTGGTAAAAAAAAATATGTTAATAAAAATTTTAGTGCAAAAGTTAATGTATATTGTAACCAAAACGTTTCTACATTTTTAGTTTCTCAGAAGTTAGAAAAAAAAATGTAGTGTCAATTTTCTGCAAGAAAAGTTTCTGGAATTTAGTTTAACAACAAAAAATAAAGGTTTGTAACGAAATGTTAGTAAAACATTTTTAGTGCAAAATTTTATCTGTATAGTGTTGTAGCAATAAACATTCTGCATTTTAGTTTATCCGAAGAAACAATATGTAGCATAATTTTCTCAAGAAAAGTTTCTGAAATACAGTTTAACAGAAAAAGTTGGTAACAAGATATGTTAATAAAAATTTTTAGTGCAAAAAGTTAATGTTAACGTTGTAACAATAAACATTCTGCATTCTAGTTTATCAGAATCGTTAGAAACAATATGTGGTGTAATTGTTTGCAAGAAAAGTTTCTGAAATACATTTTAACAAAAAGTTTGTAACAAAATATGTTAGTAAAATTTTTTAGTGCAAAATTTATCTCTATAGTGTTGTAACAATAAACATTCTGCATTTTAGTTTATCCGAAGAAACAATATGTAGTGTAATTTTCTGCAAGAAAAGTTTTATGGAACTTCGTTTAACAAAAGAGTTAGTAACATAATGTTAGTAAAACACTTTTAGTGCAAAAGTTAATGTTTAATGTTCTAACAATAAACATTCTGCATTCTAGTTTATCAGTAACGTTAGAAACAATATGTGGTGTAATTGTCTGCAAGAAAAAGTTTTCTGGAACTTCGTTTAACAAAACAGTTTGTAACATAATGTTGGTAAAACACTTTAATGCAAAAATTAATGTTTAATGTTGTAACAATAAAAATTCTTAATTCTAGTATATAAGACTCATGCCAGAATAAGAGTTTTCGATTTGCTCTCAAGCCAGAGAAAGGAGAAACTCGTATTCATGAAACTTGTGAAATTTGGCGAGTAGCAACTCGAGAAATTTCACTTCGTGGATACGAGTTTCTCCTTTCTCTGGCTTGAGAGCAAAGCGAAAACTCTTATTCTGGCATGAGTCTTATATACTAGAATTAAGAATTTTTATTGTTACAATATTAAACATTAATTTTTGCATTAAAGTGTTTTACCAACATTATGTTACAAACTGTTTTGTTAAACGAAGTTCCAGAAAACTTTTTCTTGCAGACAATTACACCACATATTGTTTCTAACGTTACTGATAAACTAGAATGCAGAATGTTTATTGTTAGAACATTAAACATTAACTTTTGCACTAAAAGTGTTTTACTAACATTATGTTACTAACTCTTTTGTTAAACGAAGTTCCATAAAACTTTTCTTGCAGAAAATTACACTACATATTGTTTCTTCGGATAAACTAAAATGCAGAATGTTTATTGTTACAACACTATAGAGATAAATTTTGCACTAAAAAATTTTACTAACATATTTTGTTACAAACTTTTTGTTAAAATGTATTTCAGAAACTTTTCTTGCAAACAATTACACCACATATTGTTTCTAACGATTCTGATAAACTAGAATGCAGAATGTTTATTGTTACAACGTTAACATTAACTTTTTGCACTAAAAATTTTTATTAACATATCTTGTTACCAACTTTTTCTGTTAAACTGTATTTCAGAAACTTTTCTTGAGAAAATTATGCTACATATTGTTTCTTCGGATAAACTAAAATGCAGAATGTTTATTGCTACAACACTATACAGATAAAATTTTGCACTAAAAAATGTTTTACTAACATTTCGTTACAAACCTTTATTTTTTGTTGTTAAACTAAATTCCAGAAACTTTTCTTGCAGAAAATTGACACTACATTTTTTTTCTAACTTCTGAGAAACTAAAAATGTAGAAACGTTTTGGTTACAATATACATTAACTTTTGCACTAAAATTTTTATTAACATATTTTTTTTTACCAACTTTTTCTGTTAAACTGAATTTCAGAAACATTTCTCTTGCAGGGGAATACACTACATATTGTTTCTTCGGATAAACTAAGATGCAGAAAATTTTCCTTTCATTGAAAATGTATTATAGGAACTTTTAAATAGTATGAATACAAACATTTACTTATATAGATAATAAACAAACAAACTTTATACTTAAATATGAAACTAAAATATCAAAAAGTAATCATAACAAGTGCACTTACAATTGGAATCCAATTTTGAACAATTGAGATAGTTAACATCTAAACCTCCACTGCTAAAGACTTAGAAATAATTGATTTGCTCAATTATAATTTATTATGATGTAACGTAGTCTTCACAGTAATAACTAGTTGGTTCATAAGTAAAAAATTTACTGATTTAAATGTACAACTGATGGATGTAATTTAGTAGTGGATGAACAAAATAAGTTCATAAATGCTGAATAGCTTATATCACGTATTAGGACCTTGGAAAACAAAACATATAGCCAAAATACATATCAGTATGATTACTTTTCAGCTATATAGTCAAAACAATTATATATCGTTAAAAATAATATTCAGGCATATCTTTAAAAATGTATCAAAATACCACTAAATATCTTCAAATACGTGTCTAACTACATTACTTGTGAATAGCGTGCGCATTTTTAACTGGATATGTCAAATAAAATTATAGAAAATTTTAAAATCTTTATCAAATATTTTAGTTTAATAACTAAATATGATTTCAATTGTCTCTCTAAATTCACAAATCTCTTATTTCCTTACACATTCTCCTTTTACAACTTTTCATCATGATTCTGTTTCACCCTTCTTCTGTAACTTTAAACATGCTCATATCACAATACTCTAAGGTTTCCATAGTCGTCTAGCTACACAAAACTTTTCAACTATCTTCTAGTAATTGAAATAATATACCAATCAGTACAATATCAAATAATTAAAACTAACTGTATAAACAAAATGCTTTGCATGTTCATGTTTATAATAAAGAAACGAAAATACAATTAATGTATGTGAAACTAAAAAACTATTAGGACGTAAAAATAAATAATTTAAATCATCCACCGTCTGTGCTTCTAACGTTTTTTCAGTGTTTCAGTGTTGCCAACTGCTAGATCATTTTCCTGTCGCTGTAGAAAAAATTGTAACGTTCAGCTTAAATATAAAAGTGTAACTTTCATATGTATTCAAATGATATCAATCATCTCCTGAACGAAGGTCTCCATCATTTTCTTCTACATGTTTCCATCAGCTGATCTTTTCCATTTGTACAGTTTCTGCTAAACGGCAGGTTATATCTATACATTTTGTATTCGATTGTCTTCTATGTACATCGCTTCTTATCTCTAGAAAATCCAATGTATGTTATTTCTCGTCCATCTTCTATCTGTTCTAGGTATGTGACCCACCAGTTCTGTTTCTGCTTCATTGCAGAGTATGTCACATCCTACATAGCATAAGTTTGCGCTTCACTTGCACTAGACTTGCGAAACTTTAAAAAGTTATCTGATCTCTAAGTTAGCAGCAAGCGAGCATCTGCAAGAATCTAACAATCTGTCAGTTACATACTAGTAGCCAACTTGCATTAAAAGTTGTGAATTGCTGATTTACACACAGTTAGGGCCATTTTCGTTTCGCTTGCTGTTCTTCACTTCCTTCTTAGAAGTCTTACGATCATAGTATAGCCGGAAATTCCTCAATATCAAATATAAGAACACAATTATATTTCAAACAAAACAATTTGAATGCAATATGTTTTGTTAAAAATATTAAGCAGTCATTTATTAGGGCTAAGTCTCGATTTTGTTTAAAGTATAGAAAATATAATTATAGTAATAATTATATAAATACAAAATAGATTGCAGCACACTTCCTAATGCAATTTTTTGTCACAGAAATCACAAACTTCCAAAAAAGAAACTTATGAAACATTATTTAAAAATACGTTATTTTTACGTAGCATAAATGTCAAGTATACTGCGTAAAGCTTTCATTATATCTAAAATGCAACCCATCCTAACTCTTAATAGAGCTAGTTACATCATGCAGATGGTGTGTAGGCCAGTTAAATGGTATGCTTTATCCAGTGCTATCTTAAAACAAGCCACTTTTCATTTGCTTGTTTTTATACAGTATATATTGTTACCGAATTAAAACTACTATCCTTATTGTAACAGCAAGGCGTCTCAGTAACTCAGTCACGGTAATTCCTAATAGGTCGGTTAAGCCAATTGTTGTTATTATCTGAGCTGCCTCGAATCTGAGGGCAAACATGTCGCTAGTGTACAGGAAATTTGCGGACCTACAAAATTTCAAAGCTAATAAATCTTGTCATAAACTTAAATACTATAATCAGTATATAAGGCTAATTCCAATAATAAGTACATTAATCACACTATTAGATGCCGTTACCTGCACTGCCGAATAAACGTTTATCTCTTATATTCCGTAACAACAAGTGTCGATACTTTTCCTTGTTTAGATGACTACAAGTTGTCCCTAACGTACACTACCTGTTATTACATATATATATCTCCTCTTACTAGTCACTTCTCATACAAAGTCGCTCGGCGAGAAACAAATATGTTTTCTATATTTAAAAAGTGTCTTTAAACCATGCAATCAACGTGATTAATATTAGACAACTTATTATTCTCGGTTCATTTTAGCACACTGCAGTACGCAGTATTAGTACTGTGTACTAATTTCATACACAGATTTCAATAAAGAAGATTCTTCGTTAACTAATACCGTATCATGTTCTAATTACTTTTACATTATCCCCATCTAAAATTCTTGATCTAAAAATCTATGACCTAATGCCTCAATAAAATAGTATGGTTATGTCTCATACGAAATGTCTCCCTTTCATCCTAAAACACATTATGTCTGTTTCCCTCTACCACTATTATTTCTTCCCTTCATAAATTACTTATAAGTATTCGCTTTTATCCGTCTACTTTACCCTAAAACCTGGATATATAATACTATCGAAACAAAATAATCTCACTGATAATGTTTGTATAAAAACGTCCCAGCGTGTATGTCACATACGCACGTAAAATTACAATCTTGGTACTAATTCTTGTTCTCCATACTGTCTAATATATTCCGATAATTTAATGGCTAGCAGGGCGCTTTTCGTAAACGTAGGTCCAAGTTTGATTCACAGTGCTTTTTTCATATAAACCATAATAATCGTTTTACTTTTTTAAACTAGTTTCCCATCTTTCATAGCAAGGAAGTGTAAGCCTAAAACGTTAAAGTAAAAAACCATATGCTCTATACCTACAAAAGGCGCTTGTCCGGCATTCAATTAATGAAACTGAGACGCGAATTTGAGCTAAATAACATTTTCAAATACTCTCCTCTCATTTACAACACAAAATTCCTATCTATTAGTTTAGGACCGCTGTAAATCACGAGGTGAATATATAATATAAAATACGAAACTTACCAAAAGAAATTAACTATATACCGTATTTTAGTTCCTGTAACTGTTTCAAACACGAATAAATCTTCTTTGTGGCTACGTGGTCTTTGTGGCTACGTGGATAGCGTACGCGCCTTTGGCGTGGGGATTGAATTCCCTGCGGAAGCTCAAGGATTCTAATTCAACGTTAATCAGTAGGTCCATGTCCCACATAACTATGGTGCTAAAAAAGGGACGCTAAACTTCAAATCAAATACGATTATTTGTACCATCAAGAAACAATAAAAAAAATCTAAATTTTCTCATAAAATGATTACAAAAGTATCACATACCAAGCTTTTATTCAGCTCCTGCATTTTACAAACAACATTTTTTCCAGATGCGCCTCAAAATGAAAAAAAGGTTGGAAACCACTGACATATGCTAACAATTATAAAAATATTATTCGTCACCGAAATTCAAACTTATGTTCAGTTCAATAGTACTAAAGATAAAAATAAGCAAAATTCAAAGCAGGTGTAGGCTACCCAGTTCCTTTCCCCTACTGTAAATGTTAATACCACACACAAAATAATAAAAATTAATACCATATTACATAAGTAATCAGTTTCACACATCATTTAATGGTCTTTTCATGTAACACTAACTTCTTATATTCTGAAGATATGCTATGGTCCTATGAACAAGAAAATAATCGCATATTTATTATAAAATGTGTCCGTTTGTGTGTCTATACAACTATTCTTTTAATATGTAAAATAATAACTACGCCTCGTTCTGACGGAGAGGTCCAAACAATCCAAAATTCCTTGCTATTTGTTTATTGTGTTTGGCTTTCGGCGCGGAAGATCATAATTCGATTCCCGGCAAGTCACAGATTGTGTTCAATTTTAGTGCCATATAAGTAAAAAACTCCATCGAACAACAAAAAAAAAAAAATAGCGTACGGTTTTCCACGTGGGAGGGCCCTGGTTCAAATCCAAGTGCAATGACCAATATTAAATCCCTGTAGCCTCCATATTACATTACACTACACCTTAGTTAATTTATAATTACATATAAGTACATCGAGTCATATGATTTTCGATGCCGGAAAATCCGCAATCAATTCCCGATAAAAACAAACACTTCCGTCCCCCTTATACTCCCAACAATTACAAATGTTTTGCGTGTATTTCATTTCCAATGTCCCTTCTCATACGAAAAAAAGAAAACATAAACATAAAACAAGAAAAAAACAAAGCCAGTACTTACAGATAAATTCTTCTTCTCTGTTAACTTCTATAGAATACAATTCACCAACTCAAACGCATCGTGCTTTTATTTCTTCAAATGTAACCACTTGATTTGCATCAAAGTTTGTATACCAACAAAAATAAATCCAGAAAGTTCTACCAAATTCTAGAACCTCACTCTCCATAACTCATATATTACATCCTCTGTGTCGCCCAACCTCCCCTGCGGGCACTTATGTTAAAACAGATGGCGGTCTCTTTTCTTAAAGAACCCTTGTCGTTCTGAATTAATTTTCCTGTCGCGTCCTAAACCTGCCGGGTTGCAGTTTTGTTTGCCTGTTGTTTCCCCAAACAATTAATCTTTAAAGGATTGCGTTTCCGTTTCAAAAAAGTCTTTCAAAATCAAACGGTTAACATTAATTATACACTTCAAGAAACATGCGTGAATTCTTTACATTATTACTTCCTTTATATTAAAATGTCCACCCTACCCAGAACTAAATTAACATTATTTTCTCATTTAAACCCAAAACAATTTATTTTCAGTAACTAATGTTGTTTTCTTTACATTTTTCGCTATAATTCAAAGCACTACAAAGTCTGCCGATTCAATTCATCTAATGTCACACCCTCATTACAAATGCATTTACTTATCACTTTACATATGGGCAAGCTCTGTGTAGACATTCAAAATGTTACAAAGTACACAAAAATAATTAATCAACATAAAGTACAAGCACAGCCAACCATTTCGTTCAATTTCCTATTTAAACCTTTATCAAAAAATAATTCATCCTGTCACTTTAACATGCTCTACAAAGGAACGCATATAAAAGAAAAAAATGGACAAAAAATATGTAGGTCGTTATTACGTAGGCAAAATAATGAAACTACAGTCCGGTACAGCATAATTACATGTCAGTAATTGTACCTAAAGTACCGGTAAAAAGAAAGCCGTAATAATTTAATTACAATTGAACCTTTGTACTTCAATGAGAGTACTTAGAGTAATTACAATATTCATTACTTCAACAAAATTACTTAGAATATGTACATAGAGTACCTAGAGTGTAAATACAGAAACTAATTGAAAAAGGCGACACAGTAATTGAAAGTGGAATACAGATGCAGATACTTCTACTCCGCTAGCTATAATAGTTTCATATTATGAAAGATTTTTAGTCTGCTTTTAGTATGAAAAAACTCGAGTTCCTTCAAAAAGTCACGTTATTCTTCTCTAGAACAACGTGCTGGCTACACCAACGTTATAAAATTTGATCTTCGTGTAGCAGTTGATACTGGGTGCTTATCCTCTAACTTAACACCCGAAAATATTCTCTTAGCTTGGAGAATAGGTAGTTATTTCGAATAATACCACAAATGTCGATACTCGAAGTACCGCAAATGTCGATACCGCAGTGCTGCGCTTTTAAGTCAAAGCAGCTTCATATTGAAGGAGTATTAATGGATATGCTCAACTGAATACCAGGGTATCAAACCGAAATTACTCAGTTTTTGTATTTTATCCTCTTATTTCTAATCATGTTTCTCTTATAACAACTTCCATATACTGTATATATAATTTTTTGAAGTACTGGGAAATGTGACTGATATCCTGATTTAGTGACTCCACTAGTTACGCTTTGTAAATGGACCAGAACCTATCATCTGTAAAAGTACTCTGGCAAGAAAAGGCTTTTCTGCTTACCAACAACAAACCATTAGGACAATTACCAACAAAATAAAATTAGGAAAATTCGTCGATTTGAGGATGGGTAAAGACATTCGGGTAGGGTTCATATCCAAATTCGTGGGACAAAAAATGTACGGACAAGAACATACGGGGAGGTTCAGTCGCAGAGCCTGGACACTCTGGTTCGATCCCAGTTCGCGTCAAGTGAGTTTTGTAGTGGGCAAACACTAAGCGCGTGTGTTTTCTCGAGGTTCTCCCGTTTCTTCCCACTTCCTCAATCCGCCATTTCTTTCATTATTCTAGAGATGAAATACCAGAATTTTTGGAATTCATACGCTCGACCATTTTCAAAAACAGCATATCTACCCCATATATCCCCCTTCTTCCCTAAATTTGCGTACACGCTAGACTACACAAATATTAGGTGGGTATACGCTGTATACTCCCGTCCAGATTCTTATACACTGCATTACCTTCTTCATTACCTTCCTTAGCCTCGATGCATTATCGCAGAACGCTTATTTTAGATGTACTGGGTGTCCAAGCACAGGTAAGCACGCAGAAGTTTGCAATTATTACATAGTGCATAAGGATCTTTAAGATCATAATTCAATCCTTGCCTAAATACTTAATTTATGTGAAACCACTATTTTCACTTTAGTCTATAACAGTATATAGCTGTTTATTGAGCTTCTCAATGGCTATATGGTTATAGTACGTGCCTTCGCAACGAGAGATATGATTCGATTCAAGGTGGGGAGTCATGTGGTTTGGACTGCTTGTTAAGTTGTCGGTCCACATCTCATAAAGCCCCTGTGACCCAAAGGGACGCTACATTCCAAATTAACCGATCACAATTATAATAATAACGGTGGGAACACTCCGTCGAGCTGTAAAAGCTTATTCAGGCTAGCCATTCCGAATTAAGTATTTTCTCATTCACGCTAAGCAAATACCGGCATGGTACCTACTATAATAATCCTAGTCTCTTCCTTCCTACCCCATTCTTTTTTTCATTCCGCAATTCCCCAGGTAGTGTGATCACCGAGCGAAATCATACCTTATACGCGACAGGCTTAGTTAAGAAACAATGTCAGTAATGCTCAGAAATATAATTCCTAATCTAACCTAATAATAATATGTTTCGTTTCATAGTTGTGCAACTACGGTCGAGTTCCAAACGATCCGAATTCAATATTGAACCAGATTTGTAACTTCCGCTTGTAATAGAAAGGAGTGTGTCGGAGATAGAACCTGTTTATGTGATATGTAATCCATATAAAATACAGTTATTTCGTATGTCTTAAAATCACTACTATATCAGAAGTAATACTGAAACATGAAGTTCTACTGTTTCTTATGACTTCCAGTTTCAGTAGGAAATTAAAGTTGAGATGAAATTCTTTGAATACTGAATTCACACTAAAAAATAGTTTGTTCCTTCCTATTACCGTTTTCATTCTAAGGAAATCAATATTAAAACGGGAAGTAACAGTGTAGATTCCTGCAATTTCCGGTAAAGTCGGGAATGGGAACATGTGCTTGTAGTACGGAATCCATATCAAAAACACGCTTCTCGCTATTACTATTTTTCCCTATCGTGATCAGCGTTAGCTTTAGTTAAAGAAGTGGAGATAAAATTTATTTCTAGGACGCTACATCCATTACTTACTATATTTTACATTTTTTTGATTTATGGTTATCAATACTGAAACCGAAAGTAGTAGTTTATTTTTACTACTAGTCAGGGAGTAATCTACACATCCCCAACCCCCCCAAATTTCTTTACACACACCCCTGAATAGAAAAGGAATACTCCCCGAATCCAATTGTATTAATCAGTATCATATAGGTTATTTATTACATCAAGTTAAGGAAAGTTTAGCGTTTAGGAAAGAACGCAATATTCTTATTTATTTATTTCACTTCAAAATACGAAGCGACCTCGTATTGTATTTTAATGATCTAATGTACAGAAATTAATTTTTTTTTTTTTTTTTTTTTTTTTTTGCAGACTGAGCTCCATTAATGAAAGCTGCGAGGAAGGGGGGAACATGGAACCACTTACTCTTGCTGAAAGTTGCGTAACAAAATATACTGTTTTCTTTGAGTTTGTTTAAAAATGTACATCACTATTCTGAAAGCACACTTTTTTTATTTTGAACACTTCCCCTCCCAAGTAAAAATTTCTGGCGTACTTACTGCTACTAGTAGTTGTTTTCGGTCACAACAGAGAAAGAAAATCAAAGATGGAACCAATTTTTATGGTATTAACTCCGTTTAGAAAACAGCTAGCTTCTATCTATATCCAATTTGCATTATTGTGATCACTGTTGCAACCGGAAATCGTAATTTCCACCACTTCTGGTTCACAAAGGATACAAGTCGAAATGAAAGTTTTTTTCTTCTTCTTTCTTGAAACACTCAATTGATTTGGAAAGATTGCTTCTCTGTATCTCTTACCATTTTTGTTAGAAATTAATATTAAACTATACGTAGAACATTCTTGCCACTCCAATTTTTAATAGAGAAACAGAAGATGGAACCTTTTCCTAGGAATCTATTACCGGTTTTGTTCTACGGTGATCAACGTTGAGACGATTTCTACCAATTCTGGTTTCAATAGAGGGTTAATGGAGATCCAATCTATTCTTGAGACGCTGGATCGATTAAAAACAAAAAAGAAAGAAACGTTTCTCGATATCTTATCGTTTTTGCTCCGATACCTGTCAACAGACAAACAGGCGGATATAACCCTTCTAGAAGACTTCGATATTTATGCATACCATGGGCGTCTAATAATAGTAATAATAATTTGGACAATTTCAAAACGCACAGCGTATAGTATCCTTGATTTTGAACGAAATGAAGCAAAAAGAACAAAAAGCTTAAAGAAAATACCTTGTGAAATTACGCTGTAGCTTCACAGTATTTAAAATGGCCCATAAACCATTTTAATTACAGCCATATACCTTAATACGGTCTATTATATACGCATACGTTATGAAAGTGAAAATACTCTCGGAAACTGATAAACAAAGCAAACATAAAGGAGAATATCTTCATTTGTAAATAAAAGCAAATAGTGTCTGTCAACCAGAAATGTCCGTCTTTCTCATGTGTTATTATTAGTAAAGATATTTTAAATTAATTACAAAGTGAAAGTTATTTTTATGTTTATTGTGCTCAGTACAGAATTCTGAACAAAAAATCAGATTTATTTAAGCATGCGCAAGTCGTAAGAAACAATTAAAAAGTACTAAATTTCAATTTTCTTTCTGTTTGTCATTATGTTATGGCGGAAGAAGGAAATAGATGTATATACCTATGAAGGCTAAGATTAAATACAAACTTACATTTTTCCCTTCATTCATATTTGCATTTTATAGTACAATGTGCTACATATCTTCTTGTTCTACTATGTGTACATTCTCACGCGTAGCACACTTGTTTGGTGCAATGTTTTCAATTTTTACATGAAACACTTAAACAGAACTTCCGAATAAAAACTACACATATTTAATATCTACCAACCACAATCACAGTATTTTAACAGGCGGAAATCTTTTCCTCGTGCGGTCCGTGGGCGCCATTTTTTTGAACACCCAATATATAGTTATTCAAAATGAACATACCACTGGAGTGAAAAATATTGTATTCTATTAAAATGTATTTTTTGTAAGATGTGTTTTTGGCATGTCAGTGTATTGTTGATGTTGTATTAATGACCTAAAGGACCATCTACATGAAATGTGTGCACGTGCTTTAAATGAAACTGTTCGTCGTTGGTTTTTATGTGTTGAACGTAATGGTAAACAGGTTGAGGCGACTTCAGAGTGAGTTTTAGCACTTGCAGTAAGTATATCATATCGCAGACATGCACTTGCAGTATATCATATGATACATTCTTTCGTGTATAGATGTATGTACAGTTTTTCCCCAAACTCCTTAGAAAGTGCGTTGTTGGAGCCAAAACTTACTGAACAAGCCTCGTATATGAAAGTGCTATTGTGCATATAGAACTTACGGCAAGACATCATAGAACAATAGGAACGCAAGATACGCCTCAGTGACATAGATTGCCGAGCACTGATGGGGAATGTCACCAAGACAGCAGAGCAAATGCGATGATCAGAGTCTGACATGAATTGCATAATATGAACACCCGCAGGCTGGTTACAATTTCTAAACTAATGATCACAGCAAACAACGTTCAGCGTGACAAAAACAATACTGAGATCATATAATGTGGACTTCCGATTATTAGAAACGCGTAAAATGGTCCAACGAGTCCTCTTTCGTCTTATCTCTGTTTTCTTTTTCTTATTTACTTATTTATTTATATTTTAATGTTTAGTAGACAACTGAAGAAGCTTAACTCGCGACTTGCCTTCCCCCTACCTTGAAATATCCTCACAGTAAGTCTCATCTTATCTCGACTATCCCAACTAGTTGTATATAGAAACTTTTCGAACCCTTCTCGTAGGTTATATACTCAGAATATCACTATCGCCGTCCTTCCGTCCTTCGAAAACATGAGCAAGGTTTTCGTAAGTTCTACCACGTGCCTGTCGAAATAGAACTTTTAATATGTCAACCTTCGTTTACTTCCTTCAAAATCAGTATTCAGAAAAATAATTATTAAATTTACTGCTTTCACTCCTTGAAAAATATCAAAGTGGAGAAGCAGTTTCTCTTTGTCAAATATTCCTTGTTCTTAATTTATTTTGAGAGTAATTCAAAGACATAATGGACCTTCCTATGGTTATCTACCTCAATAAAATACACGTTACCTTATTTATTCATCAAGTCCGCCTTCGTGTACCACTATGCCTTCAAAAGGCAATGTTTACTTGAAACGTCACGAACAAAAGTTGAAAAATCAATAGACCAAAGCCCAATTATGCCGAGCTGATACTATCTCCTATACTAGTTATGTTACGTAACCGTCACACCAAGACTTAGCACTAACGACTGCTAGAACCTGATCTGAATTCGTGAAAAAGACACTTCGCACGAAATTTAAGACCGATTAACAAATACAGCAAACTAATGAGTTAGTACTGAAATTCATTCTGCTGTGTCAATCGATACTGAAAATTCCTGGAAAACGATCTCCGTAAACAATACTTTACAAAGTCATGAGGAGGAAGAATGAGTGTACACCAGTTCCCTTCCGTTCTAATATTTTTTCAAAATATTTAAAAACCGAATATAGAAAGCAGCAAAATATTATTAGTGAAAATTACAGATCACAATATCATACTTCTCTTCAAATCAATTATGACATCATTACGCTTAAAAAGCTCGACGAAAGAAATTATATACAAATAATATTTTCCACCTCTTTACGTACTTATTAAATAAAATTATGTTTACAGGATATTAAGATTATTATTTGAATTTTGTCATGTAAAGTAAAAAAGTTGCAGGAAGGATGACTGCTATTCCACATATAAGGAAACAATTAAAAGAATTAGGTAAGCGTATAATTGTATGAGTCTCAACTAATGAAGCCCTGGGAAAGTTCACCGTGTTGAATCAAGTTCAAGCTATACAGTTTCTCTACAAAATACAAATCATTTGGTATAGAAAGTCCACATACCTTTACACCGCTAAAACAGTTTAAATTTATATGTAAGTGAATTTTCTAAACTTGACCCCACTATTAATATTATCAACATATTAAATTTTTAAAAGTTATAAACAAATTACGTTGATAACTGCCAGAAAACATACATAGTCTATAGAAATATTCACAAGGTTTCCAGTGTATGGGATGGCATATATGTACGTACAGAATGCTGATTTGAGGTACACTGTGCTTTTTTACTGTGTACTATTAAATCTCTAATTTAAGAAGATAGGCTATTTCGAACAATATACACGGTGTTACAAAAATTCGCCAACAAAGCTTGGTATATGAATACACACGTTAAAAAAAAGGGAAGAAATTCTAACTAACACAGGTCCGAAAACACTGGTACTAATGAAGCATCCTGAGAAGCAACCCTAATTTTGGTATGTAAACATTACACTTTAAAAGTATAAACATTACACTTTAAAAGTATATGTATTTACAACTACAAAGATTTCTTTATTCAATATCTGATTCTTTCTCAGAGAGCGAAATTGGAGAAACAACAGACAGACCGGCATCTATTACTGACGGTGGTTCGGGATGTATTGATAGTACTTCACCTCCCAGAATCTCTACTTTACAAACTGGTTCCTTTTCAGAATTTATAAATTAGTACTTCGCTACTTTCTACTGCAAATAAAAATGGAACTTAAAAAATCATAGTATTAACTAGTTATATAAAGTACAGTCAACGAATTTCAAATTTTTTAACCTCCAAATTATTTAAAACCTAGAAGTAAATGATGATAAATGAAAATAAAGTCATTAGTCATATGGTTCTTATTTTGGAAAATAGAGAAATGGAAATAAATTCCTTTCCGGGAATTTATAAGCTAGGAAAAAAACCCGGAAACATTCCCATTTTTTATTTTCCTTCCCACCGGGAATATTCCCACTGGCCATCACTAGTTTCGTAACCTCAGTTTACACGGAATATTTCCCTGGGGTACAATAAAATGGGTCTGGAAAAAGAGAGAGACTTAACAAACCGTTTTCAGACGTGACTATTTTTTTTAATTCAAAATTGTAGCCACGAATGACAGGACGCAGTAAAGATTTTGAGTAATGAATTCAGACAATGGTAAAATTTTGAACACAGGTTCAGACTGTTAGCGAAGTTTCTCATTGTTTGGTTATGTGAATCTTAAGATATCTGAATTTATCTAAAACTTTCACCGCTGTCAGGATCTTTAGAATCATCGAAAAGCGATACACTTACTATTTCCGGCCACTAGCTGTTAAATTTTTGTAAATAATTACACCTCCACTCTGTCTACTAAATTCACTTCTCGGTTTCCCGAAACTAGTTTTACAACTGGAAAAGTGGCTAATTATACTGATAATATGGGTTTAATCAGTTGAACTAGTACTCTTCCGTTATTTAATCATTTATCTATACCATTATATAAGAGTAAAAGTAACTCCTCATCGTCCACGCATACTACTACACGATTTAAATTTGGTTAGAAAACTAATTTTGTCACGAAAGTACGGGTTAAGGAAGGACTTTAGAAAATACATACCCTAAGGGAAGTCGAGTAAAAGGGGTTCAATTCGTTTGTTAAAAGTAATGTATTTCACGAATTCATGAAGTTGGGAAGATGAAATTTGGCATATAAACTTCCCATTAAAAATTACTGAAACTGTGTTTAGAAATTTCACATCAGAAGAGGTAATTTACATAACATTCAAATTTCCCATTATTTAATTAGAAACTCTCACGTGAGAATCCACTTAAGTTGGAGGTGCGAATACGGCATATGAATTCTTAACTAAAAAAAGAAAATGGTTGTTTCAGTCATTTCGAAAATTCGCTCCTAAGAGGAAAAAGAGACAAGTTCTATATTAAAACTAGCCTTTGGCCAGCTGGGGGCTTCGCCCCCAGACCCCCGTATTTGCACGGCCTACGGCCTCGGCCCAACATCCCCAGATCTCATATTTATCATCCTTTGCTCCTTAATACTCTGCTTAATAACTCACAGTTTATTTTTTTTTATAGCAACCTTTGTTTTGTCAACCACAATTTATCGACTTATTATATAATGAATGGTGATGTTGGATTCTCATTTTCAGAGGTTTTTTTTTCTTATTTATAATTTTCAAAAAAGAAATCTGGGATTTTTGTTCGACCATAACTCTTGCATATTTGTAAGACAAAGGTCGATTCTTTTTCTTGTAACTTTGTAGTATTTCCACACCACCCCTGTGGTATCCTGCTACACACATACTCCTTTGAATGAAAGCTTTTCCTTCGTCATGTCTTTCGTATACTAACAAAACTGGAACGTAAGTGGTATTTGTGTCTGGGAAGGTTCGTATCATAGTGTCAAAATGAAGTTCAATATGATTTGTATTTGGACAGGCACCAAGCATTCTCCATAAAGAAGCTTAAAGGGATTTCTTTTTGCGTAAACTCTTATGTTACCATCAAGTATAAGTGAAAAGGGATTTTTGCAGCAGACATGTATACATCATACTCCGAAATGAAAGTCCAATGGTGTTGTTCCCTGGGTAATTCCATAGCTATCACTCACTAAAAGGAACTATCGTAGAAGTTGTGGGTATACAACATTCTTTACAAAAGCCGTTCCTTCAATTATTCTTTCAGACTGAACTAGTAATACAACTGAATCCCTTGATCGGACACGTCCAAGTGCGACGTACAGTTGGCCGTGAGCGAATACGTCACTCAGAAGACGTCCCATATAAATAACATTGGAAAGATTTTTCAGTTCCCCATGAAACCACTTTACGGTTAGAAATTTTCATTTCTGATGATTCACTTAGGTAAAGCTAACGAAAACGTACAGCATACCGAATTTGAAGTTTTTAGTCCAATTCTAAGTACCTAAAACATGAGATTATAGGTCCAGAAAAAGTCTCATTTAAATAACATGGGGAAATTCTTCATCTCCTCTTTAGACCCCCCCAAAATTAAAAATATTCACTTTTGGCAATTTTCCTGTGGGTTTGTCCCGAAAAGCTATAATCATGTCAAATTTAATCATTGTAGCCCTGCAGGAAGTGCTCAATAATTTGAGGGTGTAAAAGGTGTCCCATATAAATAACATGGGAAAGATTTTTCAGTTCCCTATAAAACCACTCTAAGGTCGGAATTTTTTACTTGTACTGATTTACTTAGGTGGTGCTAACGAAAATGTGTAACCATACCGAATTTCAAGTTTCTATTCCAATTCTAAGTACCTAAAACATGAGATTATAAGTTCAAAAAAAGGTCCATTTAAATAACATGGGGAAATTTTTCATCCCCTCTTTAGACCCCCTAAAAATTAAAAATATTCACTTTTTACAATTTTCCTGTGGGTTAGTTCCGGAAAGCTACAATCATGCCAAATGTAATCATTGTAGCCCTACAGGAAGTGCTCAATAATTTATGTCAGCTCATGTAGTTTTATATATAGTTAGGATTTCACGCTTCATTCAGAAAATGAAATGGAATGCAATTTTTGAGTTTTACGTCTCATGTTTATGCCGGCTACGCTAAAGGAGACTGTGACGATGAGCAATTAATTAAATGGTGAAAGAAACTGGGAGGAAATGGGAGAAACCCGGGAAAACCTACGCACACAGTGTTTGTCCACCACAAAGAACATTTGGCGGGAGAAGGGTTTGAACCCGGGACCCCATGCACCAGAAGTGAATGTTTAATTAAGGATCAGCTTAAGATGATGCTGCGAAATTCTTTACTTGAATTCTTAAATTCAAAAACAAGGTTTCACCTTATCCTAACCGTGCGAAGAATGGGCATTTCTGCTTATTTATATTTTATATACAGTACAACCCACAGACATTTTTTTTTTCGTATTTGACACATCAGTACTTCAAAAGAAATAATAGCAATGCAACGCATACAACCCTTCTCGCAAGACTTTGATGTTTATGACAGTATATAATGTAAAAATGTAAAATAATGCCCAAATACCACAATATGTACAATACTAAAATTTCTATAATGTAAATTTTCTCATTTGCAAGGAAAGATACATTATTATGTTACAATAAGATCCATTATTAAATCTTTGTCGGAGAAAGTCGACATTAACTCGATAATCTGCATGAGGAAGAAATGAAATGAATGCAGTACAAAACTAAAATCATGGCAAAAGTAAGCAAAAAATATTACATCTTAGTAAATACATTTATGTGAAGCTAACTAACTTCACATGGGAACACAAAAGAAGCAAAAATTAAAGTGAACATATAACGATATGGCATTATTATTCTAAGATAACTATACCTATCACTCATTTACGTCTGAATTCAAACAGAAATCAAAACTAAACTAACTAATCTCATATTAATATAAGTTGTTGTTGCCCCTAAATCTCAGGCTTCTCTGCAAACTGCCTGCACGCTAGCAACATCTTTTGGCGTCAGGTAAGATGCAGTACAGTTAGTTACAAGTATTAGTATAACAAAGACTGATGCGCCCTGTGCTTATAATAAGTATTAAGAATATCTACATATATAATTATATATTTAAATATAAATATTAACTTTAAGAATATGTATGTATTCTTAATATTTTTACCTAGATGTTTATGCAACCCGTAACGCTTCAATGTTTTGAAGTTTGCGCATTAGCGTTTCTAACACACTTGTGTGTTTATGCTTTGTAATAAGGATTGCACGACCTTAATAGTAATTTATCTATAAAAAAAAAATGATGCAAGTATATGGAAAGTAACTGGGATGCGAAGAATGTAAATCGGACGAAGTACACTGCTTCCAAGCTGTGATACGTTCTTCAAGATACAGAGTGCAAAATTATCCATAGAAGCTATAGACAACGAGGCTACAAAAGGTTCTTAATTCCGACAACTGCTTATTCCTCTTGAAATTGTTCTATTGCATTTCTTCATACAGTGTGGAAACAACAGAGTCACGATTGTTTTGTAACCCTTGCTACCTTGCCTTTGCTGTATCATTGCGCAACATAATGAGAGAACCTTTTCTACATGTACTCTTACTTATAAAAGCTTCTTAAATTCGATTAACTTCTCTTTGTTAATAACCTTCGAATGAATAAAACGCATTCATTGCTCTCTTGCTTTTTGTGGAAATAAATGTAGTCTTATGTATGGAAATGAAAAAAACTTTTTATTATCCAAACTACTTAAAAATACAGTATAAAGTTTTTCGCAATACAATAATTTACTTTTCCCTATAATTATGACCTAAGTGACAAAAACGCCTTGTTTTAAGACGAATGCATCAAGTTTGCATATCAAATTTCTGAATATCATCGGAAAGTTAGCTGACAAACAGTACATTTCTACTACTCGTATGTCAAGATACCCATCCACATGCAATACTTAACTAACTGCAGATATTTACGTTTAATAGTCGATATATTTTTTATTTTACTGAGAACATTTTCCTTCTGGAAATCCTTACCTAATCTTATTCAGGGCAACATTTCGGAATTATAACCAGCGTATCTGTATTCATTAATCTACTCGTGCCTAACACAAGCATCCCACAAGAATATCTATACATCCAAGACATCTAGTAACCACTCTTGTATTTGAAGATGATTAATTCATATTGAAAAATCTTACGTTTCTTTCAACATTTAATGTGATCAAATGAAGTTCATCCCAAGTTTTTCAAGAATAATCTGTCTTTCCTCAATCATAGGTTGGTAAGCAACATGGAAATTTTAAAACTTCTTCCTCCTTGGGAGAGTTGTTTTATACTTTGATACGATCCTTTCTTTGTAACTCCATTTAAATATTCTATGCTCGGTCTTCCGCTTCCTGGTTTTCCTTCTGCCTATCCTATCAACACGGTGATTCAATCGGAGTGCCGAATAAGATGGCCAAGCATGCTGTTCCTTCTTTTGCCTATTATCTTCATGATCTGTCGTCCTTCATTAGCTTCCTTTAGTATATCTTCATTCCTTTTCCTTTCAGTCCATGATATGCGCAGGATTCTGCCCCAACACCACATTTCAAATGCTTCCAACTTCGATATTTTAGCTTCACTCAATCTTCACGTCTTTGATTTCTACGCTCCATACCAGTCTTAATAAATCATTTTCGAACGAGAGAATATAATTCAAAAAGTCAGATAGGAAGTGCAAAATAATAATAATAATACCTATGGTTTAGAGAAAGTGGATATTACATTTGTTGAATCACACTAATATTAGATTGCTTCAACCAGATTGAAAAGCTCGTTAAGTGTAGGATCCTTCTACTCCAACAGAAACATATTTTTCGAGGTGAGACCTGCACCTTTTAACTCTCAACTCTTGGTCTTATTGGCAACCCTAGTCTACGAAGGTCTGCTAATAATTTACTATTTCTTTCAATATCCACATAAATAGCCAACATGCTGTATTTGAAACTACATATAACACAATAAAAGAAGTGTTTTAACGTATTACTGAACACCTGGAAAATTATGTACAATACGTATTAATTTCCGGAACTGATTTATCCTGGTAACATTTACAACAATTACAAATACCGTTTTCATCATTACACACACACACATCCTTCTAACGGTTTTTATCATACCTAGTAAACAATACAATATTTCAACTAGTAGAAAATCGGCGTGACTAATTTCAGAATTACTGACAAACTATTGAAGTCATACCATTAACTGATCATCAAAATAAATAAGTTCATTAAAAGTCAATGTTATTTCAACATAATTTTTCATTGCTATTCCAAAGGAATTATTCACTCGGGATTCACAGTTTTGAGAAACCAACAACACCTGAAAGCTGAGAAAAGAATCAAATAAACCTAAATACGGAGAAATAAGACAATTCTAAAGCTATTCTCTTGTAATGAACTATCAAACACAATAGAACTTTTAACTTAGTTACCCCTACGAACAAAATATCAATGAAGTCCGTTGGAAAATCATAAAATATAGGCCTACGTGTTACACGAGTTTACTCAGAAATTTATTTAGCTAGAGCTTATCTCAGACGCAACGCTGAAGGAAACAAATATACTAACACAAATCAAGCAACTTCTCTGGCACGTCACTGGATGTGACACAACTTTTCTACTGGTTAGAAGTACGTCCTAATTAACTTAGAAAACTTTCTTTGAACATAAACCACGTTAAAATGAAATGCCATGTCAGATACAGTCACCTACATTAATGTATACCAGAATCTTGTTGTTTTTCAGCATACGAAACAGACATCTGAGTTTTTCGTGTTGTACATTGGATTTAAAATCAGTGAATAACTAGCGAAAACACAAATATTTAAACACATTCCATATAAACATTATATATGTTTCACCTAAATAGTCTTATCTGAGTGACCTGTCTATAGACATGTTCTGCATCAGCGGTTCTCAACGTGGTCTACTGAACACAAGTGGTCCTTGAGATATACCCTTACTGTCCTCTTAGATTGAACATTAGTTCAAAAAATACTCAAGAAGTAAAATTCAATTGAAATGCGTATCACACACAATATAGTTCAGAATTTAGAACAGGGATGGATTATAAAAATTCTAATAGATTGTACATATGTATTATTCTGAAACAAATACAGTCATTCAATTATTAAACAGAAATTAACACATGTTTTGTTTCTTTAATAATGATAGAAAATTAAGAATCTTTAATAATGATAGAAAATTAAGAAAATTTTAACTTTCTTAGAAATATGAGTATATTGATATATATTCAAAACAATACATACAGATACTTATAAATTTAATGGAAACACCTTAAGTTACAAACAAGTCAGATGTAGGGTTGGCAACGGTCAGGAAGCAACCGGAATGCCGAGTTATTGTTGATGGAGTGTTGCGGCAAATTTCATAACATCCGGCACTATCTCAGTACCTTCGCAGCTTTGACAACGCTTCTCACGTGAAACTTGTAGTTTTCGGTTCATGTTCATTACACGTTATTCTTAATTTCATGTATACTATTACCTCCTCCACTTTGTTAGTTATATTATTTTACCATCCTGCTATATATATATATATATATCGCATATAAAACTAGTGATCATGCCACTAGTAGAAAGTGCCCACGCCTATATAAATAAATTTCTAATTGGCAATTTGTACTAATTTGAGGACGCTGAATAATAATAATAAAAAAAAACTATTTTAAAATATATCCGCCCACGCAGTCACGAGAAAAATGACCTCAAAGTTGGGATTCTTGAAGTACCGCTTATGTCAATGTCACAAGGCACCCACTTGAACACATTTCTAATTGAGCTTTTATACAGATTTGAGGATACTGAATTCAATGATACTATTTTTAAACATGCGCGTCCATGGGGTTCCTAAAAGTAATCTCAAACATGGAATATAAATAAGTATCCCAAATTTGAGATAATCTTTCTCATGATCGCATGGCCTGATATGTTTAAAAATAGTTTCATTGGATTCAGCATCCTCAAAGTAGCATAACAAGCGCAATTAGAAATTTATCTAAGCGTGCGTATTTTTTACTAGTAGCAAGATCATTAGTTGTTTGCTTTCGAAAGGGAGAAGAGAATGGTGATCCGTAGAATATTCTAAAGTTTAAGAAATATCGAGAAATGTTCTAATCAATTTACAATTCTAGTTAGTACTACTACCAAAACCAGCAGAGTAATGGTAAAATGTCCAGTTTCATCACCTTTTGGCTCAAAGGAAAATGGAAACTATGTTTCTGATGTCTGATTTGATTTGGGTTAAACGTCCCGTTCAGCAGCAAGGCTATATGAGACGTGGAGCTACTGATTAACGTAAAATCCCAACCACATGAGCTCCTGCCGGGAATCGATTTCTGACTTCTGAGTTCAGAGATGAATTAAGAGTAAGGATTTGGGATACCGTGGAACAAAATCCGGTAATTATATTTGAATATTCACTTGAATAATCATCACATATGATCCGGCATAAGAACTCTTGACTTCTTACGGCGTCACGAACCCAAGTCGTTGACTAATATATTTAAAAAACTGAATGTAAGTTTATGAAAACGTTTCCTATAGTGCGTCCAGTAAGAGAACGTCTCTGACAGCTCGCAGTGACATTGCCACTACTCGCGTGTCAAGGTTTTTTTCGGTGCAACTGTAGGGGCAATTTAATTAATGATATAAGACAGAGTGATCATGGTTGGTAACACTGGTATCAAAGTAGGGGCTGCAATGTCCCACCCCATGTGGTAAGAGACGTCAGAGACCATCTCTTGTTGGTCGTGCTATAGTACATTTAATATTTTTAAATTCTGCAAGTTCTCAGTTTATTACATCCTACTAACATATTAGACCATTATGAAGTTATAAAATTTCTTCTATTTTTTAAAAAATTCAACGGTGTTACTTGCCACTTGTTTTATTATGGAATTTAACATTTAGTGCTAAAAACAAATCAAACAATTATATGCATACTTTTTTAATATTTTGCTTTTCGCGTTGCGTACAGCTAAACAAATTTAAGTTAGCTTATTAATGTGTCTAAAATTTATAACAGCAAAGGATAATAATAATATTGTTTTACGGTTTTACCTAGTCATGAAACGGTATGAAGAAAACTGTATCACAAACAATTATGATAATAACAAGCAAAGTACAGAAAAAGTAATGACAATTATATTTTCAAAACTTGATATAACTACTTGTCGAACGTAAATGAATAAACCAGAAATATAGTCGCCAATCTTCTCTCCTTTTCAATTCATACACAAAAACAGGAATTACGGACCGAAGTGAAGGGAAAGACTGAGAATTAAGATACAAAAGAACCAAGGACTTATGACTTCTTACACAGATACTCACTTGCATAGGTCAATATTCCTTCAATAAAGATACTTCAACATCTTAAGAGTGTGAGAAAACAACATCCTTGAAAGAAGCATGTAAATATTTGATACTGGAAAATAAAGTTTTTTCTTTCTTTTTCTTTTTCTTTTTTTTTTTTTTTTTTTTTAACTTCCGCGTTTTGCGTGGAACTTAAGCTGAGACCATCAAATTCAATTACAGTAAAAGTTTCGAACTACTTACGTAAACTTTCCGTACTTCAACGAGAACAGAAATATAAAATGCAACTACGTAAAATCATTATAAGATAGATACTTCAGTGGAACTTTCATTTTTTCTTTCTGTATAAGGGAAAACTTCACCAGTGGCTCGAGTGTTTATTCGACTGCACTTTTTGCTTTACATTTAAACTGTTTCTCTGACTATTCTACATGTATGTTAATGGATCAAAAGCTCGAAAGTATGAAGCTTGAAAGTATCTATCATTACGCCGACAAATTGAGAATCCGAGGAAAAGCATGAAAAGTGAACCGAAGTTTGAAGATGATTCAACTTTGAATTATATTATATTGGCAGTAATTTTCACAGTAGATCAGTAATTTTTAGCACGATTTCCATCTTTACGGCGGTGGACTAACGGGCACAAAACCTGATAGAAAGATTAAAAAAAAAAAAAATGCATGATGGGATGAAGACGGTGGCAAAATTAATATTGTGGATGCTGAAATAAGGAACATGAAAACGTCTCAGTTTGTGTATATTTCAAGCATTTAATATTACGTTACTGGGAGAAAAAATGAACACTTCAGTTAATTATAAATACACTGCTATAACACCCACTTCAATCTTCAACATATATGTGTACGATAACTGAAATAAATTTAACGCTGGCGTTACTTATTTACCCATAGTTTTAAGAATAAGCAAACAAAAATTTAATTAAGACAAAACTAAAATTGGACCAACCAATATACACCGACATTTTGTTTTAATGAATCGACATTTCCATGAACTATCAAATTACTATGGAGAATATGCATCTCTAACAAGATATCAATTTAACAGAAGTAAAACTGGAACAACAAATAAACTCCAACGTGTTACCTTTATATATTTAGGGATGCGCACGAGTCAAGATTCGAGTCGAGACTGCTCGTAAAAATCTCGACTCGACTCGAATGTCTCTAAAAGTTTTTTTTAAAAAATATATAATTTTTAGTATTATTTTGAAGAAAGTATTCACTCAGGAACAGACTTGAAACCAATTTCGGAATTTATGTCTTTAGAAAGGTACGGAACGCATAAACTTAATAGTTAATTTTTCGAGATCAAGATATAATTTTCAACTCATTAAAACTAATAATGTCGTGATATCTGATTGTACTTCAATATAATAATAATAATAATAATAATAATAATAATAATAATAATAATAATAATAATAATAATAATAATAATAATGATATTCGATTATCTAGTTTGTATAAAACTATTATCGTAGCCTATATCTAGTTTGTATAAAACTATTGCGATAAAGTAAACTTCATAAATTCTCTGTATGAGCAATTGGCAGTCTATAGTAATTTAGTATAGTTATAATTATTGTGCTTTCGTTCCCATGAACGCAATAGGGCTACATAACTTCTGGATTATTCGCTTTCCCAGACGACCATGTTTCCCAACGGTAGTGACATTTTTCAAAAAGATACGTCATGTCACAAGGCCAGGGAGTGTGATGGAGTGGTTCGAAGAACACAGGGGTGAGTTCCAAATGATGTGCTGGCCCCCCAACTCGCCGGATCTGAACCCAATAGAACACATCTAGGATGTGATTGAACGTGACGTCAGAGCGCATCACTTCCCTCCTCGGAATTTATGGGAATTGGGTGACCTGTTTGTACAGATGTGGTGCCAACTCTCTCCACGACCTACCAAGGATCACTGCGTCGGTGCCAAGAAGCGTCCCCGTTATTATCCGTGCAAAAGGTGGACATACTGACAATTAGGTAGGTAGTCATAATGTTCTGACTGATGTGTGCGTATATTTTGTCTCGACTCGACTCGTGCGCATCCCTAGTTATATCTTTAAATCAAAACTGTAATCAACTACCACATTACTACAGCTGACAAAATGAGTTATGCTCTAGTTCAAAATAAAGGCCAAGTTTTACTCACCAAATGCACACCTTCCAAGTTTAAACTGGATAACTATTTGAATTACTTATGCTACTTTTTCACTAGGAAACATCGTACTATCATCAACTGGAAAAAGCGACAGGAATTACTGAAAGTGCCATCCAGTTAAGAAGTAAAAGGGACGCAAATGCTGAGTAAATCGTTTCTTTCCTTTAGATTACCACAGTATGCATTATTTGCAAATGTATAACGTAATTACACTGAAAAATGATTACACCTCAATAATTTGTCTGTTCCGTCCTAATAATAAAACTGGTATATGATTTACACACACACACACACAAGAAAAAGACAAACTACAAATTACCACAGTATATGACATTGTAAAGTTTCATTAATAATACATTTAAGCCATTTTAATATTTATATCTATTGTTCAAGACTAGCTAAAATGAACGATAAGAAAAAATGTCAACTATTCTGCTACGAGTCTTGTTATTCAACATCTTTGCTTTTCATCTTTACAGCTATCGAGAACGGAGCAACATTTTAACAAAGCTCGTTTTGGCTACTACATCAAGAAAAGCTCAGGCTCACTACAGTTTACACCTGTAGATAAATCAGAATTTTGTTCAGAAATCAACGAAATATGAAATATGTTTGCCAATATCCTCTTTGTAACGTTTTCAATATATCACTGCGTCTGAAAACTGGAATATTCCATGTTATCTATCGCCGGATTTATTTAAACTTTAAGAGAATCAGTACTGTGCACGTTATCTAGCTGAATCACTGAAAGCTCCCTTTCCCTAAACTAAAGAAACTAAGCAACTTTCTCGCAACAATTAATACATACACACACATAAGCAAAAATGCTTCGATGTCACCAAAAACATTTCTTTTACACCAATGCCAAGAGTATAGAATATGTTGGGTAGATAATTCAGTAATTTTATCAATATACAGACTCAAAAGCAGCGACATATTTATAGTCAGAACAATATCTTCTACAGTAATAAATTATCCGTTTATAAAGGCATTTTGTTTCCTCAATTTATCCTAAATATAACAAAATCACTGCACAGATGTGTAGGGTAAACAATAAAAGGGGAAAATATGAATAATTTCTTAACATGAAATTATGAAAATTCTTGTATTAAATACAAAAATATTAATCTATTAATAAATATTGGAATACAATCCCAAACGACATTTATGTTAGAAAAAGGTGTTACAAATATTCCCTTGATTTGTGTACGATTGCCGTAACAGCGTAAATAATGGATTTTTGAAGGCCCTACAAAATTTGCATGTACAGTATTTGAACATGAATGTAATTATTAAGATATTACATGATAATTTTTTGCAACCGAATTCTGGTAAGTGTTGTACAATTTCTGCCAAAAGGTAAAATTTTTCAACTCCGTTTTAAGCTACAGCAAAATGTAAAAAGAATTTGCAGATCGAAGAATTCGTTCGCTGATTTACAATATACGAAACTTCTACACATCTGGATCTATACTGTGTGTATAGTAGCCTATAGTACGAAATAATACTACGATTTCTAAAGGGAAACATGTGGGTCGTGGCACGTGACCTAACTAGTCTTGTCGCGGAATATGTTGTGGGGAAAAGGACGGGTACACGCGCGTGCGACATTCAAGTTTGAGGAGGAGCGGTCCCCACGGCAAAAGGTCAGATCAATACTAGGCAGAGCGTGCCAAGTTCTCAGCCCGTAAAGCGTTAGAGGATCTAGCGCAACAACAGCAACTTCCTCTGCAGCTACGGAGACTGCTCCGGAAAGAACATAACACACAATCAACTTACAAGAAAAATACACATTTCAACTCATTGATATTTTGCTATTATACTTTATTACATAGTTTGTAATTATACAGCTACTGCATCTAGAAGTGCAGCGTATTATCTATTCAATATATATTATAAATATTCTCAACGGAACTTGCTCAGTTCACAAAGAGTGCTCTGATGCCCAGAATTCACTATATCAAGAGAGAAAGAAAAATATTACTCAACTACGCCCTGCATTCAGCGTATTCTTACATTTGCTGCAATGAACTACAAAACACGTATCAAAATATTTAAAAATCAAAGAAAAAAATAATACTGACAAAGTTTCGATAAGAATGTTGATACATATGAAAAATGTAAGTCCATAAAATATTTTTCTTTAGAATTCACTGCAGCTAGAATTTCTCGGGTATGAATACGACTAAACATTCATATCAAATAAAATGCCTTCGCCAGAGAATAGAATGTAATTTGTCATTTGAAGAAAACAGACTCATAGCCTCTCAAACTGAGTCAATGAAACCTGCATCAAAGCTTATGAGCTGCTTCGTAGAAGGAATTACGTCTGTCTCATTCGACTAAACCCATTTCACTAAATGATACAGGATTTTATAACTGCATATATTAAAATTATTTATAAGAATAGTTCCAAACAAACATGTTAGCTATTTTAAACTGAAACGTGTAACAGTAGAAAAACAATCAATAAATAAATAATAATAATAATTAGCTAGACGATTACATGCAAGTAAGTTTTCAATTATATATTCTAATGAAGTTCACACAATACATAGTTTCTCTACTTACTTTTCAATATAAGTTCTAGATACTTGATATTTAAAACTCTTAATTGACAAAGAAAATCCAAGTTTAAAGAGATCTTTTCTTTTTAAGTACATTATAGAGGTGACAACCTCTAAGCTAAATATATTAAACATTAACTTATAGAAGAAAGCAAATATTGGTTAATCTTTAATAGTAATAATAATAATGTGTATGTGTCATCAGCTTTTCGCATAGAAAGGGGTCATCTTAAGCAACTTACTATGGTATACAGATAGATCTTGGCAAATTTAATCGCGTACGAAGCTTTTCTATTTACATTTTCGGCTCGGGGGAGGCTACAATACATACGAAAATGTCATGTTTCTCGCCGCTTCTAAGAACATATTACCTATATGGAACCTCTTCTCTTTCCATCTTGGTTCTGAATTCTGACCCGGAAACGACGGATGCTTTGAGCTAGTACATAATAATTAGGGATGGCCAAACTTTTCCGGAATCCGGATACCAGAAAATTTATTTTCCGAAATCGAATTCCGGATTTTTTCCGGAATGGTTGACAAAACCTGCCCTACATTAATGTGAATTTATTCTCTAGCAAACTGAAGTGGGAAACGTAGCAAAAGAAAAGTAGTATATGACGAAATTTGTTTCATCTTCCTATTACTGTAAAGAAGTCACAGTCTATTCGTACAAGAATAAACATTTTAAATCTTATTTTACTCTTAAAATACGTATATTTATGAATCAAACAATTAAGTATTTATGAATTATTCAGTTTACGTAGTGATCCTCCAGAAATAGCTTTTCATCAAATTTCGAAGAATTTCGAACTATCACTAGGACAATAATGCCTTCTCAACTGCAACAAAACTCATTAATTTGTATAAAAGCAATGAATAAGATACTTTAATCCTATTTCAAGATTACACGACTTCATAGTCTGAGGCACACCAAACGCTTGATGGAATGATGAACTTAAGATCTCCCAGGAGTGTCATTGGGATAGTGCACTTCAAACTTGAAAACTAACTCTACGAAGAAAACAGCCAAAGACAATACCTTGCACAACTTCCTTTCATAATGGCACCTACGGGAAAATGTAATCCTATCAAGGACCGAAAGAAAAATGTCACTCTCATGTGCAAACTTTTCCTTTCCTTTCTTTTAAAAAAAGATTATTTTAGTAACACACACACAAACATTGAAAGCACTACAAACAAAACGATGCTTTCGAAAATAAAAGATTTGTCTTTTGAACAAAGGAAAAGAGACAAGGAAAAACTAGAAAAGAAGAAATGACTAAAAGCATATGCTGCAATAATAGCATACTGTATTCAATATGGCGTATTAACTAACAAAAGAACCTAGCTTTCTGCTGTATAATTTTTCCTAACTTTTCTCTCTACGAAAACACAAACCACTTGATTTTCAATGTTACATTTTATTAGCTGAAACATTCACGGTTTATTTACGCTACTAGAAGAAAACCATGTATCATTTACTTAAAATAGGTGTGCAGCGGCTCAACAGAAGTGACATCTGGTGTGAGGGATATATGGTTCAATCCTAGGGCGTTTGAATTCGTGATGGACAATTGTCAGTGAGCATTCTCTCGTTTCCTTCCGTATTCTTATTGCACTAATTCTTTAATAATAATTCGCTTTTACTGAAGGACCTCCCTTATGGTTACATGGTTACGATTCGAGCTTCTACGTGGGAAACCCAATTTCGATTCCCGGTAGAAACTAATGTTGCTTGGATCTCACGTTAAGTTGTAAGTACACCAATGGTCATATGAGCAATGGTGCTCAAAAGTGACTTTAAACTCAAAACAGAACTCATCATCCGTCTCCTTTAGCAATGGGCAAAATCATAGGACGTTCAAGATTTTATTTCTTTATTGTGATTTATGAAATGAAATGAAATTTTTGAGTTTTACGTCCCACGGTTATGCCGGTTAGGCTAAAGGAGACGGTGAAGATGAGAGATGAATGAAATGGTGGAATGAAGAAAGTGGGAGGAAACGGGAGCACCCCGAGAAAACCCACGCACACGGTGTTTGTCCACCACAAAGTTCACTTGGCGGGAGCAGGGTTTGAACCCGAGACCCCAAGCACCAGAGGTGAACGCTCTACCACTGAGCCACCGCGCCCCCCCCTATTGTGATTTATATAGATTAGAATCATGAAAAGATCAGCATGACGTACAGTAAGTACCCCTTCTTTTCTGTGATTACCATTTAAGATCATAGGTTTCTTTAACTCCTTTACTAACCTCGTTCGTGATGCCTCCATGAAACATGACAAAAGTTTCGTTACATTTCTCACTGATACAGGAAGTTCTAAATTTAACGTTTGTTGTTAGGTTCAAATTACATATAATCAAATTAAAATTTCTTTACCGTTGCATTTCAATAGTCAGAAAAAGAATATTTATAAAATTTAGGCTACTACAGTAGTAAGTAGTCCACTTCCAAATAAATTCAATAACATTTTATTTAACAGGACAAAAGTTTTTCGAGTTCCGAAATGTATACAAAATATGAAAAAATTAGAAATCTCGAGGGACAGAAAACGATAAGACACCTGTAAAGAATCGTGATAAACATTAAAATTTAAAAGTCTGTATAGCACAGAAAGATAAACACGGTAAAATTACTGCCCACTTTCAACCACACTTGGATAGTACTGTTTATCATTCTTCATGGAATTTCCGTTGAAGATAACAAGGAGAAAGGATCTTACATTTTGTTTTTCATTAGACTGCCTGAAACACTGGTCCTTGCACGATACCTATGCTATCATTTAATTTCAGATTTTAAGCATTTAAATCCGTAATTTATTTTAATCCTTTGTGTAATTTATTCTAAAAATATTTTTCGACAAAAGGAGCTTGATGACGAAATGAGTTAAATATCAGAAGTTCTGAGTTATGTTTTAAATTAGTTATACAATAAAACTCATTTATTCCATGTTAATCCCTCAGTTTGTAGTTACGACGAAATAATCCCTACTGGGAGTTTCTACAGTGTTATATCAGCAGGTATAGTTAAAATGTATTTATTTTGAAGGTAAAACATATACTCTATATCCTCTGAAGATACTTAAAGCATTTTTTATTTATTTTGACTTTTGAGATAAAACATAGTAAACTTAAATTTCTTGCAGAATTACAAATATGTAATATATATTATTTTACTACTTAAAGTAAGATAAACATGCTTCACTGAAGATAAGATATTTCTTTGTTCCTCTTACTGATCTAACAATGGACCACTTTATCGCCCTAATTCCACAATTACTTAACAGGGAATAAAGATAAGTTACATCATCCGGTGAAAGAAAAACAAAATACGATAACGTATCTTCGACATGTATTAATAAAAGTATTCATTATGCCAGACAAAAATTTCAAGGACACAATCTTGACTGACCTGTTCATCTCTTCGAAGAATTTTGCTTAAATAGTTATTTTTATTATTATAAAGTGCAATCTGTTGAATTTGCACACAAAAGAATTTCTCGTTCTTACTATGTACTGGACCCATATTAATCTACTGCGCGTTGGAAAAAAGGAGATTACTTCATTTAAATGATATATTACATTCTTCGCTCTAATCGAACTGGAATCAATCAAGCAAGCAGCAGAGAGCGAATAGCCGAATAAAGTTGCCAGCCAACCTGACTCTGCTCTCCTACAATAAATCAATCATATTAAAATGGATAGAATTGCATCAACAATTCTTTCAACTTACATAATATGTTATTAAGGTGAAATACTTTGAAGGCTTATATATCGAATTCATTGGTATTCTTTTGCTCACAAGTAAATACTACACTATTTCAAATATGCTGTACCGCTTCAAATGGGACTTGCCGCCATACTATGATTTCTTAGCACACATGACTATTTAACTACATTATATAAATACAAATAGGATTACCTGTAACTGGATCACCATCTTTTCAGCAAGTTTCCGCCTTGAAGATCTGTTTTAAGTAGGTTTCATTGTTGTAAATATACAACTTGGATGTGAGTTTTCACATGTTATTTGCGCATACTATTTCACATATTCATATTTACACGGGTCGAATGTCTCATCTGATTTGTAAATACATTTAATAGGAAGCGTGAACATTGGTGCCACGAGTGTATTCATTTTTTTATTAATAAGGAAGACCTTCCACACATGACCATTACCTGAACGGTTTGCACCTTCAACTTCTACAGAAGGTTGTCCGCTTTATGTCGGAACATTTTTGACGGGTACTCTCTTTAAGAGATACTGTGTGGTCACCACCGATATGTTGTATTCGACCCCCAGCATTCTGGACTATCATACGGCATGGAATTCTGTCCCACTCCTCTCTGCAAGCTTTCCAAAGACTATCCAGGATGCGCGGAAGGCGGTGTTGAACACGTCGTTTCAACAGTCCAAGTGCGCAAAAACCCATTGGATTGGCATATGGGCTTTTCACAGGAATGTCTTGAAACGGAATGACACGAATTCCTAATCACTCTACCATTTTCTGATAAAAACAGTGATGTTCTGGCGGTATTACTCGAAGCCTTGTTCACATGGATAATCACCTGGATCGTGTCCATTCCATCCAGTAACAACCATAAAGCCACAAGGGAAACTTTCCCTGCACTGACGAAGTTGCTGCGCCGCTTGCCGCCAATGCCACGGTAAGTGATCGCCCAAATGTGACCATCAGCAGTAAGATGGACATGGTTCATCCATAATGGTAACTTTCTTCCATTTGGAACCCACTATATACTTTTCATATAGTTTCTTGCAGTTTGTCTTACGTTCGGCAATGTGACACTGTAGCAAGTGATATACACGAGCCTTCCGTACACACTTCATCCTGAGGCGCTTGTGAATTGTTTTGTTCACAGTTAACGGTGCGAGGTGGAATCCGTGGCCCATATCGCACTAAGTCGGGGAATTTTCTTGTCATGTCAATCGACCCATCCCCCTTAACACTACGGATGTCGGGGTTTGCTTGCAGCCCTACTCCTGGTGGTTTTCGTGGGTGAATCTTTCGCAAGGGGAGCCTGTGGTATGGAAGAGCTACAATAGCTTTTGCAGTAGTCACCTCGAGTGTTAACCCATTCTTCCAACACTGCTTCACAATGCGTACGTTCAAAAACTTAGCATGGAAAAGAGCCATTACATAACCCTACCAATACCGGTTGATTTTCGGCGCCATTTGATAACACCTACGCAACTACAAGGTCAGACACAACACTACTCCCACTAGCAAACTCATAGTTCCAGGATGATATGCCAGGTGGGAGCACCAAATCGAAAACGGTCGGATATACTGCGAACAGCCTTCAGTATATATATACGAGGGATAGCCAAAAAGTTCATAATAGTTGCGGGTACTATTACATACTCACAGGAGGAGTGTATTAATGTTCCCCACGGTCTAGCAAACACAATACATCTGAGATAAAACCTTAATATCCATTTTAGCATAAACAATATGATGATGGGAAAGCAAAGAATAGGAAAATACGATCGTCAACAAAAGTGCACACCCGTTGGCAGCATGTTCTTTTGAAGTTGAACCTGCATCCAATTTACTGCGAAGTTCCCGCTCCAAAATACGGACATATGTTTTGTTCCAGCAAAAATATATACATTGTTACGAGACAGTACTCTCTGTTAGAGACACGACAGTCGTCTTAAGAACAAACATGAACTATTTTCAGTTGACACGTATTTAGCATAGAAAATATTTTCTACAGTTTGAAAATAAATCTGCTATAGAGTAGGGGAAGGTCCCTACATAGAGGCCCAAAAGTAGGTATACGCCCCTGCATTGATCAAGTATAATATTCTTGTTCATGAGTTTATTTGCTTCGGCTCTTCCGAGCTTAAGATGTAAGTAACACATTACAAACAAATAATAAAGAAACTAAGTCTACCTGAAGGATAACAATAAGAAATGATATAAAATTCAATGAGCTGATCAGTACGGTACTGTATACTACTTTTGTGCCACCCTGTATATATTAGGGCCGGAAAGTGCAATTTCATGTGCGTGTGAGTGTGTGTGTCGGAGTATCTGCTGCATCAGAATAAGTAAAAGACAAATACTGAAATCATACTTTAGAAAATTCCCTTTTAACGGCGGTCGTTGTCTTCTCTTCTTAACCCAAAGACTGCTGGGTAATATTTATTTATGTCCATTTACTGCTAATTGAAATGTAGTGAAATGTCAATTTTACGTCCACGATTATGCTCTGACGTAAGGCTAATGAAGACGGGTCATTAATGACAGAAAGTGATAATCGCCCATCAAATTTCACGGACATCACACGCCAAAGGTAAGCATATTGATACTAAGCTCCGTGTAATTGTTAAATATGGTCGTAGTTTTCCTGATATCGTCTTGTAACTCTGTTCGCAATTCTTCCTCCAAAATTGTACTACTCGTGGCTATTTTGTTAGCTTACGCGTATTTGGCACAGGAGACCCGGGTTCGGTTTCCTGTGGAACCTCATGTAGTTCCGAATGCACATTCAACTACGGGTGCACATTTCATACAGTCTCGGTATTGAACAGGACGCTAAATTCCAAATCAACCAACCACTCATCCTCCAGCAATTTGTTAGTCTCACATTACTATATTTTTATAGAAACAACACTCGGGGAATTTATTATATCCAAATACAATCAACTTTCACTTCAACGCTGGAGGTACATATAGTCGAGAAGATAGCAATGACAAAAATCGCTATACCGTACCACATGGTAGAAAGCTTTTTATTTGCATTTTATTATGGAATGGAATATTCTCTTTCGAATTCCGATTGATGCCACCTCGGCATCTTTGGGCAATTTTCAATATTACGTCACTGTTTCACACTTCTAATTTACATAGTAAACGCTTATGGATGAGTTAAAATCTCTGTAACACATCAACCGTACAAAGTAAAAAGACAATATTTGGCATGATACATGTAGTCGGACCTTTACACAAGTTGGAACATTTGAGCTCATTCGTAGCTAAGTGGTTAGCGTACGCGCCTTCGGCGTGTGAGACCCGGGTTCGATTCAAGACGGGAGCTCATGTGGTTCGGATTCCACGTTAATCAGTAGGTCCATGTCATACATAGTTTCGCTGCTGCTGAACGGGACGTTAAACTTAAAGTCAACTCAATTCAATTTTTAACATTTTGGTGACCATTTCTAGTATGGCAACAATATAGTGACGTCATAACTTTGAAAAAATATTAATTTAAAAAATGCGCTTTAGTAATTCGCTATAAACAAAGTATTTAAATAAATTGGACCAAACTAAAGGAAATAGCAAAGAAAAACATAAAATAAATATTTCTTACTCATGAATAAGCATTACAGTAAAACTTGTATAAAGATAAAAAGTGAGTTAAAGATGTTTCTGTTACCCTAATACGTACAGTGTTCTTTTTTCTCCTCCTATGGACTGGAATGTTTTCTTTTATATTCCGAATGAAGCTATCCTGCCAGCGCTGCGCTATTTTCAGTGTGTCATCACTAGAGTCCGGATTTCCATGCATAAACCAACCCCGAAATATGCACGAAAAATATAAAAAATTTCAATAGCTTACAAAAATATATAATCTTAATGACCTCTGTTGCTTGAACTATGAAGGTATTCCGTAGGTTTTCTTCTGTAAACAATCGCCGTTTATCAGTAATAACACTTTTGCAGATTGAAAAGTTACTTTCTACATCAGCAGAAGTCACTAGTGCATGTGAAAAACATCAAATGTCTTCTTGAGTTAGGTCCTCTTCCAATTTCAAGTTTTCACCATTAACTATATTTGCAATGTCACAGATTGTTTTGTACCCGGGATTTTTGCCTAATACGTGGTTAAGTTTATCTGACGCTATTTTCGCAACACCGGGAGTTTCACTGGACGAAGTCTGCGATAATCCGCCCAACAAGGAGAGTGAATGCAACAAAGCATTGGTACGGCATTCCAACTGTCTGATAATTTCAGGTATTTTGTTGTGGTAAGTGCTTGTGTGTGCACTTAATTTTGTTCTCAATCCCACCTGCAGAGAAACATTTTTGTGATACATAAATAGCAGTTGCGTCATCAGAGTTTAGTGAGTTTACAACTGTCTTCATTTAATTTAAATTTTCTGCATAATACGACATAGCTTCTAGCCACGACCCTCACCGGGTTAAAACTGGTTGCGGAGGTAGCGGAACATTTTCCATTACTTCGCGAAAGATACGTACGCGCGATGGAGTTTTCATAAATACTTTCGTTATATTTGATACAAGCGCGTGTACTTCCAGATATTGGCATCTGATTTTTTCTACTACACGATGAAGACTGTGTGCATGACAGGTCAGGTGGACTAATCTTGGATACAACATATTTTTATTCTATTATTCTACACAACGTTTTATTCTACAAAGTTTATTCTGCGTTTACAGAGTAATTCAGTTCACTTTAAATACAACCTACTTTCTTGTGATATAGTCTGAAATATGCTAGTATGCAGCAATAAAATTCGGGAATATGCAGTATCCTGTAAAGTTTACGAAATATGCATGCAGATCGAAATTCACTCAAAATATGCACTTATATGCATCTCAAACGAATCCTTACAAGTCAGTTGGAAAGACAAAAATATTTTCCATACGTTTCTGCATGTTAATATAAATATGCATTTTGCATATAAAGCCTTTCCGACTAGTCATCACTACTGACAATTTTACTGGGGAAAGTAATATTTATGTACCGTTTGTTTTAATGATTCGCAATTTTTAATGTTATCTCCCGAATCTCTTTCAGGGCGGGGAGAATGATAGGTACGGCAAACACAGTGGCGTAGGGAAGGTGGGCCAGCCCCCCCAAAGAGGTCCGACAATGTACTTTAGTACTTTGATGTTTGTACTTTTTTTTATATTTACCTATAACAGCACTTGCCCCCCCCCCCAAACACATCCTGGCTACGCTACTGGGCAAACATAATCTCCTGAAACTTATATTGACTGCTAGAATATCAGGGAAATTAATATTTCTTGATTTATTTCCTTACAGCATGTAAATATCTCTGCAGCCGTTGAGATATTTTTAAATATACGTATAAGGAATGTGTAGTTTTTATTTTATTTTATTTATTTATTTGTAATTTTATTTTACATGTAAGTGATGGAGTCTAATTGCTTTTTCGATTGTGGGAAGGATGAACAATTGGTAACTGCTGGACAACCGGGGATTCTCTCTATTACTGATGCACGTAAACGTAGGCAAGATGATCTTTCTAGATTACAACGTCTTCTTCAAAATGATCCTAATTCTTCAATCAGATTCCATAGGACTTGCACATCACATTACACGTGCTCAAAAGAGAGCAAATCTTGACAAATCATAAAAGAATTCACAGCCTATACCAAGTTAAAGAAGGCCATCAACGTCATCCTTCCACTTTCAGAAACAGTGTGCAGAACGTGATCCTAAACGCGCGCTTATTATCAATTTCATTCAACAATTACCATCACAGAAAAACCACTGGAAGAGGAGCAACTAAAGATATGCGAGGAACTAGGTGATGATCTGGCTGAATAAGTGCGGATAGGGATACAAGGAGCTACAGCTGATTTCACACACATTAGATGCAATATACCACGTGAATTGTTGATGTGCTTTTGTAAGTAAACGAAACAGAAAGTGCTAATAAGCAACGGAAAACATTTTCTCAGTCCACGAATTCAGCTTTATCGTTTGTCGATGAAAAGATGCTAAACGATCCAACTCACATGTGGACTTCTATTGAACTATACGAATTATACAATAATAGTGCTTCTTATGTGTCCCGAACTACTCGTTCGAGAGTGATTCAAGATATAATTGAGTTCTTTGAAGACGATTTAGTGACCATGAAAATCCATGGATCCGAAACTTTAGTTTGTACCGAAACCGACACTGATGAAAGTGAACTAATTCATACAGGTAGACGATTGTTTCTTCTTTTGTATGGAGGCAAGAAAGTCATTCCAATGAACCAACCACGGTATCACTTATTCATATCTAAGAAAGATACTTTCCCCAATTTGAAAACTTTACCTCTGAAGGACAAATCTTTGAATGAATATTTAAAACGAGCCCACTTGCAAACCATGTTTTGGAAAGTAGCACACACACGAAGTCCGCCAGATGTAAATTTTTCCTGGAATGTACGTGAGAATACTTGTTGCCCGATTACGGGCATTGACAGCATATCTCCAACTAAACTCATCGAAATCGTTGCTTGGAGTTGTGTCAGCTGTAATTCAGTAACTGTAGTTGTAAACATGGAAAACTGTCATGCAGAACATGTTGTAAATGTAGTGCATCTGAAAAGTGTTTGAACGGATTTACCATGGTTCAGAAAATTGGAAGTGTAAATGTTCATGTTCAGAATATGATATTGATTCTGAGTTTATGGACCCTTAGCTGAAGAGCTGAAATGTTTGTTTAAATTTGTTCGTATATTATATTTAATATTCAATCACCCGCGTTTGTAAAAAATGAAACTGGATGGAATTTACAATTTCTGTGTTTGTATAATTCTTATTTTTAGTTATTATATAAAAGCAAAAGCAAGAGATTTATTAAAGAAAAAAAAAAAAAGCTTACTGCTACAAGCCCTTCTAAAAGTTTTACTGTAATGTTTCAGGGTATATAGTTTTCTTTGCCATTTCCTTTAATTTGGTCCAATTTGTTTAAATACTTTGTACACAGCAAATTATTAAAGCGCATTTTTTAAATGAATATTTTTCCAAAATCGTGACGTCATTATTTTGTTCCTATACTAGGAATGGTTACCAAATTGTTAAAAATTGAGTAGACTGAGTTTAACGTCTCGTTCAGCAGCAGTGACACTATGTGTGACGTGGACCTACTGATTAACGTAGAATCCGAACCCGTCTTGAATCGAACCCGGGTCTCCCACGCCGAAGGCACGTACGCTAACCACTTAGCTACGAAGGAGCTCAAATGTTCCAACTTGTGTAAAGGTCTGACTACATGTATCATGCCAAATATTGTCTTTTTACTTTGTACGGTTGATGTGTTACAGAGATTTTAACTCACCCATAAGCCTTTACTACGTAAATTAGAAATGTAAAACAGTGACGTCATATATGAATTGCCCAAGAATGCCGAGGTGGCATCAATCAGAATCTACAAAAGGACATTCTATTTTATAATAAAAAGCAAAGAAAAAACTTTATACTACATGGTACGCCCCCCTCCCCAAATCTGCCCGACTCCTAGTCCATCATGGAAAAACTCAGTACATTAGCAATGTCCCTTTCCATCTCCATTTTGATATTTCTGACATGAAATGTTCGTGGTGTTATTATTGAAATTGAAGCGTATCACCAGTTAGTACTCATCACAGACAGATAAATTGTCTAAAAAAGACGTTATAATGTGTAACTGTAACAAAGTTTACGCTTCCTTCCATTATTACAACTTCAAAATATTCTGCGTCTTTTAATAGCCTAAAACAGTACGTAAAAATTTAGTTGACACTGCATGTGTTATAATCACGACACTGGAATGCCAAGAAATTATTCCAATGTCGTACATGTAAACCAGACACTGCAACGACAAAATTACATACTTCTATGACATTTAAGACGTCTAAGCATTCAATCTTTATGAAAAAAGGAGCTATTTATAAACGACGATTTGCTTTCTCACGAAAAGTATTCCATTACAAAGATTCGTTTTACGGTCAATATCTCTTCCTTTTCTTCACTCAATACGTGTTTTGCACTTTGAAACCAACGAAAATAACGCATTCCACTTAACTATGCAAACCGAGCAATGACCTCTTGTCACGCACACCAAGAACTACGAGGAATCGTTTGTTGAAGCGAAGGTCAACAGTAGGTCACAACAGGAAAATCGTCAATAGACTACCTCCACATAAAAATAAATAAATAAAAAAATCTAAAAACAAATAATTTAATAGTTTTTTCAAGTAGAAATCAGTGGCGGCTAATGTTAGCGTTGCAGCGTTGCGCAACGACCAAAATATTTCAAGAAAAAAATATTATTATCAATAGTAGTAAAGAACAGAAAAAATATTTTTAATACTCGCATATATACACTTTAAATAACATAATTTTTACTTCTGTAACTGCCCGTTCCGTTAATCCGTTTTAAAAAGCGAAAAATAATCCGTCACAGAGTCTCTAATTTATATTGTGTTGCAGCGAGCATACAACGACCAGATTCCTTCAGCGCGGCAATTGGAGCAAATGTTAAATCTCCTTTCCCCTATCTCAGGAGTTAAAGGGTCTGGTCGTTGCAGTGCTCCTGCAACACAGTATGGTTTCCAGTGAATGAGAAAGTTTTTCGCGCTAAATGAGCTTTCTGAATCTTATTTCACTAGCAATTAACAAGAGGAATTTGTTTTTATGCATTCATATTTATAAATTACGGGATCATACTGAAGCAAATCAATATAATGACAATTAAAAAAAGTGATTGCAGAATTACAAAATAAGAAAGAAAAAATATCTAGTAGAGGAGAAAACAAATGAAAGTACACTCGCATTTACAAGTTAATTCTTAGCTTATATTGATAATGAAGGCTTCTTCTACAGTAATTTGTGAATCAAATATTAATAAGTCAGTATGTAGAATCGCTCCCCCCCCCCCTCTGTGGATAGTATTTTGGTATAAACATATTTCTTTTATAAAATAAGAATATTTTATACTCTTGATAATTTCCACATAAAACTGTATGATGGGGAACGCCAGATAGAATTTGGGACTAGTTAGCAATGCTCAGGGGCGTATCCACGACGGGGTCCACCGGGTCCGGACCTCACAAAAATTTCGAAATTTGACTAACATTTGTAGACTTTCTTAACGAACTATACTTGTTTAACAGAGAAATGATTAATATACGCTAAATATTTTATTTTACGCCTCATCATGTACTCTTTCTTTTCTTATAGAAATAATCGTTCTATAATTTTTTCTAAAAATATAGGTGACATATTGTTCCTATATCTCGCGGTTTCAAGGTTGCTTTCCAGAACGTATGACATTTATAAACATTGTTTCGCCTCATGTGGAAGTATATTGTGTTCGTCGTGAATTGCGTAACAACCAAGACGGATGATTTGGAATGTAGTTTTTTTCTTTTACGCACATGTGTGTGTGTGTTGATATATGAATAGGGTTGCCAACTCTGTAAAATATAAAAACCGGCACTTCCTCAAAATTCTCTATGATATGGGTATTAGCGTGAAGTACCTCTGTTCGGACTTATCCATGGAAAGGAAATGTACTATCGTGAACAAAAGTGCATTAACGCATATATTCTGTACGTCCTTAGAACATTCACTAATAAGCTTAATAGATACATTGTGCTATAAATGAGAAACTGAAATTGATCAATCGGCATTGATCAATTTATTGTATTTACCAGTAACTACCATTTCTTTAAAATTATCGAAAGAGATGAACAAAAGTATAATAATCTTTACGTGACAATTTTGGATTTGGAAAATGAAATTCACTCTTTAAACATATAGTCTCTACTTCAACTGTAGGAAATTGCTTTAAGAAGTCCTTTTCCACTCTTAATAAATGTATAAAATTTCTTGAAAGGAAATTTACATTTCCACAATTTATTTTAAAACTTTCCTAGATAAATTGTGAATAAAGCGTGTTCAATGTACATTTTTTATAACATTAATTTCTGCTACGAACTCTCTTCAGTCTAGACTGAAGAGGAATTCGGATCACTGTCAGGGACTGTTTGCTAGAATGAATTGTTCACAATAATGTATTTGGTCTAGGAATTAATTCGTGCGGGTGGACAAGAGATGGCGCAACGAACGGAGCGTCCCACAGTTCCGTGTATCCACACATGTGTTGCAAACCCCTGTCATCGCGTATCGTTCGTAGTATAGGGCAGTGGATTAAAGCGTCAACAACACCAGTTTGTAGTTAAGTGAACATGGCGCAATTTGTGCCTGATAAAGTGTTTATGCGGGGTGTCCTGCTGCATTACTTTAACATGCAGAAAAGTGCGACTGAAAGTCATCGTATTTTGGTGGAAGTGTATGGTGACCATGCTCTAGCTGAGCGAACGTGTCAGAAGTGGTTTGCACGGTTTAGAAGTGGTGATTTCGGCTTGGCAGACCAAGAGCGAGCTGGACAGCCAAAAAAATTTCAAGACGAAGAATTGACAGCATTGCTCGAGCAGGATTCGTGTCAAACGCAGGAACAACTTGCAGCAGCATTAGGCGTTGATCAAACAACAGTCTCCAAACGCTTGAAAGCCATGGGAATGATTCAAAAGATGTCACATTGGGTTCCACATGAATTGAAAGACAGAGACGTTGAAAGACGAAAAAACATTTGCGAATTGCTGCTTCAACGACAGAGCAGAAAGGGGTTTCTGCATCGAATTATTACGGGTGATGAGAAGTGGATCCATTACGAGAACCCTAAACGAAAAAAGGCCTGGGTGAAACCAGGTGAACCAGGTCCATCACAGCCAAAACGAGATATTCACTGTGCAAAGGTTATGCTGTGCATATGGTGGGATATGAAAGGTGTGGTGTACTATGAGCTGCTGCAACCGGGTGAAACTATCAATGGAGAACGTTATCGACGACGATTAATGCGTTTGAAGCAAGCTCTGGCCAGAACACGACCAGAATGGGAGAACAGACATGATAAACTTATTGTTCAACATGATAACGCTCGCCCACATGTCGCAAAACCGGTCAAAACCTATTTAGAAAATGTCGGATGGGAAGTTTTACCCCACCCGCCGTATTCACCAGACGTTGCTCCTTCGGACTACTACTTGTTCGACTGCATGAACAACGATTTGATTGGACAGCGGTTTACTTCTTCAGAAGATATCGAAACATGGGTCTCTGACTGGATCGCTTCCAAGGATGAGGACTTCTTTCGCCACGGAATCCGTACATTGCCTGACAGATGGGCGAAAGTGGTGGCTAGCGATGGACAATATTTTTCTTAAGGTATTTATGTATTTTGTGTTTGTACTACAGCTTCAATGTGTGCGTACCAACCGCACGAATTAATTCCTAGACCAAACAGAAAAATATTTAGTGAATATATAAAGCTTCCGAAATTAATATTAACTGTACCCATAGCGTCAGTAAAAGAAGAAAAGTTTTTTTTACATCAAAAAGAATTGACACTTTCAAGAAATTGAATGTCCCAAGAAAGGTCATCACCATTGGTTATGCTTTCCATCGAAAAAGACCTGACAATAAGAATACCAGAGTTCAACCAGCATGTATTAAACAGATTTGTTCCAATCAAAGAGAGGAGAATGAATTAATTAAGGTGATTAATCGGATAAAATGTTCTGCGTTTTTTATTTTTTAAAAACAGAATTTTATTTAATTTAACATGTCAGATAGCATTTGCATCAAAAGTTATGCTGATTAATCAATGAGTCAACTTTATATCTTCTGTCTCTTATCGTTCGTACTGCAACACCCGAAACCACAATCCACCGGCCGCCACTGGTAGAAATTCTGTACTGACGCCTTAGACTAGGCCTTCAAGCTGGCCTACTAATTAATTAATTAATTGTGAGTTATGTGTAACATCTCTATAGTCCCAAGGTAACAGCATTTAAGAATCACAATTTTTTTTCAGAGCAAATAATAAAGGATATTTCTTCCCGTAGTTCAATTTTCACAATGCTATTTAATTACGGAGTAATACATACAGGGTCTGTTCCAAAAATAGAGTAAGTCCTAGAAAGGAAATTTATTGCGTATTAAAATTCTTCAAAACAGCTCCCTTGTGCACTGATACATCGTTGCCAGCACCTCTGCCAGTCGCCGCACGTTATTCAGCGTTGTGAAATGCTTATCTTTCAAGATACTTTTTTATTCCTGGAAATAGAAATAAGTCCGGTGGTGCCAAATCGGGGCTGTAGGGTGGATGGGGAAACGCTGGAACCTTGTACCTGGCAAAGTGATCGGTCACGAGAAAGTTGGTGTGAGATGGTGCGTTGTCGTGATGCAACCTTCAGATGGCAAAGATCTCCTTCCACTATTTTCCTAAGCATTTCGTCACTTCCACATAAACTTACTTCACTATTTGTACCTGTGACACGAACTTTTTGTGGATAACGACTTTTGAGTCGAAGAAGACGATGAGCATTGCCTCCACCCGGGATTTGCTCATCCTAGCTTTTTTCGAGCGCGGGGAAACCTTCATGTGCAACTCTGTACTTTGTCTCTTTGACTCGGGTAGTACTCAAAGACCCGTCTTATTACTAGTAACAAAGCTATCTGCAAAGTGGAGGCCACTTTCACATGAGCAGCCTTGTGATCTTCAGACAGCATCTGGGGACCATCTTGGCACACACCTATCTCATGGCTAAATCTTCTGTAAGAATACGATGACTAAGGTTTTCGGAATATTGCACTCTTCTGCTAACAGTCTAGCACTAAGGCATCGGTCGGAACGGAATTGATCTTGTCTCTTACTTTTTGTAAACCTTGTCTCTGCTCTCCCGAAACATATTGTGGCAGCTGAAAAGCATTCCTTGGGACACTGCTTCAAACCCGTAAGCATCCTTAGTCATGGTCTTGGCTACGAACCCGATTATTCGAACTTACAGCAAAATGTGATCGCATATCGTTGCTGCATTGAACGTGGTATCGTTAAGTCCAACAGGAGTTCAGCCTAGGAGCGATCCACACACACACACACACACACACACACATATATATATATATATATATATATATATATATATATATATATATATATATATATATATATATATATATATATATATATATAAAGTGGCATCTACTATTTATTCTTGAACTCACATTTTTGACTGATCGGACTTTACTCGCTAAATGTAAAAAAGTACTCGCCATTGGCGAGCAGGCGGTTGGATCTTTCAAGCCCTGCAAATAAGGGTGCTATAATTAGGAGGAATAGTATCCTCGTTCTTTCTACTTGTATAAATGTGTAATTTCATGTCTAGATCTACTCTTTCTCGACCAAGTCACGAACTTTTCAACACCCTCGTATATATGCATATGCAACTGCACTAAAATTGCTACTTCTGTTCATGACAAACAACAAGTCCATAAAAAGGAATTTTGAAACAAATGACCGCGGAAAATACAAATTCTACTTCACGCACACATAGAAATTAGGAAATACCAATACAATTACTGCTGTCGCTTAAAAACTTTTACCCCTATACTTGAAAAGATACCATGAAAGGAATTCAAAGCAAATACTTTGAACTTTAGCATATTCATTGCAATACTTATTATTTTAAAAGATGTCAGGCCAGTTTCTCGTAACACGACTGTGCACACAAAGGATAAGGCTACAAATAAAACTAAACTGCATACAACAATACAACTTAAACAAGAAACCTGCACGCAGTAATATTCATGTAGTTTTATAACATTGATTCATATTTATATCAATAAACAAAGATAATTTCCAAATCTTGCAAACATGCTGCTAACAAACATCAATTAATTTTAACTATAGTATGATAAATGTAACAAAAGAAACCAGACACCGAAACAGAACGGGAATAACTCCCTAGTAGCCTGGGAAGTCATGGTTGGCCAATCAAGCCTCACCTTTCAACTGCTTCAAAATACAGTCTGTGATAGCAGGTGCTAAGAGACAGTCATATCATCCCCTTCCACAACCTTTGTAAAAGCAGATTAATCTTTCAAAATCCAAGCAATTGTAAGATACAGTATTCAAACTTTCTTCTCTGTTCCTTGTTTGGCATGAACAGAAGCAATTGATATTATGATATAACTTATTTCAATAAAAGTTAGTTAAGAGTAACCTATATATTACTTTATTCACAATTCCGAATGAAAATAATCATGCATGATTAATTTGGCTAAACGCAACTCAAACTCTTCATTTCGTTACACCACTAAATTACGTTAAAATGTTTCTTGGACTTAAAACGTTCAATTAGGTATTCTATAGCAAAGTTTTGAAAAAAGATAAACGTCACAGACACAAAAGATTGCCACCGGATTCTATTCTGGATTATTGTTACACACCTCTCTTAAGATTAATTTTTACATAGTATTCCTATATTCTTCTTTGTGTACGAAAAGTCATAAATTATAAAAATTATGATCTATAATACATACAAACATAATGAGTTTCCAACAAGTGATCCAATGGTCACAGAAAAATGAAAGCAATCTTTAAAAATCAACTAATTTGAAAAATAATCACATCAGTTACATGCAATTAAACTCTGATTAATTTTTTAAAAACAAATAATGACTCTTATTTACTGAACTAACAGGACAGGAATGCTCAGTGTTACATACTTACTAAAAATGTTTATTACTAACCTTGTTGAGTGAAGGCTTGAATAGAAATTACGTAACATTATCATATAATCATTTTCTTTTATTTACAAACTAAAATACGAACACAGCGAATGCCTCATGAACTGAAACAAAACAACAGAATGGTTTGTTCAAGGATTGTCAGGTGCATAAACATTTCTAAAAACTTCATTAACTTGCAGAATTGAAAGCCTGTAAGCTTTGGCTTCGGATTATTTATTTTGTACTTTTCCGTTGTTTAAAGAACTAAATTCATACCCAATCCAAAATTTTCTCTCAAAAAATACCGTTCTTCATTTATTTCCAACGCAATTACAAGCAAATGATCAAGACTTATAATATTAAACTATAATTTTGAATTACTTTCGTTTGGTATAAAGTAAACAGCTACAGCGATAAAGCACAATTTCTTATTATAAACTTTTATGGCAAGTGCACATATATATTATTACTGTGTTCATGCATTCTATTCAATTCACGTAGGGTTCTACTTATAGAATTAATAATAAATAGCTAAAATCCCTGCTACGAAGAACATTCACGATAAAAGTACCTTTCAGTGTATGCAGATATTTTTCTACGTCTAGAAAGATGAGCTTTATTACGCACAGTAGGTATACTATTGAAAGTATTATACTGAAATGTGGATCTTCTACACACTCGTGAAATAATAAGTTTTGAATTTCAGATTATAAACCACGCCATTCTTTACTTCACATAGTCTCGAGCTAGTTTTTCTCCTTACAGTCACAAACGCTCCCCAAACAAAAAGTACTAACAGCTTCACAAATTACGTGAATACCACTGACATTATGTTATTGTTGAACACAGTATCGGCTTTATTCTTATTTAAGGAAATACATCAGACATCCTAGTCTCAGGTATTAACAGATCGGGAAATACGTAGCAATGGAGGCGATTAACTCCCCCCCCCCTTGATTTCCTTCAATCCCTGAAGGAAATCAGGAACGCTTTCTCTCTCATTCTAACCGGACCAAAAATAAACGCACTTCCATACATAATGAGTATAACAACTTCTAGAAAATAATAATAATAATAAGAGAAGTTAACAGAGACGAAAAAAAGATGTTCATTGTTATTTGACCTTTCCAGTGAAACGGCGATGTTCCATAAGGGTTCAAAGGGGCGTACAGAGAAAGAATGAAAGCGTATAGTCTTACTTCAGGTGTTTCATGTAAACTTCAGTGGAAGATATTGAATTCAAGGCCTGTCTCATGAGTTCAAGGGAAAATGTAACTTCTGGCCTTAGAAAGCAAACATTTATCAATTTTCCACAAGGAATTATAAACAGATAGGACTGTCAACACAGTAAATTATTTATTTTTATAAAATAAGAATAAACCCGTTACAAACAAAGCTTGCATCAACATTGTTTGTAATTTTTCACTTCGTTCAAGATATTCAATAGATCAAAGGATAATAAAACAATGCAAGTTTTCTCCGTGATTTTCTACTAACATAGGTACGAAATAGTAAAGCTCACAGATGACAAGAAGAACCCTAAAACAGGAGTAGCGGGGAAAGGTAAACGACACGGTCAAGTCCATTTTCGGTTTTTGAGGTGTGGTCTATAACTTAGATGTCGTCTGCTACTCCGGGTAGTTATCTGTGTGCTATTCCGTGGTGTAATTTGAAACTCCCGTGCGAAAAGTGGGCGAGCCCATACCTACGTCACACTACTTCTGCTAGGGTTCTTCTCGTCATCTGTGAGCTGTACTGACTAAACATTTTTTTTTTTTTAACATTATCTTTATTCTTGCCTTGTTCGTCGTCTAAGCCTATGACGCCAACTGACTTGAAGAAATTTTCTTTGATAACGGAAACATATCGAATAACACAAATTGCCATCCTAGTGAATATTTCCTCAACACTACGTCATTACGCACAGCAATTTTAGTATTATTCTTTGATTTCCGCAATATTAAAAAAAAAAAAAAAGACCGATAAGCAAACTGAAATACAAAGATAGATATACACATACCTATCAATTTAATCCAAATACCTAGTTGGAAACATTTGACTGAATTGGCAACGGTCAGGCGCCGACAGCAGTGCTGGGTTTGGTGGCACTCACGGCAAAATCACATCGGAGAAGAGGAACTTAGTGATAAATCGAGTCGAGCACTAAAGGTAACTGTTACTCAGAATAGTGCAACTGTGGTGCAAGTGACAGTGAAACTAAAACATTATCTTTCACAGCCTGTGTCAACAATGAGTTCGTGAGTTCCATGACATCAGGGCCGAGATGCACGAGCAAAACCTTTGCTAAGGGAGCATAACGTTTTAGCACGACACCAATTATGCCGTGAACATGTAACACGGACAGCTGGTGCCTGGAAACATATGATATGGTCAAATGAGTGTCATCGTTCACCATATTTCAAACCACAGTCCACGTTTATGTGTGGCGGATGTCTCAACCACAAAACATGGCGCGGCTTTGTGCTACTGAGTCAATAACCTGGATTTTAATGGGTCTTGAGACTATGCTTAACGATCGCGTCATTTCCAGTGATCATGTCGCCATTTTAGGGACCATGTGCATTGCTATTTCTGTTTCCAGACAATGGCCCCAAATTTCAAGATGGTAATGCGCCCATTCTGGCAGTTGAAGTTGTTGCATCATGGTTTGAGGAACATTGGGATGAAGAAAACCTCTCATGGACCGCCAATCCCCGAACCTGCACATAACGGAAGATCGTGGTCCGTTTTGGAGACACGAGTCCAGCGCAGATTTCCGATCAAGGAACTGAGCGAGTCACTGCACGCGGAATAGTACACTATAATCTAGCAAGTTGCACATTTTAAGAAGTTTGGTTTAACAAAAACTCCTTTACATATTTACTCTGTCTGCCTGTGTGTCCGTCCAGGGAACACAAATCCTAGGAACTACCTGATGGATCTCCATCAATTCTGACCAGGATGTAGAAAGTCGAAAGTTAGGAAACGGGTTCATTGATAGGATCCATGCATCGGAAAGAATAGAAATCATCCATTTCAGTTTCAACGTTAATCACTATAAAATCAGTAACACACTGCGAGAACTACTTCCTGCAGTTGATTAGGCGTCCCAAAAATATATATTTCATTCCCAGCGCCCTACTACAATCGGAAATGAGGAAAAACCACTAAAACTTTCGGTTTCAATATTGATCACATATAGAACACAAACGATAAGAGAAGCGTCTTTCTGGAATCGATTTGGCATTCTAAGTATTGTCACAATATTTTCTCTCAACCTTCAAGTCAAAAGGAAGTGACAAAAATCAATCGCTTCCTATTTTAACGCCGATCGTTGTACAGTAACAAAACGGTAATAAATAGCGAGAAATTGTTTTCTGCGAGCAAGTAAATATCCCAAGAATATATTTAACCTAACTCTAATGTCTCTACTGAAACCAAAAGTTCTGAAAAATCACCATCACTTCCAATTTCATTTGAGAAAATATTACGCTACTAGTAAATTTTAAATATAAAAATCTGAATTCATTACTGATGTCCAACATTACAATAAAACATATCAATCCTAATAATTATTTGCGAGGGCCAATTTCCCATGGCACTAATTCTGGTTATTAGTCAACCAACAACCATAGTGACCAAGTTCAGATAGAACTCTCAATGTATATATTTTATAATGCAATAAACCCAAGACACTCATGGAAATTGGCAGTCTATGCGATGTATGTATGTATGGGGAGGTTCAAGAGCAAGTTATAGTGTTCGTGTCTATAGCGCCAAACCTAAAACACTCATATCAAACTTTATTTGCGTGGAAGTGATAGGCAGGGAAAATTAAAGTTGTTTACGAATAGACGGCAGCAGGGGAACTTCCATTATCGAGCAGTAAAAAAATAAATAAAAAATCAATTTTCACGTTGTGTACTCTGTATCACTGCTAGCCTTACATCTGACAAACTTCGTGGTACTTATTTTCAAAATTATGGTAAGCATACGGCATATACAGTTAACAATGTATATCTGTCAACCATCAATATTTAATTGTTTAGTTTCAATAATTTCTACTGGAACGTGCTCATATAGTTACGCAGTCAACAATAAGCCGTCAAATCGTTTTTAGGGCATGCTCGACGTATATAAACGCTTACTCTGAATACAAGCTATCATTCTCAGTCCAATCTTCAATGGATTTAACATTAATAAAATTGTAAGCCGAAGACTATGGAATAAATTCCCTTGTAATCGCACAGAAGTTCCTTACTAGAAGGGCTGGTTTAAGGATTATAGCGAATCTCTTTAACGTTTTGCTGTCTTTGTGACTGAAATTTTGAGTGAAACAGGATCCCTTAGAAGGTTACCAGCACCGACTCCACATATGGCGACACCGATCAAGACTAACCCCGGATTTGACAACTCTCATTAGGACTACTACTATATGCACATCCAAAGTGTTGAGGCGATGATGCATCTACGACATACAAATCGATTCGCAACTCAGTTACTTTAGCATGATGCTGACTAGATGCTACGTGTCAGGAAATAAAATGATGTGATTTATTTATTTATTTGTGTAACAACCTTCATCACCCACTGCGACTAATGATCCACTATTACATCAAATCCATTATTACTACTGCCAAATTTTCAGCATGAAGACACCGACTTTTGGACATAGAACTCGCTAATTATTATCAACAATAACTTAATGGAGATCTGGATCGATCGTGCAGTTAAGAGCGATTTATTTGAGTATCTCCTATTAATAAAACGACCAAAGAATATCTTCAACTTGCTGCAGACGGCAAGCGCAGATAAGGACCCTCGTTGATAAAATTACACAATGATTCAAGAACCGCTGCACTTAGAATTATGAATGAGGATCTGGGACCAAGCAGATGAAGACTCGAACATTTCTCTCAGAATAACCCATCTATTGTGAAGACCAAAGATCCTAGTTTCCATATTCAATGTTCAAAAGAAACTATATGGGAAAATCCACGATGAAAATAAAGGAAATAATGTTCAAAATCTATTTTCCAGATATATTTAGATATGGACCAATCAACATGAGCTCACGAGAGATACGCCCCATGGAAATTGTTGAATCTTTTTATGAATTGTCTAAGAAATGTTAATCCATTCATGGATTTCAAATGAGATTTATCCACTCTGTGTATTAACAAGCACTCATGTAACTACTGTTTCAACTTTAGCTGATGTTATTTCAAACAATGCAAAGCAGGGTAATAGAACTATTTTCTTTTACCTATATATAAAAATGAAAGTCACTATGTTTGTGACTTCGCTCCGCTTGAACCATCCGACCTATCTCGATCAAATTTTCAACATAGATGAGGTTCGGGAGACGGTTCCTCTAGTTCTATCCCCGGCTAAGTAAATTTGTGGTGAACAACATCGTGTTCGTGAGTTTTCTCGGAGTACCCCTGTTTTCTCCCACATTCTCATTATACCAATTCTTCCATCATCGTCTCCTTCAACCTAAAGGGCATAATCGTGGGACTTTAAACTGACATATTTCATTTCATTTCATTTTCATTACAAAACACTGACTATGTAAAGTAATTCAGTATCGAATATACGAAAGCAATATTATATATATATATATATTTGAATACCAATCATTTTAGCTTTGGAACTTCCTGTATACAATAAAAGACAAATTCTGACCAAAGCATATATTAACTAATAAATAAGTATCTGATATAGATGTTGTGTCTGATGAAGACAAAGTTAATCTGCCGAAACTGTAACGCTATTATTTATTTCTTAATACATGCTTGGTTAGAATCTTTTATTATATATATAACTTATTTCAAAAAAATCATATCAGCATTGGGCTTACCTAAGCCAGACTACCTACAAACAAAAATCTTTATCGATAGCACAACCGTGTAACACCCACTTACATTTTAGTTTTTGCAGGAGCTACAGAACGAAGTGATTTGAATATAGTTTCATTTTACGTAAAACAATTTCTTCCAATATAATAATAATAATAAGAAGAAGAAAATATGAATTGTTCCAAAGCTCTTAAAAATAGGACATGATAAACTTCGGCTGGCAACTGCATCGTAAGTATAAAAAGCTTACACCTACAACAGAATTTCACAAAACAGGAGTATCTTCAAACAATTAGGCATCGAGAGATTATTTCATAAAAACATTAATGTACAACAGCAAGGAAAATAAAATAACCAGTTAACCTTTATTTACTGCTTTCAACACTTGTTTGTTAATCTACGTAAATCTATATTTTCAAGACTAAACTCAGCAAAAAATGAAACCGTCAATGTTACTGTCTACAATAAAATTGAAGTAAATAATCATTAACTACAGATAATGCTCTTAAACTCTGTCAAATAATGAATAACTCTTCGAATGACCTTATTAATGTCGCAGTGAAACCTCCTCTAAAAGGCACCTCCAGAACATGGACATTTTTTTCTTACCGATGTATTATGAAGAACCTTCTGATTTACGGACACGGACAATCCCCCACTCCCTTCATGCTTCCAACCTTTTCGTAACTAAAAGTAACTTTCGCAGTTTATAAGAATGTAGGACAGAAAATTCTTTCCGCAAAGTAGAGACCTGCATGGGCCGGGCTTGGGCCGATTAATTGCAATTCTTTAATAATCATTGACTTTCGTTAAACGATAATTAGAATACAGGCAAACGTTGAAGAAGTGTACCTGTGGAAAATGTTACAAAATGAAACTTTTAAAATTTATCGGGCCCGGGCCGGGCTTGGGCCAAGAATTTTGAAAAACGTATCGGGCCGGGCCAGGCCGGACTCGGGCCGAAAAATTCGGCCCATGCAGGTCTCTACCGCAAAGTCAAAATAAATCTTCAGCAATTACAAGCAAATTTCAAACAAACTAGCGTCTGCCAGATGTATGCGGCAGACTACTACTGCAGACCTTTTCCCCCAAGTAACTCATATACTGTCACGATTGGTTAGTTCTGTCTACATTTTCAATATTTAATTAATATATCACGTTCCTACTGCCTTACTTTTATTTTTGGTAGAATCCGTATGCAAATTAAGGAATTTTTACAGGGGAGCAGAAGTAACGTACACGTGAAAAAATACTACTACACATGCAGTATATTTTGCCGTACACATCCACAAACACATCCTTCTGCGATATTTTTGCTCCTTTACAGAGTACAATTTGTCCCTGATTCTCGCAGTAATTCGAATTCTGAGTACAGGTCCCTCATGAGTTATCAGTAATCTAAATTTGTGTAACTTTTGGAAACGGATACCCATCATTACGGGCAAATAATCACATCCTATCGGAGTCCAGCATTTACAATACATAGTAGCATACTTCTTGTTATTACAGTTTCCTCCAGTTAAAACCTACAATGTAGTGTTGGCACAATATGATGTTTCTGAAACATTTTCAAATGCTTCTTCTAAATAAAGCAAATGAGATACGAGGGATTATTTCATTTACATTGATGTATAAAAGTGAGAAAAATTAAGTAAGCAGCAATAATTGATGAACTACTAGCAACACTTGTGTTACTTTATTTACATACAGAAGTTTTGACGCAAACATTTCTCGATTTAAAAACTAATACATGACCACTTTTTGCAAAAGTTAGTACGTACAAGACAAGACACCATTATATTGCTTCCCAAATCCATAATTTTTCTTTCTTCGCATCCATAAATCGTCGTTAATTAAAATTAGCTCAAAATAATATGGAAGTAACGTGTATCAAGGTCTTGAGTATAGTGTTCTAGGAACAATTTCTAAACGTCACCGCTATTGCACGTTTAAATTTATTATACATAGAAACGTCCTTCTATGTTTTTGTACAATAAATAAAAGTGCTATGTTTTTAAACGAGAAAATATTCAAAGACCTTGGTGACGTTATGCTTATTATCGATTTGACTGTTTTTTCCTTACTCGCTGCTTTAGACAGGTGTTTTCTTTATTTCACGCCTCCATGTTAAACGATTTCTACATCTCGTGAAAAAGAAAAAAAAAAAAGTCACGTGAAAAGATATAAAAATAACTTCTTAACACAGAGAGTAACTTCAAGACAGCGAAGACAAGTATTACATGTATACATATCACAATATTAAACCATAACATTATATTATTTCAATAAATCCCGGAAACCCGCATTTCAATAAAGGATGAAATTAAACCTAGAACATCTTTCACTTTTAGCCCGGAGGACAATCATTTTACATTATATAATTATTTTCTGACGTACGCAACGTATCATCTTTCCCGTTTGATGACGATTAAACGAAAAATTGCAGACTCCTACACACAGACTAAGCCAAATGATAATTACACGCGTTCAAACTAGGTTGCAACTTTTTTTAATCTAATTTAATACCAAATGCAAAAACATTATACCCACCATGTGATGAAATGTGATTTAAAAGAATTCCATTAAACTAATTTACACGTGATAAATACCAGCCAACTCAGGTGCAAGAAACTATCAACATGAAACATCCTGGATATATAGTGATTGACACGGTTCACAATAAGTAGGATTTAAGAATCTCTGATTGGTTTCCAGCTTTACTGTGAGAGATAATTATAGTTTTCTGTCTCTCTCTCACTGTATATACATGATATACTTTACTTCCATTGTGCATTCATAGATATACATTTTGAGTTAATTTGAGTAAAATTTAAATTAGTACTAAAGTACTTCCTTACTATGAAGGATTCGTGTAATAAAATTCTTAGTCGTTTGTTCTCATTAAATGGCCATACAACTGCAGTTTTCTTTCTTGGATTTCCTTATATAGTATATATCTATAACCTTAGTTAATCACTTACTTTGTCTTCTTTTATCCCACATATCCACCATAGCATTCTCATTGGTAATATTCAATCTTACTTTTCAGAGTTCATTTATTGGTCATATTTTTCCTTCGTATATACTGCTTGTTTAACAACTGTTGTGTAAATCATTCCATTTGCTTTCTGTGTCGTTTCCAAGTCCACATCACCATTCTTGGCAACAGATGAGCTCTAATACGTGAAGTTTTTCACTTCATCTAACTGTTCTCCTTATGGTCCTATTTCCCCATCTCTTTCTCTCTTGAACTCGAAATACACTTTTTTCTATTTACTAACCTTTAGATCTCTATCTACCAAAGACTTCTTCCAAATCTACTTTCCTTTTAACTTCTTCCCTATTTGTATTTTATAGTACAATATCGTCGTCGGCAAACATCATACACCAGAGGGCTTCATCGCTCACATCTAGAGTTCATTGCCAGATAGCATTTAAAAAGTCAATTTGCTGTATCAAACTTCACAGCTGCCATAACCTCCTCCATGGCAAATTTAACTTTTCTTTTTATACTCACTCAAGGAAAATGTACACCCATGTCCAAAATTATTGTCGCATGTCTATAAATATGTTGTGGAAGGAATATAATTTGATAACGAATTCGCCAGGTATTTCTTATAATGTTAGTATGTGTATAATCGGCAAAGACATGTAGTGGCAAATTTCATGTCAAAAGAGCAGTAAATAAGAAAAATAAAACAAAAATAAGCCTTTCTTTTCCATTTAGCAACAATCTGTTTTACTCATTCTAATTTTTGTACTTTTAATTCTTTTCCTATGAAATTTACCACAAATATACATTTCCGATTATACACATAGTATAAGTATTAAAAGTACCCTCTGAGAAATGCTTTTGGCGAAATACACAACATTACATATTCTTCTCGCTTTTTCCCTTAAAATTATTTTTGGGAAACTTTTGAAAACTAAGAGCAATCACATATAATTTATGTGATGGGTCTGAAGCCTTTTAAACGTGTACCTATTAATCCTTCTAAATCGTTACGCATATCTACAGAGTTAACATTTTCCTTTATTAGTAAATTTCAGAATGACTAGAATTCACAAAATTCCATCCTCTCTACCTTTAAATGATGTTAAAACGGGCTAGTTCTTTAGAAAGTTATGGACAAATGAAAAGTACTGTACAGAAATATATTTTGGCAAGTCACTGCACAATGGGCTGTGATATTTATATCCCACTTGAAAAAATAAAAAAAATACCGGTAGACTTAATAGTACCTTTGTTTTATGGATACTTTGTACAATTAAACACAACCTCACAAAAAATACAGTACCATCTGAAACTGGGGAAAAAATGTATACTGCAGTATTTATGGACGAAGGTTCGTATATCCAAACATATGATTCTTCTTTTAATGCTACATTTATTCATCAACATAAGTAACCCTTTATTCTTATAGATGATCTTAGGGTGCAAATAATGGTGTTAATCAAAAATAAAAGACCTACGTTGACACCGTAAAATGTGAGTATTAACTACGATTGTACTGTCTTATAGCTAGCTATTATTATAGAAAAACAGAATAACAAATTTTTACCATATCGGACGTAGGATAATCATTGCGTTCAACAAAGCAAAGGAAGAACCTGTGAACATTGTAAATCAACCTAGAAATAAATGTTACAGGCCTTTCGGTTGAAAGGTATTAGTTGAAATATAAACGTGAAACTAATTCTGCAATAATGGACATTTTGTTACTCGCAAAAATGCTACACAATGCAATTCCTTGTTCACAACATTGAAAACTACGCTGACATAAGCTATCTTAAAAATCCCAACTTTCCAACTTCGTCAACTCTCTAAAACAGCTTGCATACTGCAAGCAGAAAAAAATAACAATAATGACGAACGTATCTTCATATGGATAGTAAAACATCGATTCAGCGATCGTAAGATTGAAAGAAATAACATTCCTACCGTTTATGGACACATCCTTCGACTCATGTACTTGGGAGCTTTCGAATTAGTACTACATATCATTCATCAACAGATGCTAAGTACCGGTAATTTAATAATCGTACACTACTCTAAATAGCAAATCCAGAAAAGATAATTCTCGAATATTGAATTACTAAACATCCTATTGGGAGTGTCAAATTTTATATGTTATTAAGTATCACAAATCCAACATAAATACGCGTATACTGTACCTCCCAGTCTCAACTAACCCTACATTACTTTTCAACAAGGTGATTTAATGTTAATATTGGCATTGCACAGATGGAATTCCCCCACGTACCGAACTTGAACATCAGAGATTGGAAAGGTTCTAGATTACTGGTCCTCCGTGTAGGTTAGCAGCTGGGTTGATTTCTTTCTGTACCGTACTAAAGTTTATGCATTTAATTTTCACAGTATTGCCGAGCGAGCGTAAGCGAGTGAAAGCGGGTTAGAGCCCCACAGGGCACGTTGTTTTCTGTCTTTATTACTGCTCAATGGGAAGGGGGACCAGTAATCTAGAACCTTGCCTCAGAGATTCAAAGCCTTCTACATAAAGATATATACTTACTTGGACATTAAACTGACACAAAACATTATCTATATTCCTGGTCCCGTTCTGGATAATCTAATACAGAATATAAAGCATCAAAACAAAACGCCACAGAACTATGGTAGTTATATACTAATATGCTTAATTATTGTATCTAAATCATCAAAGGAAGAATAGGCTTTTAATAAGTAATAAAACGACAACAAATAAACTTACCATTTGATGACTTGAGATCACGATGAATGAGGGATATTGGTGCACCATTATGAAGATAGTTCATTCCACGAGCAATTTGAATAGCCCAGTTAACGAGCACGTCTGGGCGTATTTTACGCCCAGCTAGAACACGATTAAGTGAACCACCGCGTGCATATTCCATAACCAAACAAAGGTTCGGTATCTGTAAACACACTCCTTCAAGAGAAACAATATTTTCATGTTTGAGAAGCCAAAATAATTTTGCCTCTTGCCGAACATTTTCCAAAGTAACGTTTATATCTTCATCAGGATCTTGACGTGCAGCCTTCACTGCTACTTCTTGTCCTCTCCAAAAACCCTTGTACACTTTACCAAACCCTCCTACACCAATGACTTCTTCTAGTTCAAGCTCACTAAAATCAATTTCTATGGGTTGTAAATCGTGTATTACACTGGGTACATTAATATCTTGAGTAACAAAGTTTGCAGGAAATATTCCCACTTTATCCCCAATTTTTCCAGTCCACCAACCTTCATCTCCTGAGATTTTTGAATCTTTGGAGAGGACTTCCACAATTTCACCCCGTCTGAGGCTAAGTTCATCTTCACCTTGAGCCTGGTAATCATAGAGAGCAGCCCAAAGTGACGAATTTTTATGAGCCGTGGTTTCTGTTTTCTTGGTCGGGCTAGGTTTGTTTTTGACCGGACTACTGTTGTTGCTAGTTTGTTGTGCAGTGCTAATCGTATTCGGTATCGGGGAGGTGGTACGACTAGTGCTGTTACTGCAAGCATCGTCTCGGCCATTACTGTTCCCGTAAGCCGACTTGCTGTGTTCCATGGACGTCAATAATGGAGGCATTCGTCGCTTCTGGGATGGATTCGCGACCCTCCCACTACAAATTTAAAATTCGGTGACGATTCCCCAATAACACCAGACACAATACCTTCATTAAGAGCCAGGTGGTTGTGAATATGACACTTGCTTCTCACAGAGCTCCCTCTGGGCACAAGAGAAACAATCCTATGAAGTAGTCCACTTTTCATGTCTCACATTCACTTAAAACCGCCATCTGATAACACTAAAGCTGTCACCATAGCGTATAATGTATAATAATACTGATTTTTGTATAACACTAGGCAATATATCTCCTATATATCTTACAACTTCGAGTTATGGAAGAGAGCTCATCGCACCCCGCAGCTGACCACCGCCATGTTTAGTACTCTGACCTTCTGATCAAAACAGGGTGTGACAAATCTTTTCATTGGCTGCGGACCGATCACGTGTCTTAACAAAAATCAAGATGGCTGCCTTGGAAGACATCGATTGTTACGTCGTACGAAACCAATAATACCAGTTTTTCGTCTATGAAGAGGCGGAAACATGTAATACTTTCCTGAAAATGAAGACATACAATTATGGGGTCCCAAACGCTTGAAATTTTACGTCAAGGTGTGTGGGCCTCCTTTACAGGAGGTTGGTTTTACGACCCCCATCAGGATATTTTCTGTAACACATTTCACCTTTACATTTGGCTTTTTCTTTTGTGCCTACCGTTTACAATTTATCTGGTAAGTATATCCTTTCAAACTTCCTTCTTTGAATAAGCTATTGTAAATGTGGTTTATGCTCAATTTTTATTGCAAAATTAAAGTTGTAAGTAAATTTAGAATGAGGTCAAAGTCCGTGGTTTATATTGGCCAATTTATTTCCTGGTTTGAGTTTTGAGGACAGTATTTCCAGTACTATGGAAAAGTTGATGTATCACGATTTATATCAACTTCATAGGTTCCTCATATAACGAATTTTGAATTAGTTTCGTAATATAATGTTGTATGTTGCACAATAATCACTTACAAGAAACTACTCGGTTTTCGTGAAGCAAGTATTCACTTTGTAACTTACTAATTAGTATAATTATGGATTGTGTATACGGATTGGCAGATTGATAGATGCTTATTGAAATTTGAATGTAAAAAGGATACTTTATAAATATGAATGGTCGATTCAATTTATTTCGGTAGTTGTTGATATATCTTTAGTACAAGGGGTATTTCCATTTTTGGTTACTAAAGACTGTATACTACTGAAGGCTTGGATTAGCAGTTTATTAAATACATTCGTTTATTTAGAGAACAGTGTAGTATAACGTAAGTTAAGCCAAGTATAATTGGTAGAGCTGGTTAAGATGATTACAAGCAAGAAGTCAAGTTTATCCTAGCAAGATATAACTCAAACTAATTACAGATGCCTTCATAAAGTGGGTATAGTCGTTTTAAAGTACCTGTGTACTTCCGGTATAGATGAAAAAGGGATACTTGTATCGCAGACTAGGTCCAGTATTTTCAGACTTAAAATTGTGGAAATTTTGTCATTTATCAAGAAATTCATTGTCACTACCTTAGAAAGTGTTTCTTAAGAATTCCGCGATGTGCATTCACCTTAGGAGAACTTTACCGTTTTGCGTGTAAATATTGCGTCAGGAAACACTATAAAAGTACAGTGTGGGAAATCAACCTGAAGTAGGTGGTCATTAAAAAGCACGAGTGTTATCTGATCGAGTCAAACAGGTGGACAAGGATAAACAAATGGGAGCGTCCGTAGGTAGGAAGGCACGTCAGCGGTGGTGGGTATGCGCTTGAACGAGAATGTTGCTAAAATCACTAGATTATCTTAACTTAATTGCGTAACATGTTTACTGCAACGAGGCTATAAGACCTGTAGCTTAACATGCCATATGAAGTCCCACTGGGAATTGAGTCTAGATCTCCCGCTTTTTAATCATGTAGCCACATGGGAGCTGTTAAGGTTAGGTACTGTACCGTTGGTTAATATATATCAAGGGCCTCAAAGTTAATTTTTACTTCTTAAAGGCTGTAAAAAATAAAATGTTTCGTTTAAAGTGTAGACTTTCAGGTCTCCTGTACGACATAAAATTTGTTTAAATTCTTCGTGATACTTGTTGGGAATCACCACTTTATAGGCTCATCTTACGGAGTCTACTCGACAGCAATTCTAGTTACCTAGGCATTAAGTCTGTAAAACAGGATGGCTTTTTTTACTTTTCCTGTGACTTACAAACATGGTGATTGAGGAGCAGGAGTGGTGCAGTGGGTTGCATATTGAGGATGTCATGCATACAAGAACTAAGTAATTCTGCCTTCATTGACATTTACTTCCACATGTCTATTTCTTTCGATATAAATTAGCCTCAGGCTTTGTCTTTCGTAGTTCTGTGTTTTCCAAAAGGAAGCGTATTTACTAGTGTAGAAGCCCATGGCAGCTAATTGATTAGATTATACTTAGAGATGAATGGACATACCTTGAGTCTCGGGAGAAAAGAACTTTTCCATCCTGCTTCGTTGCTTTCTGACGACTCTTTCAATGAAATTAACTGTGCTACTAAGCATGTAAGTTCTTTCTTTTCCGTGAAGTTAGAGACCCTTTTCGTAAGAGAAATAAATAAATTTAAAATTTCACTTCTAAGTTCGTATAAACATAGTTCCTCATAATAAGAATTTATGAAGAACGGAGGTGTTTCACTTTCTTGAAGGTTGGGTAGTAATTTCCACATATCCGTAATAAAATAGGTGTACTCCCTTCTTCCTGTTAATGTAATGGGCCTAAATGATGATGATCAGACAGAAAATGCAGGTGGTTTACAGGCGCCTGTGAAACATGCATAAACAGGCATATTTTTACATGCGCCTGAAAATGGAACACTTTTAAACGCATGAGACATGTATTGATTTTTTTTCACTATCATTGCATCTTCATTTCACGGAAACAGGTAGTTTTCATGTTGATAGGGTTGCAAACTTGCAACGTGATAAATGCGTGTAAACAACATGTAGAGAGTGTAAAGACATGTGCGTAAATGTCATATTCCATATAGTTGACATATACATTACCTCATGAGGATCTGACGACAGCTGCTTTTCATTTGATAGAAATGTAATTGACATGTGAAATACAGGTGTTATCAAATTAATGGGCGTGTTAGTGGAATATACATGTAAAGTACATCGCATTAAGTACTATACATGTGTCAGGACCTTGCATAAGTGTATGACAAACTGGAGACGTGGTGCCTGAATGTTACGTTTCCTACACCTGTAACATTAATGTTTCATTCCAATCAACCTTGTTCATTGCATGCACCTGTTTAACCCATTTATTGGCAATCATGATCATTGCATTTTCCGTTTACGTGCACATTACCTTACATTGCATATAAATGGGTTCACACTTCGCATGTACACGGAGATAATACAGGCAATGTATTAAGTTGTAACCCCATGTATTATACATGTGTCAGGACCTTGCATAGCGAATGTCGAATTGGAGACTTGTGCCTGAATATTCCATGTCTCCTATGCCTGTAACGTGAATGTTTAGCTCCAATCCACCTTGTTCACCACACGTATCTGTTTAATCCATTTATTGGCAATCATGATCATTGCATGTTCCCGTTCACCTCTACACTGCACGTAGGGGAGTTACACACTTCGCATATACACAAAAATGATAAATGTAAAATAACGTATTCTACATCATGCGTTTTCCATACTATACGCTAATACATAGTATTTACATGTAATACGAATGTCACACATGTATATTACATGTTGATAAACAGGCACCTTCCTTGTACTTTTCATTCTTACTGTATTGCGAATGTTATCAACAATTCATTCAAAGTACTTTATATTCCCTCCATTTACTTACATGTGAGTGACCACGTGTACATTGCATGTTCTCATTTTAATGTACAGGCTTTGTACAACGCGTCGTGCAAATTTTCCAACAGAAGTTTAATACTTTTTCGACATGCATATCACCTGAAGACAGTGTAGCGTGCCTGTAATATTTTCTTTATATGTGTTTTCGCCGAAACAGGCGCCTGTGTAGTGTCTGTCAAAGCCTGACAGGCTTTTACAGGCAGTTTCATGTATAAAACATTACATGTTTCCTCTAAAATTTTCATAATAGGAATGTGTAGCACAAGAGAAAATATTTAAAAACATTTGGGATTGATATTAACTCTTCTAGTTAGGCCTACTTACTTTTCGTTCAGGTGAAACAGATGTGAAATGTTATATATATATATATATATATATATATATATATATATATATATATAAGTATTATTTTGATAGGGACAAATTATGTGCAAAGTAGTAGAGGTAGTGGAATAAATAATTACGAACATAATGAGTTCACAAGAATTACTAATTCTACTATCATTGTATAGTGACTCAAGTCACCAAAGAGAATGGATGGTAAAACAGTAGCGCCAAGTATCTTGAATGACTGATGACGAACAGTGATAAGGTGCTCAGGGAAGAATGTACTGTGTATTGTCGCGGCCACCGATAAACGTCCCTTACCCATAGAAAGTGCCCCTTCCGCAAGCATAACCACAAGTGACCAAAGAAGTCTTTTCCGCATGTGCTGGCGGACAAGGTTGTCACATTTTTTCTTGAAAATGTCTGGACACCATATGTCCTGTTCTAGAGAAAGCCATGGAGAAAACCGTAGTAGAATCGTATTGATGCGTGAATTGTGTAATAAAAAATGATCTAAGAAAACTGTTAAATGATCCATTGCGTACAACATAATTTAAATTGGGCGAAAATTTCAAAACAACGCGAATCATTCTTTTTTCTTTAAAAAAAAAACACTATTATATAAAAAAGATTAAAATGACTTACTCATCAATAACTAAGTCATACTATTCTAGATAGAAACATGAATTTGTAAGAATGTTCCTTTGTCACAAAATCACTAAGAATAGATTGTTTAGAAGTATGTCTTATAGGGGAGTAAAAGAGGGTTCAAATGGCTTTTGCTAAGAATAGAGTATCTCACGAATCCTTGCAGTTATTTTATTTTAAAAATTCCGTTGCTGAGAAAGGGAAATGGAGTAATTTTCTATAATATACGTATCAGGGTTGGCAAAAACCATAGTATTTATGTTTAAATAACACTAGTTAACAAATTTAAACTTTTTGTTTGTTACATGAGAAAAATCACCTGATCTTAAAGGAACTTTTTGCGCTGAATTCGAATATGCACTCGGTTTCTCTCCATCACGTACAGTTTTCCCGTAACAGAAGGATTTTCGGGAAATTCCCTCAAAAATTTCCCATTTTCAGATATTTTATTCCCCTAGCTCCTGTCCCCTTACATATAGTAACATAGAAATTATACCTAAGTATACCTTGATTTATATTTAATAAACCCTAAAAGTTTCGTAAAAATCGCTTTGTTCTTTCTAGAGAAATAAATATATTTGTATGTATACTGTGTGCACTGTTTATTGCACCTGATAGTAATGCTTTCAGATCTCCTGAGTTGGGGTAAAAACGATTTGCTTTATTACTACAAACACAGACATAAAAACGAATATTTACAATAGTCAACAACACACTTGTATTGCTGTCTGTAAATTAGAAACGTGTACAAAAATAGAATGTACTACCAACGTATATTTTTTTTAAACGTACAGTATATGTATATCTTAATACATATATATACAATTCTCCAAGTTTTTTCGTTTTGTTCATGAAATGGTTATCAATATTTGTTATCAAATGTAACAGAATGCAAAAGAAAGAAAGAAGCTGATGACAAACATTATGAAGTGAAGGAATGGGAACCTAGAGTGAATTACGTACCTGGAGAATGCAACGTCAAATACGCTCCTTTGGTAGATCCTAATAAGATATTACTACCGCCACTTCATATCAAGTTAGGACTTATGAAAAACTTTGTCAAAGCCATGGACACATCTGGTGAAGGTTTCAAGTATTTGCGAGATAAGTTCCCTAACCTGGGTGATGCTAAGATTTCAGCGGAGTGTTTATTGGTCCCCAAATTAGGAAATTAATGCTTGATGATAGCTTTGACAGCAAGTTAAACAGTGCTGAGCTAGCTGCCTGGACAGCATTTAAGTGTGTTGTGCGCAACTTTCTGGGCAATAACAAAGCTGAGAGTTACACAGAAATCGTACAGGACATGATACAGAAATACAAAGAGTTGGGTTGTAGGATGTCTTTAAAAATCCACTTTTTGCACTCCCACCTCAGTTTGTTTCCTGCTAACCTAGGTGCTCTCAGCGACGAACAGGGGGAAAGATTCCACCAAGATATAATGGCAATGGAGAAAAGGTACCAGGGACGATGGGATCCTTCAATGATGGGGGACTATTGTTGGGGTCTTGTTAGAGAATGCAACATTTCTTACAAAAGAAGGAAGTAGTGTACGTTTTTGTAACCCAATGGAAGTTTCATATATTGTGATAGTTTTGATTGTCTTTTCATGACCTTTTGGTACATTTGTATTATTGTTTATTGTAAATTGTCACACTTGTAAATTATATTGTATTATATTTTATATATGTGTTTGTGGTAATAAAGCAAAACGTTTTACCTCAACTTAAGAGATCTGAAAGCATTACTATAAGGTGCAATAAACAGTACACACAGTATACATACAAACATATTTATTTCTCTATTGCGATAAAGCGATTATTACAAAACTTGGAGGGTTTGTTAAATATAGAGATGCAAAAAAGCCGGCTTTTTTGAATCGATGGTTTTTTTCACATAAAAAGCCGGCTTTTTTGGGAAAACAACGAGAATTTTGGAAATTTTGGCTTTTTTCAACTTCATGATTTTTCTATCTAAATAGCTTTCTTACAGTATATTCTATAGTTAGATAAGAATTCCATGACCTGAATGTGATATTTCGCTCTGAAATTCACCATCAAGATGGATTGAGCACATGTTTTACGAATTAAAGCTAACATGAAGAATGTAGTATTTGAGTGTAATTTTAGAGGCTATTTAATTTTTTAGTTATCGACATCGTTTTTCTTCTCTAGTTTGTCATCCGTGTTTCATTTCTAAGAGCTTTTAGTACTCTAGTTTCTAGCGCAAAAGTTAAACTTGCCCGTTTTTCTATTTATCCGTCAAAGCGTACGTTTTTCAATATATCCGTCAAACCGTACTTCCACATTTCTGTTATACTGTAGCTGTGAAGTGATTTAGCAATAATTTTCCGGACACAACCTTGAATACCAATTTATACAAATAATCAGTAGCGGATTTAGAAAAGTACTTTAGGAGGGTTTTTTCTGATTGTTTCGTTTCCTAAAAAGTCCTAATTTTATTTGGGAAGTGCTTGAAGTTTATGAGTACAGGCATAACTAATATTTCGTTTCGTTTATATGTTTAGCAATAATCTTCCGGATACAACTTTAAAATCATTTTATACTGAGAATCAGTGGCGGTTTTAGAAAAGTATTTTGGGAAGGGTTTCTTACTAATGTTTAGTTTTTTTTAAACATTCGTAATTTTTATTTGACGGGAGCTTAAAGTTTATGAGTAAAGGCATAAATAATAGATATTTCGTTTCTTGCAGACATCCGTAACTTTGGGGAACGGGCTTCAGTCCGAAAGACCGCCCCCCTAACCTTCGCAAAACCGTCACTGCTGGTAATTAGTAATAATAACGATTTAAAAACAATAAAAAAGGAAGTCGCCCAACTCACAGTACACGCACTATTTCTACATTCACAGACGGAATGAAGAAAAGCTTTGTCAGAATGGTCGAATGCTGGTTGATTCCCGGACTTCCCGATAGAAGCGCAAAAGCTAATCACTCAGTCATGTTTGTTGTGCAGTTGTATTTAGCTTAACTTAAATATATTCCGTAGTCTTTTTTTAAGGGGGGGGGGGGAGTTCCGTAATGGTATGTTGAATCCCTCTTGTTAAAAATTCAGAAAACTTGAGGATTGGGTAAACTGTGATGGTGGTTCTATAAAACTTAACTGTAGAATTTCAAGAATATACAGAACCAAAAGCTCTAGATGTGCAGCCTTTAAGTGTATCATATAAATCTAAGTATTTCTCATATGTTTTATTTTAATTTTATTTTGTTTCAAAAAGAGGGTATTGAATATTTTGAAGTAAAAATACTACATACTATTTTGCTAGTTATTTGTGTATTCTTTAAAAAGAAGTGTTTACTTTTAGGGTTGGCTGGTTTACACCAACTTTTTTTTTAATAACTGGTTTAAACCACAAAAATAAAAAGAATGAAAAATGCGAATCGTGTGAACTTCATGGTGACGTTTCCAGATATCAAACAACCTGCAATAGTTTTATTTCCCTTTCACCTTTTAATCAAGGTGTCCCATGTTCAGTTCTCGGTCGAACCACAAACCTTCTTTCATACGTAACCGAAGTAGCGGTTCGGATGTCAGTTTAAGCGAAAGTCTTCTCCTTGATAACCTCGGTATTTCGTAAGGATGTTAAGCCTAAATATACGAAACAAACCAAATTGTATATTTCTGCATGCCTAAATGCGTGTTGTTTTATAAAGAAGCCAAGATTGCTTAAATACATTGTTAGAAATTGGCAAAATTTATCGATTGCCTACATAGCTTCCAACATTAGCTTGGATTGGACTTTCAATGATATCTACGTACTAAATTTGTAATTTAATACCTCAGTTTTAGCGTACTGATTATGGTACGTTGACCTTTAAATTTTACATGCAAAGCAATAACAGGATTTTCCCGTTATTGTCTCACATTTCAAGTAATGACGGGATTTTCCCAATGGCTAGGGCGGGAGATTCTCAACTTAAGAAATTTACTGACCGCACTTCTTTAAGCTTATGGGAGTTCTTCCGGCATAACCCCGCTGTTTCATAATAACATCAAGGCGAAACAAACTTATTTCTGTGAATATGTAATATATATACATAAAGCAAAAAATCTAAATCAAAAAAGCCTGGTTTAAACATCCCCCCCAAAACGGGTTTTTGACATTTTCAAAAACAACCACGGTTCTTGCCAACTCTGCTTACTTTTGTATATAGCAGGTTAAAAATTCTTATTATATACATTGGTTAATCCTGTGGAATTCATAATGTAAATATGTTGAAGAAAAATTGTTTGAAATATTTTTTCGAAATTCATAGTTTATTTTCGATGTTTTATATTATTATCAGCATCAACCACTAATTAAATGATTTTTTGTGTTATAGAGAAGCGATACAAAGTCTGTTTTATCAATTTAAAGCAGTATTTTGAAAAAAGCCCAAAATTTCCCAGGCAAAAAAGCGAAGCAGAAAAAACCGAGTTTTTTTTCCAAAAAAGCCGGTTTTTTTTCCGAGCCCTTGCATCTCTAGTTAAATATGAATCAAAGTATACTTAGGTATAATTTCTATGTTAGTATATGCAAGGGGACAAGATCTTGGGGTGTAAAATAAACAAAAAGGGGAAATTTTTGAGGGCTTTTCCCGAAAATCCCTCTGTTACGGGAAAATCGTACGCGATGGAGAAAAACCGAGTGCATATTCGAATTCAGCGCAAAAAGTTCCTTTAAGAACAGGTATTTCCTTTTATGTAACAAAACCTTTGTTAACTAGTGTAATTTGCTCTATGTGTTTATATCACATATAGACAGAAATAAGTTTGTTTCGCCTTGGTGTTAAACAACAACCGGGTTATGCTGGAATGGGTTACATAAGCTTAAAGCAAAATCCAAACCTCTTCTCGCCTTACATCCGAGAGAAATTGTCCTCCATCTGAACTCGAAACCGGGATTATCTGGCGATACGTCTGCCGACTCTCTGACGAAGGACTCCTGTTAAAATTACGTTGTACTGATCTTTACATACAGGTTAATATAATCGTCAAGAGTCATTTCAGAAGGACAGAAAGATAAACAGTTGCACAAGTGAAATCATTATGCAGAATTACATATGGACAATTTCAAAATACAGCGGAGTACAGAATAATTAATTTAGTCCAAGTGAGTTTACTACGACTCTTATTAGTCCAAGTTAAAGAAGTACAACGACTTAATTTGCATATCAGTAAGAAAAATGAATAAATATACGAATTATTTGAGTCCACTTTGGTTCTGACCCATTGATACATAAATATATGCCAAAGATACTTCTGAGTAAATGCCTGTTGTGGTGCTCACCCCCCCCCCCCCCCAAAGTACGGCACTTCGATGTATTTTACCAACAGTAAACATTATCAAAACGAAACAATATTTAAAGTTGCTTTTGTAGCATAATCTCTTTGAGTACTGAATGGGGAATTTTAGGTCTGAATATAATACGAATAATATACGGGAGTGAAACGTGATAACCCACAAACGTGTGTTCATCAAGGTTTTACGAATCCTTACACTTTTACGAACATTTTTCGTTTTTGGTTTAAACCAGTTGATTTTTATGAAGAAAAAAAACCCATCTGGTTTAAACCACATTGGTTTAAACCAACCAACCCTGATACGTATAAGTTCAGTTTTATTGAAGAAAAAGTCCCAGGTAATTAAAAACAAACGTTAGTGCAACATATCAGAAAATTGCAATTTGATTAGCATTTAGTTTATAAAGTTGTCAGTTAACTAAACTTAAAATAAAATTTAAAACAGGCTATTGTGAAAATGATGACTTGTGTGTAAATATTTTACTATTTTATTGAAATCAATATAATTCAGTTGCTTGCAAATGTCTTACATGAAAACGTATCCTAAGGTTAGTGGCTTGGGCAGGGTTTATGGTTCTCATCATTGAAGCTAATAAATAGGCGATATTAAAGAAATGTTGTTTAGATTTATTGTATATTATCCCAATTGGGATGCGCGGAAACGATTTAACTCGATCTTGAGTAGTGTTGCCAACGAGAAGAAGCGTCTTGTTAAGTTTGAAGAAGTCTTGTCTCGATTCTCAAAGAATTCTTTTTCACCTCATCTCAAAGAATTTTTTAATCTTTTTCAGTAATTTTATATTCTTGACTTTTAAAAGTAGTCTTGGTAAATTTATACATTTAGCAAAAAGAAATTTAAATGTTTCATAGGGATAGGTGTTAAATAATTAGCATTAATTAAAGATACATATCGCCCAGGTTTCTTAACCAATGTTCATATCGAAATCAGATCTGTAGCTAGGGTTAGTTCGTCTTCGACTACTTTCAGCCCTCCTGAAATTTTCACTTCTTTGTTGGTTGTATATCAAATAACTTTTCTTTGTTATTTTCGATCTTCGGGTAATGAATCATAAAGGATAAAAGAAATAAGTATATTGTATTATCAGTGGTAATAATATAAAACTGCCACGTATTACTCTAACTGTATGTGAATTCTTCTACAAGAGCAAGCGTTATCATATTACAAAATAAAAACTTGCAATAAAATGTATCAATATTTTAATTGACGCAAAAATAAATGGAAAAAATATTTTTAAATAGGGAATTCTATATATATTAAAAAAGTGCAATTATATGTTCGTGAATATAAATATTTTCGCCCATTCGTAAATATAAATATTTTAAACATGAAAAGAATTTAATTGAACAGTAACCAACCACAAATTTTATAAGATACATGATCTACGAAAATAAGAGAATATTAAAAACTACGGAGTACTGTCTTCCTTGGGAAAGTACTGCTCCTGATCTAAGTCAGAATCGTCTGTTGACGAATCTGTTATTTCCACTAAAACCCTGCTGGAGTTGACTGAAGATTTCTGTAACTGTCTTCAATATCCTCCACGTGTCTTATGTAATTTCTCCAATTATTAACTCTAATTCTGTTGAATACACTATTTAATAAAGACACCAGTTTTGGTAGGGGTTCGCCTTTCAACCTTTGGGATGCTAACCTCCGTTTTAATTGTGACCACACCATTTCAATTGGGCTAAGGACGCAATGATATGGAGGTAATCTTAAAACAACCCATATGATGCTGCCAGTTCGTCTAATTGCGTACCTTTTTCTTTTTTCCGTTCACAGGCAGTTGCTCATCAATTATTTGAAGAACAGGTATTATTGGGACCGGACTAGATATGGCACTATTGTAGATTCGCATATAATTAAGAATAGTTTTTCTCCATGAAGTATTAGGCTTCGGATTAATTACACGGCTATGGTAAGGGACATTATCCAAAACTATAACTGATATCTCCGCTAAGCGTTTTAGTATGGAGTTTTCAAACTAATGCTCGAAAATTTCTGCGTTTATTGTCCCATGATAATCGAAAGAAGGAGCATCAGACATTTTCTTGTGAGTTATCAATAAAGCACTACTCAGAAAAGCAAATCGGCCACCAAAGTGCATAATAACCATCCTTTCCCCTTTTTTGTCCGAAGTTGCAACTGTGCAATTGTCAAGAGTCGTCGGACCAAATTTTTCATTTGGCACGTGTTGCTATCGTACGAAGTTTCGTCCAAGTATACGTCACAGTATCCCGCGGATGGGTAAGCCTTAATTTCCTCGAGATAACGGTATCTCTAAGCAATAACTTCATTGGACTCACATTTCGCGCTTTTTCTTGGCACTGATTTATATGAAAACCCCATACTATGTAACGGATGACGTAATGTTCTGTTGGAATAAGGAAATTCATAGTCTCGGATGTCTTCCCAAATCATCACGTTTCTCCTCAAAAAAGACATTTCAAATCGGATTATTGGAAGGAACAGTCCCCACAGTTCCAAGATTGGGGGGAAGTCCGCGTCATACCTCCAGGAATTGCGCCAGTCAACTATTGTTGGCTATGAACAATAAATTGAATCTTTCTATAAGAAACGAAGTTTATTGAGAAAGCATTTTAAGCTAAGACTTTTTTCCTTTCTATTCGTTTCTTTAATTTTCGAAACAGCATAAAACTTTTTAACTTGAACTTCTTTATATGTCTTACTGTTCATTCATGGATGAAGACCTAAGTCAAACTGTCCTTTTTTTTTTTTCCCTGTATATATAAATTTCAAAAAAGTAATGTTTAAATTTACAAGGATGTGGTTCATTTTATTATGGTTTGCAAGATCCGGAAGACTATAAAACTCAAGAGGAAAAAAAAGAAAATAACCCTACTACCTGCCTTAAGTTGTATATTGTAGCACAAAAAGTAAGACTTCTGCAGGAATTGAGAATGAATATTTACCCTTTTAGTTTTTGTCTTATCATTCTGAAGGTAAGAGGACTTTTTTTGTGAGACCTTCGTTAGTTCAGTTTAGAAATCTGGCAGCATTGACTCCTTCGCGAACCCCAGTGAAGCTTGCGGTCGCTAAGCCACAGGGGGTAAAGGAAAGTTTTTCTTCCTCCAGGAAAAATAGTCGTTTATCCATGGCCCCAAGATTACCGTAGTAGTTAATGCATCAGCACGGTAAGCCAGACATGCAGGTTCGATTGTTGGTCCAGTCGTGTATTTTTTTCAGTGTTTGTGTACACTGTTGAGTAATATACATAACATTGTTGTATTTAGTTCTTTTAGTTTTTTATTTACATGTAAAATATTACAACTTAATTATTCATTAACAATCGTCTGTACAATACACTTAAAGCAGAGTTCCGTCAGGCCTGGAAAATCAGGGAATGTCAGGGAAACGAAGTAGTTGTTCTCGATAATGAAGGCAATTTTTAAGTAATAAGGTTATGTGGAATTTAGAGATCATGGAATACAGTAATAGAATAAGAAGTTTACAGATGCGTGAAGTTATATTAAGGTGAGTTGTGCGATGATTTGTGGTTAGATTCTTAACTTTGAAATCAGTTTAGCTACTATATCATGAATCCTATAATATAGATAGTTTATGGCATCTCTGGCCTACTGAACTGATATATATATATATATATATATATATATATATATATAATATCTTTTTAACCGACTTAAAGAAGTTCGACCAGCTAATACAGATCGTGCGTATCTTCAAGCAGAAGTCTTCGTCACAGGTGTGCCGATTTCAAAATAGTCTTCTTTGTTGTTTGAAAGAGTACTCTTTTCCTCTTGTTCCACATAAATGTCATGAGGGTCTAACCATAGTCCAGACTATGAAAGTTAACTGACAGTATTCATACACAATTTGTGTGTAGGATCACGCATTATTTCGACAGAGGTGCACCAATTTTGTTAATTTACTTCTCTGTTCTCGCACTGCTTTCATATAAATTTCATTAGATAATAGTCATATCTAATAGATAAATAATAGTCATCGAAACTAGACCATGAAATTCCTCAATGGTTGTGTTAATATCCGTAGTTAACCGACTTCATTGTGTGTATGCTCACGCATAACTTCAACACAGTTGTACTAAATTTGATTATCCTTTATTAGTTTCAAAGAGTATACTTTCTTACCCCGATGGCAGAATTTTCTTTGTCTTTCTGCGATGAGCTTTCTTTCGTAAGTCAAAAATTTTCTGCAATAATTTCAAAATAAAAAAAATCAAGATGATACTATCATGTTTTTATTACAGCGTTACACGAAGCATGGTAAAACAGTTTTCAGTGGTATTCCTAGTTCGAGTTACAACCTGTGGAGTCACATTTTTTGAAAGAGCTAACAGAAACAGATTCAAAATATTTATGATACGATACACCGTATTTTGTAATGATAGCAGCTTTAAGGAATTTTCTTGTTTTTTTATATCCTGATGGGGATCCATTTAGGATAATGTATGTAAGCTGGTCTGTTGTTCCAATATCAGCACTAAGTCCATCCTTTGCTGCTGGACTTTTCTCCATCACATTAGTAACCAATGAACCCCAGCTTTTACATATGGCCTCAGACTATGGGATACTCAAACAAAACTCGTTAGCTTTAGAGTATTTGTCTGGGAAATCTGTTACTGCAACTTTAAAGAGAGTCTTCAATTCAAAAACTTTCCCTCATTTCTTAAGCTGGTTACCAAATTCTGCATAGATTTAATGAAAAGCTTCTATTCAAAAAATAATCTATCCTGATCTACAGTATATCTATCAAAAACTGAAATGGGAATATACCAACAAACTCAAAGAAGTTAGAAGAAGTTATGCGAATCGTCCGTGCATTTAAGACATCTAGAAACAGCAGGCATGTTTTTATATTTTTCTGTTAGCTATTTTTTTTCCTTTGGTAATTTTTCTGCACAGGCGCGGAAAATTTTCTGCGATCACATCACAGATCGCGGCATGTTCTGCTGTTGGGTTTCTCACAAGTTTCATGTAAATTTTATTTGAATCTAATGATAGTCTTTGGAGTTGGACAGCGAAACTCCTCAACAACTGATAATGTTAATACCATACTTATGTTCACGTATAATTCCGTATTGCGTTGACCGATTTAAGTATATGTATGTTCGATTACGTTTGTTCTTTAGGCCTACTCATTTTATAGGAAGTTTGTGCTCAACTTTACTTTAGGTACTATCTAACTAAACTATTGGGGTTACGAAAAAGTAGAAAAATTAAACTTTTGTCAGGGAAAATGGTTTATAATAATCTGTAGGAATCTTGTAAAGCTTCCTCTTCACACCAGTAAAATAAACTGCATTTCATGCCTGTTCTCGTTTGTAGATGTTTCTGAGAAAGTGATGCTGTGTTTCGTTTAAGTATCCTTAAAATAACAACGCATTATTACAAATAATAACTTAGATTGTAATCCATAATTATTTAATAATTGCCGATATTTTCAATAGAAGGTCGTACGATAAAAGTTCCTGTTGAAAATTTAAGCAGTTCATTAAAGTATAGACGTATATCAAGATTAAACCTTCCAAATGTTTATTTGTAAAATACTTTAATCCAGTACTTTGCATTAATATTTGTTTTTGTTCTCATTCTCATCTCTAACTCGTTGTAGAGTTCTTTCAAAGTGTTATTAAATGAAATCCATATTTGGTCATTGTGATCTTCGGCATGTGAATTTTGCGGAAGTTAAACAACTTCTGTTAATCATTTCATCATATACTGCTTCTTTACATCGCTTCCGATTGCGTGCTAGCTTTTACAGTGAGACCTTGTTTTTCATATTCTGTTCTCCACTTTTTTGCTCTTTACTGTAACTCAATAAATAAATAATAATAATAATAATAATAATTGAAAATATTCTAAAGTAAAGCATTTAATTCTTACAAAACGCTATTGAATGAACAAATTTCAAAATCTTTCATTCATTTCAGATTTGAGTGCCTGGCAATTATGTCACACGAACCAAATCTCTAGCCTATAATAATAGACATTGTAAATTTTTTTTATTCAGATGGTTTTCAACTGGCAGGGAATAGAGTGAAGACAAAGGTTCTTCACTACGCTTTCATCCATTTCAGTCAACTTCCATCAGTAATATGAAGACGTTAAAAGAGTATGAAAAATGTAGAAAATTAAGCCTACTAACATTAGAAAATAATCAGTTCTGTAGAGCATGTAAATCTCTGAGAGCATGAAGTCAAAACTGTCGGACACTTATACTTATGCACTATGTGAAAGGTCGTGAATGCATTTTATGAGTATTAACCGCCCTAACATTCACCTAGAATGTACTCTGGGAATTCGAAAGGGATTGTTATATTCCTGATGTGATCAGCAAACAATCTGTTGCCTTCAACAGCCAAACAGCAATGAAGAGTTTGACTTCACAATTTTTATTATTATTATTATTTTACATTTTATTGAATTTAGTCCTTTTTCCATACAAAACATTAAAATCGGCAGTAAATCATTGAAATTATAGAGAGCACTGCACACATTAACTTAGGACTTGAAAAAATGTACCAGATTGTAGCCTATGTGTGTGTTGAAGGTTTTAACCGCCCCAGTTCCAAAATTATCATAGTGATTATTGTGTTAGATAATGTTGTGAAAAGGTGTAAGAATTTCACTTCACTTCGGAGGGACAGATGAATGGCTGGGTTCTTATATTTTACCGTTATCAGGGTGTAGAATTTGGATACCAATAATAATATAAAGTAATAATCCTGTTTATCTGCTCATACGACTTTGATTTTTAGGTGTATAGTCACTGTGTTCTTACGAAATACAACCTTTGGTGGAAACAACTTTAATGAAAAATAATAATATAATGAATACACTAAACTATTGAATATGTGCTTATATCCAAAACTCTCAATTTTCACAAATGGAAGAGAGTTCCTTCTAAGTAACTGTATTGAATAATTATTAACAAATATTATAATAAAATTGCAGTTGGAAGTTCGCGATGTGTTTCCGTTTCATACTATTGTTAGTTGAATTATCAGTCATTATTTTCGTTTTTTTTTTTTTTTTTTTTTTTTGTTTTGGTTTTTGTTTTTTGTTTTGTTTTGTTTTCTTAATGTCCCATGTTTATGCACCGAGGCTAACGAGACTGACAAGGAGATGGATGATAATGTGGAAGGAAGGAAGTGGGAAGAGACGGGAGGACCGCGAGAAAACTCGCGCATACGCTATTTTTGTCCACCACAAAACCCACTTGGCATGAGCTGGGATCGAACCAGGGATCCTACGTATCAATGGTGAGCACTCTACCACTGAGCTACTGCTGCTCCTTTTCGAAATTCATAAATTGGTGACTGTTCTTATTTCCTGGAGACACTGGAGTTATGGTGACTCTGTGGTAGAACGCTCACCTCTGGTATTGTTTCCCTGGTTCAGTTCGATGCCAACTTACGTCAAGTTGTCCTCATGATAAACAGACACCATGTACGTGGGTTCTACTTCCTCCCATTTCCATTATTTTACCATTTCATTCATTATCATCACCGTCTCTCTTAGGCTTAATGTATATTCGTGGGAAGTTAAACAACAACAAAAACTACGACATTGATCGTCAGTCGTAATTGTAAGTGACTAGAAAACAGATTGTTTAAGCTTAACAGTTACAACGATCGTAATAATACAACATCAGCACTATGGAAGAACCAGAAGACAAAGTCTCTGTGCCGTGATCCCAACGTCGAATAGATCTATGCAAGTTTCCTTTTCAAATACAGTGAAACCTCTCTATAGCGGACAGCCGTGGGGAATTAAAAATTGTCCGCTATAGAGAGGTGTCCGCCTTAGAGAGGTTTCAATATCTTCTTACGTAAATTAGTACAAGCTGCTATACAATTAGAAAAAAAATGCATGAATCTTGTATATACGAGTATTGCCAAAATGTTACTGTACCTACATTATCTTGCGCCATCCAATACTCTATATTCGAGGCACAACATGGAAATAAGATATTATAATTCTCTGCTATCTACTTTACAGTTATCGCTACTTACGACGTTTTCGGTGTATTGCTTTAATTTGAGTTAATTGCAGTCCAGTAATGACTTTTTTGAGACAATATGCGTAACTTGTCTTCTGCTTGGTTAGAGATTCCAACAGGACAGTAGAATGACTTGTCATCCCAAACGGCGGGCAACTGTCAGTCACTTTTGTGCCTAAAGCAGGTTGGGTGAGAGTGAAATGCAAGCAAGGGACATGAGGGTGTTGCTAAACGGAGACCTTTCCTCTGGGTTGCAGAGCAGACAGTTGAGGAGGAAAAATGTCACACCTTCATGTACTTCCTTGCTGACACACGTATGAATTACAAAAAATATATTTTTACTGTACTTTTCAACATGTTTCTAGAGAAAGTGTCCATAATACGGAGGTAAAAATACTTGTAAAAGACAGGAAAGACTGTCCGTGTCCGTACTAGAGTGTGTCCGCTTTAGAGAGATTTGCCAATAAGCTTTTTCCTATTACAGTGTTTGGGGATTATAAAATCTGTCCGTTATGGGAGGTGTCCGTTAGTAGGGGTTTCACTGTATTATGATGATGTTATTTCTTATATACGCCGTACGTCCATGAACTTCGGCACAAGCTACATATAAGCTCAGAGCATAATTTCTGAGCAAAGTGATTATTTTTATAATTCTGTAACGCAGTTACAGATGTTCTGAAACTTAACTCATTTTGTTTTCAAATGATCATAGATAAATTGTATCGTTGTATTCTCTAGCGGAGTATCAATAACCGTGGTTTGAATGACTGATATAACAGCTCATAATAACAGTATTTCCAAGCAGTAGTATGATCAAGGTGTTATTATTTGATAAACACAAAGAACTGTAGCCCGAACTTAAAATGGAAGTCGTGATTCAGTTTTTATTACTTAATGAATTCATATAATTCATATACTAATAAAGCCTATATTCAGCTCAGCACTAACCGGTGAACAATAGTAATTTTCACCGGAGACATTGCAACAGTTACTTTTCACCTTCATCAGTACGAATTATTAAGAAAACGACGCTGCTTGAAGACTTAAATTATCGTTAACTTTCCTGCACTGTAGAGTCAATATAAAACAAGCCCCTCCCTTTATTAACTATGAATGTACGTATTTATTGTACAAAAATACACTTGATGCGTTAATGAAGCATTGTTCCAGTGAACGTTGATTTTTAAGGATTTGTACAGACGAAGGCGACATATCGTCGTTGAAAATCTACAGCAAAATTACCATTGTATACCGGTCGGATGCTGAGGTGAATACTGCTTTACTAAGTTCTGTCTTCTAAGTCACCCAGTTATACACCTAGGCTAAGGGAAATGGGAATGAGATTGATGATAATGATAAAATAACTGAACTCGAAGGAAACAGGAGAACTCACACATAGTGTTTGTCCATCAGAATGCCCATTTGGCGCAGACTGGGTTTGAATCAGGGACCCTACACGCCAGAGGTGAGCGCTGTACCACTAAATCACCACGGCTTTAGATTTTGTTACCTTTAAATAAAATTATATGTTACTGGGACAGTAGTTAATAGAACACAACTTCTAAAAGTAAAAATTGCATAGTCTAATATGGAAACATGACTAGAAAGAGGAAAAGTATTATTCCTCGAATTTAACTGTGTTTATATGAATTTGCTTACAATATACACAACACATTTTGACTGAATTATTTTACTTGGACGTATGAAGACTTGAAGCAGTAAGACTGTGCACTATTTTTCCGTTTTAGAAAAGAATGTATTATCGTTGTGTTGATATTGTGTAGTTTGTGAATTAGAGCAATTGCCTTGTTTATGCTAGCTTTGTACGTTGAAAAAGTGGAATTTAGCTGCCAAACGAACCTTTAAGTTAGAGGTTGGAGAGCTTACTAAGATAAAAATGCAAAATGTCTGTTAGAAATCCCTGTTCCCTTGTTTATCATTTACAATAAAGAAATGAGCTAAAAGATATGATTTCAGTGTAAATTGAAAAATCACCAATAAACATACACAGAAAAAGCATTTCCAGGTCATATAAATTTATTTGTGGACAATAATTTGCATATTGGAGTTTGAGGCTAAATGTAAGTTTGTTAGGTAGCTAAATATTGTTATAAAGATTAATGTGAACGTCAGAGACTAGGAAGGGCTGTGCTACTGGACTAGACTTATAAAAATATAATAAGCTACCAACATCATCATATTTATCCAGTATTCGTGTGTGACCCGAAATTTCGTCACTTACAGAACTAAGAGAGAGCGGAGAGAGAGGCAAGTATAGATTACTCTATTGCGGAAAAAATTCGTCGTCATTGATTTTCTAAAACGTATCTTTATTAAAGTTATTTTGTGAAAATTTCACTAAGACCAAACTAATTCGGGAACCAAAATCCTACATATCATAGTACTTCACATATTTATATAGTAGCTTTAGGTCTTTCATGCTAAATTTGATCCAGATCGGATACTCTTCCGATCAAACCTCATAATTCGGGAAATAAACTCCTAAATATCGTAATATTTAATATGATTATTAAGTTTTACTACTATAAGAAGTTTGGTCAAGATCGAATGAGTTCCATTGATTGCGTGGAGATAGGGTTACCAAACGTGAACATCTATGTATTTCCGCATTTTGAGAGGAAAAATTTCCGACCGCGTACATTTTCTGAACATACTGTCACGTTGTTCTGTGAGCGTATTGTTATAATTAAATGTTTAAATTTGGGCACACAGGGATTGTATTTCTTATTATTGTGCTTATTAAACGCTTTAGTCATACGAGCCAGACTAAGGAGGAAGGACAGATGAGTTAGATTGAAGTGTGCTCGCATTTTGACATTTCAGAATATGGTAACCCTACTAGAGAAATTGTTTTACAGCAAGAAAGTCCAACCTCCAAAATCTTATGGCCCATAACTCGCAAATGAAATGCCTGCACACTGCATATCATACACTTGGATAGCAGGTCAAGGTCTGTCATCGTGTCTAAGTTTGATCCAGATTGAGCGAGTTCGGATGAACTCGTATGATGTATAGTATCATTGATTTTCAGGGAAGAACAATGATAAACAAAAAGAATCGCATGTTAAATATAGATAAATGCAATTTAGGTAGGGAATAATATTACTTCATAAACTTTAATGGCAGTATTAACAAGCATAATTATAAAATGTGAATCTACATTGCGTATTTTAGCTTTTAAAAAACACACTTATTCAACTACATATGTTACATCAAATTTTCTTCCTAATTGGTTCTGTAACTGAAAGATTTCTAAAAGTGTGAAACTGTTTAACGGAAACTTCCGTGTACTTAAATGTGCTTCTTACGTTGATTTGTAATTCTGCTCTATTTTTCTATGTTATTGTTAATTTCATTAGTGTTACTTGATATATTTATATAAATCTGTTTTTAGCGTGTGATTACATGAAATAGATAACATATTATGATTAGTGTTAGTATGGAAAACTAATGAGTGTTGCTTGTTGACAAGATTATTTTGAAGAAATACAGTGAAAGCTAGAAGTGAATACTGTGTATACCTAGTCTAGCCTTAAATTCTGTCACACATTTTTTTGTGAATATATGAAATACGGTTTTAGATTTTTTAATCTGCTTTTAATATGTTATAACCACATATATTCTTTACAATTGGCACCTATCAAACTTCAAAATGTCCACCATTGGCACGCACACAGGCTTTGGGTCTCTTGGGCCAGTCATCTATTGCAGTACGGAGAGTATCAATCGGAGAATCCTCCACTGCTGCCACCAAGGAACGCTTCAAACTTTTAAGTGAAGGGTCTTTTCTTGCAGACCATGTCTTCTAACACTGCCCACAGTTTGTAGTCCAGAGGGTTTAAATCGGGGCTACCAGAAGACCACTCAGCACTGGAGATGAAATCTGATACATTGGCCTCCAACCACTGTTGTGTCATCCTTGCCTTATGAGCTGACGCAGAATCCTGCTGGAAGGTCCAGTGATCATTGTTAAACATGGTGTCACTCAAGTCCTTCACAATAGGCTCCAGAACAGTTTCCAAATATACCCTGGCACTTGTTTTTACACCTTGCTCACAAAAGTGAAGTATGGTGTGGCCGTCATAGCTCACCCCCCACCAAACCATGACTGAGGAGGGGTGATGACCTCTCTGAACCTTAGGAACTCTCCCACGAGCTTCTCGAGAGCTTGCTGCATATATCCTATCATTTTGGCGGTTAAAGCTCTCTTCAATGGTAAAGATTTTCTCGTCGGCAAAGAGGATTTGCCGATGTGCATTGTTGGCGTACCGCTGTAGGAGCTGTCTTGCTTCAGTTTCGTCTGCTGCTTCAGCTGTGATGTAAAGAAATGCTCCGTGCTCCGCCGATAAGCTCTGACCTTCAGGTCTTCAGAAAGTAACCTGGATATTGATCTTGGGGCCATGTTGAGCTCCCGTGCCATGATCTTCTGCTTCCGGAGTGGATTTTGCCGCACACGAGCAGCCACTGCTTTAACAGCTACCACTGTTCTCACACTGCGAGGACGACCATCCCTTCGCCGGTCACGTACACTGCCGGTCTCAGTAAACCGCTGGGTTGTGCGGTAAACAAATCTTTTGCTGATTTTCAGAAGTTTCAGCAGTTTGAAAATCTCACTTGGTGAATTTCCACCCTTATGCAAGGCAAACACTGCAACTCTATTTTTGTACTCACTCCATTCCATGCTTAAGCGAAGCAGATCCAACCGTTCTTTTTCCCTGTTCGACACACACTGGCCAGGGCTGACCTTGAGCTAAATTGTACCTTGCCACCTGAACAACAGGTTCTACAGTCAAAGCCAAAAGTTTGTGACAATATTTATGGCTAGACTAGGTACAAGTGAGTGTGATTTGTAATAAACATCGATTATACTTATATAAGTGGGACGCGTAATTAGTCTACAATATATGCTTTCCAGAATAATTTAAATCCCTCATCATCAGCGTTGAGAAAGGATGATTGTAAGATATCTTAAATAACTAGCATTTCTCAAGTCTTCAACATCTTTGAATCCTTATAAGTTAAGACATTGAAACTGGTCTGCATAGTTCTTTACGATCTAGAACTAAGGTGAAAGAAATTGTAAAATCGGAAGCTACCGCTTTTGTCTGTGTTGAATCAAGAACAAAGATAAAATCATGAATGAGAATAATCAAAATTAATGAGAGGAATACCGAGAATAATTGAATTAAAAATCAATCCAGAATCCATTACCGTATGCGATCAAAGCAAATCATCACGGTATGTAGAGCTTGCTGAATGGTTCCATCATTATGAACGGTAAACAAAGCGATAGAAATAGAATGACACCATTCCATATTGAATTTCTTAAACATGGGTAAACCGTAATATGTGCACAATGAACAGAAAATTATTCCAACACGATGATTCACACCTGCGTTCTACTCAGTTCACTAGAAGGAAATCGAGAAATTCTGCCTCGCCTTCTATCATCTATTCGGTTATGGAGGACCAGTTATGAGGACAACGCTACGAGACAACGAAGGACATACATAAAACAGTGCATCAGTATGTACGAGCAGCTAGAACAGAGTTCTGTCGCAGGGGTTCCAGAAAGGAGAAATACATGAAAATAAATGGAGATAGTAATGGAACCTCTGTAGATTGAGATTTTTCTTTAATGAAACCAAAACTTGGTTCATGAAAAAATGTTGCTTATTACTTTCGTTATAACCGTTGTATGCTTATAGAAGAAGTTAGATATACAAACATGTTCGTACTTGGAATGTGTGACTATCTAAGATGGAAAAAGTTCAAGAAATGTATTTCGTGCTAACAAATAGATTAACCAACCAAGCATTTTATAGGAAGAGTGGTATACTAACTTTCGAAGACAATTCGATTGAAATTAATAAGTTATCAAGACTTCTGTTGGGAGTATTACTCTATACAGATCGAAGATATTGTCATGAAGAAGTTGGAGATGTAAAAAATTTGTGAGGAGTGGTGTTGGCGCTGAATGCTCTGCGTATCCTGGACCAAAATGGAGTGGGGAAATTCTGAGAGGGAAGTGAAAGAATGCTGATTGTGATAATCATGCTAAAGAGAAATATTAACTATTTGTCTAGTAATTCATATGCTGTATGAATAAAAAATAGGAGGGTGGGACGAGGAAGACCTCGATGAGGGTACATAAACGAGATATTACAGCGGAGATAAATTATTACTTAAATGTGGGAGAGAATTTAGAACCCTCATGTTGTTCATCAACAATAGATTGAGGAGAGAACCATTGCTAAATGATTCTTAAGATCCTTTCTAGATGACCGTAGGAAACTCCATTTAGTGGAATGAAGTTATATATTTTCAGGGATATCACCTGAGTGAAAAAAGAAAGAAAGAAGAAAACTACCAATACCCCTCCATATCCGTAGGAAAAAAGAAATAGCCAAACTACGATTTGTGTAGCTGTAGATTGTGTTAATATTTATCTTACCTTGCTGTTGCATTGACACGAAGGAGAATTAAAAAATTAATTGAATTGCATGAGACAACATATGGAATATTTATGACAGTTCGTACATTTACATGGCAGTACATTACATAAATTATACAACCACTTAGTTCGTTCAAACAAAGGGGGATATAGCTTGTAGGGAATGAGCTTCTTTCTTATTTGAAGCGCTTGGCGCGATATAGTCCTATGCCACACTTGGATGATTTTGAGATAAATAAGAATTAAGTTTTCAAAAAATTACATAAATCATAGTTTCTCTTTTTGGTTAGTAAATTATAGTATAAAAGAAGGCCCAACATTTCTTCTACCAACAGAACTCTAATTTGAATCAATTTAAGAATTAGTAACACAATAAATGTAAAAAAACAGGCTAGTGTTGAAAATTGTGGCATAGCACTATATTGCTGCTAGACTTTCTTCATGAAAAATGGACTCTGTGTAAAATAATACTATGCCACATAACAATAATTTCAAGAAGCATGTTAAAGAAGATTTTATAATAACAAATTACCACTTTGGTACTTTGCCTTCGAAATATATTATTGATAGAGACGTTAATACACAAAAGGTCCCTCGTCCCCCACCTTTTCTGTGCAAGAAACGATTTTCCGACGAAACGAAGAAAAGTGTATACTAATGCAGGTGCAGTTTTAAACAAACCTTTCACCAACATAATTCTAAGCCCACATATTTTTCACTAACCTATGACGTCTATAGTAATTAACTTTCCATTGTACAGTGCTGCAAATAGCTTTCATAACCTTGGAAGGTATCACCCAATCAGGAATTTACTTTCTCATTTCAATAAACTATTAATATTATTACTATTTCAAACATATGTCTGCTTCAAGCGGGAGCACACGTAGAATTTCAGAAAATAGTCCAAAACCACATTTTATTTTAAGAATCCTATACTTACCCCCGCTTCGCTTTCTTGAAACAAATCCTCGTCACTGGAGTCCAGGAACCTTATTCGTCATTACTACGCAGTAATTCATCAATATGATTTTCAACATCCACGTATGACGATCTTTTTCTCGTACGTATTCTGGAGTTACTTTCGCTCCGTTCAGCCATATTGCCTCGATACGTGGCATAGGCTGTTTTTGCTGAAACCATTTAGTGCCACACGGGTGAAGCAAAAAGGAATTGTAGCGCTTGTTCTGCGGGCTATTAATATTTCTTGAAAAATTTTACTGCTAATTGAAAGCACTCCATATGACGACCCACAAGGCACCCTTAGTTCATTTTCGTCCAAAGTGTGGCATAGGACTATATCGCGCCAAGCGCTTCATTTGTTTTCATTGATGCAGCTGGAATCTTTCTTTAGTGAGAAGTGATGTAAATATACATAAATGTAAGCTGCTGACATTCTAATAAGGAACTTGTTGTAAGAATCTTTTCTTTCTTTCAGTCGTCGGATGCTATTGATATGAAATGTGTAACTGTTATTTTAACATGACTAAACATCAGCATTACTCTTACATTTTAAATATTCAAATTTCTCTTGCTGGCAAAAGGCAGAATTACCGTGAAATTCAGCTTAGAATAGTGCTTTTCGGTCTAATTTAAAAATAGAGAAATATTTTTGTTTAGTTTAACGTCCCACGTTATGCACCGAGGCTAAAGGAGACTTATCATAATGAGACTGATGATAATGGTAGAATGAAGAAAGAGGAAACGAGAGAACTCCCGAGATCTTGGTAGATTAAAAATGTAAATAATCCATCATGCGACTTAAAATTATCGTGATCCCCTGTATTGTAACTGTTTTGTTTATCTACAACGAAATTGTCATATGTACTAGCTGAATCTGCGCTCTGTACACAGTATCATTCACATATGCACATGAATCTCCTTGTCATTCCTCACAACATCTGTACCTGCCCCTTTACAGACGCAAGTGAAAGAAGTCTTGATAAAAATTGGCAAGAGGTACCATAAAGGAGAGATTTTCTTTTCGATTACTTTGTCAATATCTCTTATTAAAGTTATATAACTTATAAATTATATAAGTTGTTTTATGGTGAAATGAAATAGATTAGCGGAAAGGAATCCACGTCTAAGGACTTTCGGAAACAGAATTTACTGCTGTGATTGTCTTCTTCGCAAACATAAGTTTTCTTCATTTTACGCATTGTGTTAGTTTTTGAGAGAGTATGAGTTTTTGGGCTCATAGAGTATGAATGGTTCAAACATAACGCATTTCTGCCAATAGTTTCTGCATCATTACATTTCGATGGGTCCCGAAGACTTGAATTACGTATGGAACTTGGCGATGATTATGTTTTGCGATGGCGTATAAATATTCTCATGAAAGAATGAATTACACTTTTTGTTTGTTTCCGGGAAAAGGAAATTTTAAAGACAAACTGATCAAAAATAAGAAAATGTACTTACATAGTAATAAAGTGGAATACATACTGAACTACTCTTTCTTTACTTAACAGTCGTTTTACTTAAACCGAAAGTGTGACTTTCGGAACCTTGCACTTCGGTTCACAGTAGAAGTGACGAAATTACTTAACTCATTCATTATGTGAGTTCGAGAGTTTGTTAAAAGTTTAAGAGTATTTGTCAAGGTGCTTTCAGTTTTTACTCTTTCATGAGTAAGTATGTTTAAAGAGTTTTATTCAAGAAAAGAAGTAAGAGCCTGATTTTAAAAGGTTCCACCTTCCTTATAACAAGTGGCATAAGGAGATTTGGTTAAGTCATTAGATGGTAGGAATATATGTAGAGAGTCAGTGTTCATGAAAGTATGGTCATGTAAATTATAGCCGCCTTCCCTTACATCACTTCAGTGATATAATTCTTCAAACAAAATTGAAGTAAAAAACACAATGGAGCCCATAATTCGATTGCAGCTCCCATTATTTGAGGTTTACTCTCTGATTTGAATATCCGTTCTAAATCATTAACTCTCTGTTAAGAACAATCCCACTAGACGACGGATAAGAAATATATATGGAATAAATTATACGAAAATATCTATCTTTTGATTTCAGAAAAACTTTATAAACAATGACCTATGTTAACTACATGATTCTATATATCGTATCAGACAACTTAGATTTCTGTGTAAAAATGGTTGATTGCGACGATATTTAAAATTATATAGCAAATAATCATATATCATTATTTTTGAAAGTTCTTAAAAAAGACCATTTCTGCGTTATATGGTAGTCTTGGCGAGTTAAGCATTCAAAAGAAGAATTTCAGATTGACTGATGTGTTAACCAACTGATAGGTACACCAATTATTATCTGTACTTTCGTTTACTGAGCAGCAGGTGGTCAGAAAAAGTCAATTTGTGATCATGTAGGATAGCGATACGTACTGGTTGGGAGGGTATCCGTTGTCAGGGATATATGTCTATTTATAAGAAAGAATCTTCCGGATGTGTGAGTTAGATAAGTTAAATTGTAATAACGACATTCAGTCAGTTAGTACCGTACTAGCCTTGAAAATAAGTCGGTAAGTCGAGATTTGTATCATTCCTACAAGAATCTGTGTTATACGTGAGAATTTAATGTCGTATATACACATAAGAATTTATATTGTTAATAGTTGTTTATATTTTACTAAGTGGACTCTTTCTTTCATTGCAGTATTTTCCACCTACTCTTTATGTATGGGCCGCCTATTGTACCACTATAGCCATTCTTTTCATTACCATAAAAGTTATAAATTTTCGTCTGCATCATATGTATGACACTTCCAACTGTATTCAGGAAGAAGTAGACTTTAATGCTCCAGAAAGTGAAAGAAGACGCTTAGAACTTAATTACTATGGACAGAAAGTTCAAAGGTAAGTCATGTAACAGGTTACTTTAGAAAAAAAATATTGTGTATAATAGTTGTGTTTATCGTTATTAATGTCGCTAGCCTTGTTAAGGGAATGTTTCAAGTATTTGGGAATGCATTAAATTAACATCATGGTTACGTAGAAAGTATCAATAAAATAGAGTTGGTGTATGCCCCAACAGAAGTAAGGGAAGCGTTTAGGGATCAGCGTATTGAATACTATCAGATATCTAGGACCAGTATCAACAGATCAAAACTATGTTCACGAAGAAATTTAATGTCGACTAAAAGCAGGAAATTCATGTTATTATTCAGTTCAAAATCTTTTGTCGTCACGAATTTTGTCGAGGAATTTGAAGCTTAAAATATATGTCTTAAAACGATAATCATGCCTGTTGTCCTGTATGGTTGCGAAACATGGTCGCTTACTCTGAGGGAAGAACATAGACTTAAATTATTTGAGAACAAGATTCTGAAACGAATATTCGGGTCCAAAAGGAACGGGAATGGGGAATGGCGGAAACTTCATAAGGAGGAACTGCATTAATTTATACCATTTACCAAACATTGTTAGGGTCATCAAGTCTAGCAGGCTCAGGTGAGCAGGTCATGTAGCCAGAATAAAAGGAACCAGGAACGCTTGCAAAGAACTGGAAGTATAGTTGGAAAACGACAGGGTGATAGAGAAGAGAAGGGGGTACGAGAGGGTGATATTTCTACCAAGCTTCTTATAAAGGTACTGGAATATGTGCTTCGATCTCTGGAAGAATAAAGGGATATGTATGTTAATTGAAATATCTGACCCACTTTCGTGTAGCTGATTACATCGTTATTTCCTAATAACAACATAGATCTGCCTGAGTGATAGACCTTAATTTGAAGTGCAAGTTAGTCCGGTCGAAAATAAATATAGAAAAGGTGATGATCAATAACTTCGCAAGGAAACTAACGATTGAAACTGAAAATATGGAATTAAAAGAAATGGATGTATTAATTTCCTACGTCTATCTGGAATAGAAGAAATTAACAGACATACACTATGTGATCAAAAGTATCCGGACACCTGGCTGAAAATGACGTACAAGTTCGTGGCGCCCTCCATCGGTACTGCTGGAATTCAATATGGTGTTGGCCCATCCTTAGCCTTCATGACAGCTTCCACTCTCGCAGGCATACTTTCAATCAGGTGCTGGAATGGCAACCCATTCTTCACGGAGTGCTGAACTGAGGAGAAGTATCGATGTAGGTGGGTGAGGCCTGGCACGAAGTCAGCGTTCCAAAACATCACAAAGGTGTTCTGTAGGTTTCAAATCAGGACTCCCTGCAGGCTAGTCCATTACAGGGGTGGTATGGTCGTGTAACCACTCCGCCACAGGCCGTGCAGTATGAACAGGTGTTCGATCGTGTTGAAAGATGCAGTCGCCATCCCCGAATCGCTCTTCAACAGTGGGAAGCAAGAAGGTGCTTAAAACATCAATGTAGGCCTGCGCTGTGAGAGTGCCACGCAAAACAACAAGGGGTGCAAGCCCCCTCCAAGAAAAAGACGACCACACCATAACACTACCACCTCCGAATTTTACTGTTGGCACTACACACGCTGACAGATGACGTTCACCGGGCATTCACCACACCCACACCCTGCCATCGGATCGCCACATTGTGTACCGTGATTCGTCACTCCACACAACGTTTTTCCACCGTTCAATCGTCCAATGTTTACGCTCCTTACACCAAACGAGGCGTCGTTTAGCATTTACCTGCGTGATGTGTGGCTTATGAGCAGCCGCTCGAGCATGAAATCCAAGTTTTCTCACCTCACGCCTAACTGCCATAGTACTTGGAGTGGATCCTGATGCAATTTGGAATTCCTGTGTGATGGTCTGGATAGATGTATGTCTGTTACACTTTACGACCTCTTCAACTGTCGGTGGTCTCTGTCAGTCAACAGACGAGGTCGGCCTGTACGCTTTTGTGCTGTACGTGTCCCTTCACGTTTCCACTTCACTATCACATCAGACACAATGGATCTAGGGATGTTTAGGAGTGTGGAAATCTCGCGTACAGACATCTGACACAAGTGACACCCAATCACCTGACCACGTTCGAAGTCTGTGAGTTTCGCGGAGCGCCCCATTCTGCTTTCTCACGGTGTCTAATGACTACTGAGGTCGCTGATAATGAGTACCTGGCAGTAGGTGGCAGCACAATGCATCTAATATGAAAAACGTATATTTTTGGGGGTGTCCGGATACTTTTGATCACATAGTGTATTAAGCAAGGCTGAAGTGCATTCGGAAGGAACAGCTTCATATTAAAAGATTAAATGCCAAGTGTCGATGGCTTAAAATTTTCAGTGAATGTGTTCTTGTACTTTGACATTTGGATCAATAACCTGGACACTAAGAAAATCATACACATACAGTCTGCAAACGACAATGCGACATGAAGAATGACAGTCAGAGATAGGAAAAGAATCAAGAATCAGAGATAAGAAGATGACAGGAGTTTCTTTGAAGTTCTTAAACCAGTTTTTAAGTGAATAAATAGCAGACACATTCATTTTGTATCTGATACTTTTCTCTCTTTTGTTTGTTTGTTCGTTTTGTTTAACTTTGTGGAGCTGCGCACTTCAACATACGATTTACACTGAACAAACTACAAAACACTCCATCTTCTTCAGAATTGTCACCATATTGTAATCTACTGTGTGCTTGATGCTGGTGATACAAATTGCTAAATTGTAAATTATTACTTCCACTTTGCGGGTAATTTCATGTTAATGCGACTCTTCATTGGAAATGTGATGCTTTGATATTCACCTACATTTAATTACCTACATCCTGCATTAATGTAGATATTGATAGATTAAACTTCCCATTATACAGTATATCTCGGGTGTATGATTTTTTTTCCTTTCTTCGAAAAATGGCAAAATAGTTCAGTGTAAGTGACAAATAAGTTAATGCAGTTAATAACGATTTTCATATGTAGTTTTCATTTATTAGTATAATAAATTTCAACTATGATATATGATACATGTGAAGCATCTATAGATACATCGATATTAATCTGTTGTTTACGTTGGACTATTGTGGTATTTTTTCTAAAAGAATTCATATAATGAAAAGTGAAAGTAATATGAAAGTTATATAATGAAAAGTGTTATGACCCATATCAAATCGAAGCTTAGCGTTATTCACTCTGCTTCATCGTAAAAAATTTTTCACACAAAATTTTATATATATATATATATATATATATATATATATATATATATATATATATATGGTGGTAAATACTTTTAAAACAAGCTTGTAAAGTAGATTAGAGATAGTAATACAATAACTTTTGTAAGTGACGATCGAAAACGAAAATATATACTGTATATATATATATTTGAATGATTTGTGTTGGTTTAAGAACTCGAATTTGTGCTCTCTCTATTTCCAGTAGAGAAGATGAAGGCATAGAACTTCAAGTTTTAAATAGTAACCGACCAGCTAGTACACCTCCTGTTGGCTGCAGTTCGAGAAATTCATCTGTAGAAGCTCATCACGGCCCATCTGATGCTGAAAGTGTAATTGGTTCATCCGAATATATCAACAAAGCACCGAACGAAGCGCTTCCATTCAAAATGGGAACCAGCGTAATAGGTAATCTTTACAATTTTTGATATTATGGTCCTAGGACTATTAAGTGTATTTTTGTCTTTTTGTTAAGGATAACTCTACTAGTACAAGCGTCTTTTTTGCTATCAAAAACCTTAAAGCAATAAATGAAAACCTTCAGTTTCCAGCAGAGACAATTAATATTTGACAGACTTATCTACACCCATTTGTTTGGTGTCAAGTTTTCAGTTATATATTGACGTCCTCATGCTTTTGAACGATTTTTATTTATTTATTTATTTATTTATTTATTTTTGCACAAGATGTAATGGATTATTTCGCCCCTTTGCAATAATTGTCTATTTACACAAACAGTATGTAAAATGTTTGTCCCTTATTTAAATAACTGCCTCTATAATTTTGTCTTTTTCTTTTTATACGGATGTCAAAAATTATTTATGGATAGAATGAACATTCACTTCGATGTTCCGTGAAGGATTAACAATTAAAATTTTATTTTACATAATTGTAACAGATTGTTTATTAAATTCTGTGTTGTGAAAAGAAATTAAACGGACTAATTGTACAAAACCAAACTAACTTCAAATGTTCCATTTTGTAGTTAAAATGTCATATGGCTGAAATCGTTGTTTTACATATTGAAGAAGATAATATAATTACAAATTTTAATTCTTAACGGATCTAGTTTCAATATGTTTTCTGAAATTTATGTGGTTACGAGATCAGTCGTCTCTGTTGAAGTAATCGTATTCCGTGATTACTATAGTGAAAGTTTGTAATATTTGTTCATGATGCGTGTTCAGATTACGTAGAAATGTTTCTAGCGAACTAAACGGTTCCTATTCCGTCCTTCCTTCTGTTTGAACTAAATGTCCACACTTCTTCCTGTTACGGAATACATGAAAGTATCAACTAAGAAATTAACCTGTAGCTATTCTACTGTACATAATTACTGATTTAAACTATATATGGCAGTTTTTGTTAAACTGACATATCTTGTATTTGCATATTCGTGTTTCCTGACTTGTTGACTGCTAATAACATTGTGCTAAGCCTATGCTGGCCTTTTATAAAAATAGTAGTTATAGTACATGGTGTCTATTGGTCACGAAAGTCGCGAAAAAGTCACGAAATTTAGCTTCTGGGTCACGATTTTTTTATTTGTACAAATAAAAGTACAGACTGGAAAATTTTTTTCCGTAAAACGTCAAAATTCACCACCAAAAGTATCTATGGTCGGCTTTAGACGCTACCAAATCGCAAGCAAACCACGCTTCTATCGCATGCATGAAAATTCGGCCTAATTTGCACCCAAATTCGCTCTTGAGAATGTTACGAAATTTTATGGTTTGGTAAAGAAAAGGTCACGAAAAAGTCACGAAATTCAATTTTGGAATTTAAGTACACACCATTTAGTAAATAAATGTACTGTACAAATTTAAAGCAATGAAAGTTTTCATATTTAATTGTAGTGTTTACTCTTAATCATAGAATAAGGTGGCTCTTTGCAATAGTATACTCTACGTTCTTGCATAGAACCTCACATGGTTGTAGCATGAAAATGATATTCCTTGGTTTGCTCGTATACTGCAAGCGCTATTCTGGAAATCACGTTGTTTGAGAGGTTGAGTTAGTTTATTTTCTTAAATCTGGTGGTTTTGTGTGTTAGCATAGCGATGAGTTAATCAGCTGTCAAATGGAATATCTTCACTTTTATTCCACTGCATTCTGTACTTTAGCTGCATGTATTCATTGCTAACACTTCATCGCTTGATTGGGCGTACTGAGAGGACCACGACCTGGCGAACTGGATGTCTAATGCTGTCTGGATGGTTTCGCTACATTCTGGAATAAATACAAATAATTCTCCACTGTACTTCTTGTCCGAACAAAGACGCGTTTGAGACTGTACTTCCTGAGAGATATATGACAGAGAGGAGTGCAATTACAGGACTCATAAAGATACATGTTTGATGAATTTCCGCGAAGAAATTTTGCTTCTGGTTTTTATGCCTTCATTTAGAGGGCTTTAAAATGTATGGGTGCTTATAAGTTCATTTTATTGACTTCTTATTTCTTATATCCAATTTAGTTTCTTTCGTGCATGTTTTCGTGCCCCCAGACAAATTTTCGGTAGGAATTTCAAACTTAATAAAAAAAAATCACAGTTGAATGAAGAAAACTTAAAAAATTTTTCACGGGTTCTTGACATTTATAGGAGTTGCCCTCCCTTATTGGCGGTCTTGCTACCATTAAAATATACTTCGTATTACTTTATCACGTTTTTTTATTGTTGCTTACATTTTTCTTCCTTATAGGGATTTTGCACAAAATAATAAAGGAAAGAATGTGGAAGCCAGGGTTGTGAAAAACCCAGTATTAAAAAAAAAAAAAAAACAGCCTAGTCGTTTTTGTTTTGTAATGAAAATTGTAATTACTTTTATAAAATTATGTAATTTTACTTTGTTGTTAAAATTGGGTCTTAATGGACAAAATTGGATTCTAGTAGGCAATATTGGATTTTGTTATATTTTGTACATACGTTTAAACTCGTATCCTTACTTAAAATACCATTTAAGCATTCCATGTTCCATGTCCATGTTCGGTTGTACACATGGAACTATGAAATTCTTATGTGGCACAAAGGAAATTCGTCCTTTCCGTCTTTTATGGTATACACTTCGAATTATTGTATCCGTTTATATTTCAATTTCTAGAAAGAAGGAAGTAAACAGTTTAGTAGAGTAACAAAGAGGGATTCCATATACGAGTAATATAAAGTAGGATCTCATTGCACGGAGAATTCAGATCGCTGGACCAGCCGCCCTGACTTAAGGTTCTTCTAGTTTCTTTCAAAACACGCCAGGCAAATACTGAGATAGTACCTGAAGATCAGGAATTAGAGAAAAAACTGTTCAATAAGTGCACGGATTTGTTTTGAAGTTTTTAATTTTTTAAAAATTGAAATATTGGAAAGCTTGTTTTTAAATCTTACAACCAGTTGCCAGTTTGCTTTCTTACAAAAGCTTTTACGATTAAAGGACCTTTGTAACAAGCGATGATTGTACTATACGTCACATACTCCAATCAGATACGCAAGAAGTATTCGGGAGTTCCCTGATCTTTTTAATGCAACTCTTTTTTTTATTATTATTATTATTTATTAATTTGTGATTATCATTAGAGAAATTTTTTATTTTCCTTTTTAATGCAACAATTTCGGTTGTATGTTTGTAATTACTGAAATACAGTTTTGAGAAAATGAAATAACCTTAGTAATTTTTTATTTTAGTATTTTTTTTTTTTTTTTTTTTTTTTAATTTTTTTAAGTGAAGCGTTTTCGACTTGTAATTAACCGACACTTGGAGAAGGATATATGATTGATTGTTTGTAGTCGCATACACTACAAAACCAAAAGGAATGTAGTCGCATTCCTTTTTGTTCCAGATATTATAGTTGAATACTGTTACAGCGAATTTGATCGAATGCAAACACAATTAATTATCCATGATTTCCAAATATATTTTATTTCAATACTTTGTTCTGTATATATCCTCTTAATAAATACATACGTGTAATTTAAGCCAATTCTGAAACTTGTCGTGTACCTAGAAACACAATTGAAGAAAGTAATTACATTTACATTAAGGTTATCATTTCAGTCCAACTTTTTATTTTATTTTTTTTTTATTTATTTTTTTTAACGTCTGGCCTTTATCGAAAAATATCCAGCGGGTATTTTTTGGCTGGAGAAAATTCCAATAACTCTGGCGGAAACAGTCGTTTTTTGGCAGAATTCAATTTCTTGTTAGAAATATGAAATAGGTACATGCGACTTTATTCAGTGATATTATTAAAGAAAAAATAGTAATACACAGTTTAGAAACAATTTAGGTATAATATGGAGTTAATCCAGTTAATAACCACTGATTGTAGAAAAACTACTACAGTTGCTCAATTGTTCGGAATATACTTTAGATGGTTGGAGTCAAGAATCCTAAATAGGCAAATAACAAAAAGTTGTGAAATTTATGAGAAAGTACTATGTGATGCAGATTATATGAATTAATGATTATGACTATCATAATGTTAACACCGTTTCAAAATTAGCTAATTCATAGCGATAGTTCACAAACGTTGTTATTTTAATAAGTAAATAAGATTCGGTTTCCGGTTGCGTATGTTCCTATATTTTTTTCTCAATTTTCCAGATTTAAAAGTAGATGTTCATCGAAAGAATAGTTCCGAAAGTAGCGAGGAAGTGACTTTGAAGCCTGTGATTGAGAAGGTTAGCGTACACACAGCAGAACAATGCACTCAAGCAGAAGGAGAAAATTTCCGAACAAAATTGCAAGGTATGTTGTGAAGTAGAATACATGACATTCTTTATCACTATTTATTTTTAGTCTCTAACTTAATCCCTTTTGTTGTAGTCTAAGGTAGACCATTTATCCTAAGACGCTCTTAAAAGTAATAAATAGAGAACGTTGAAGATATTGTTCGACATAATCTGCAATATCCCCAAATTAACAGCGTTGCAAACCCAACATAAGTTTTTTTTTTTTTCAAATTACACTATATTGATTATTACGTATTTTAAATATACATTTTAAACGAAAACTTAAAAAGTAGGACATTCAGTAGTATAGACTAAGGACGCAACAGTACCACATACATCCAAATTTCGGAGACGACAACAGTAACAACGCAAATGAGATAGACATGACAGTTCTCATCCATAATGTCGAATTAACCTGCGTAATCGTAGATAGAGACAATCGTATTGGCGACAGTGAATAAAATGAACACATGATAATATACATTGGATTGTGAAAGATTGGGGAAACGTCTTCTGGTCCTTCTAATCCAGGTCCCTGGTGCATTATGAGAATGTATACGCCGGTTATCGTGACGCAGTGGCGCTTGGACGTACTTTTGGACTTAGTCTGATAGTGCCATGATACTGTATGTGTTGGTGATGTTTTAATGGCGTACATTATCCCATTAAAACAATCCCTGACAACTGTTCAATATTTGAATGTCTTAGCGGACCTAGTTCTTTTATTCAAGTTAACTTTATTGTCTGGGAGTGATCCGTTACCAACAGGACGATGCTTTATGCCATACTGGCAGGATTGTCAAGGAGTGGTTCGACGAACATCATGATGACTTTCAGGTATTACTGTGATCTCCAAACTCAAACGAATTTTCGTGATATAAGTTGGGGGAGGAGATTTGCTATCTTATCAACATTACCCTGAGATCTACGGAAGGTGAGATTTACTGTTACGATTAGTGTAGCAGATATTCCAAGACACTTGTCACCACCTCATCAATTCGGCATCTGCTTAAGTGGTCTGCTTTATAGCTGAAAGATCATAATAGCTCATCGTTGTAAAGGAAATCCTACCTATACATACATAGATAGCTAGACAGGGAACTGTTGATATATGCTCTCCGTTTGAAAAATGGGAAATCCTGCGGCGTAATACCATCAGGCTTTGTCGATTATAAAGACCAGTAAGCAATATAGGCGGCAAGTCAACATGAGTTTGGACAATAAAATCGAGTATCAGAAGAGCAACAGTATCATTGCTTCGTTTCGTGAGTATTTCAAGGATGGAAACTTACTACATCTTGATCGTCAGGTGCAAGAGTCCCCGTAACACATTTGGTGTGAGAATCGCATCGTTAACCAATTACTTCAAAATATTTGGTTCTCCCGACTGTTTGTCATGAACCACAGCTTTGTTGGTTCCAGATACTGTGTACATGGGTCCTCCTCCGTTCTTCATTCCACCATTTCATTCATTCTCATTATTACCCTTAGCTTCAGTGCATAATCGTGGGACGTAAAACTAGAAATTTCATTTCATTTTTAAGTTTCAGACTATCTGAAAGACTGGGCTTATCGAAGGAAGCGAATAATTATTTATATCGATCTCAATATGAGCATTTCCCAAGGGTATCTAACCTACCCATGGCGATGCTTCATACAGCAGTGCAGTAATTTGTTCTACTCTACCAAAATGTCCTGAACACAGATGGGCGGCACTTCAAGCACATTTTAAATCAAACAAACATTTTTTACCTTGTCATCTGTCAAGATGTGTACATATATATAAGAAAAAGTTCTGACTGATTCACTGATTGATTAAGGCCTAAGCCAAACCAACAAAGCTAAAAACTTGAAATTTGGACAGAGTATAGGATTTGTGACGTAGAGTTCCACTAAGGAAAAATATTTGGAAATTCGACAAGTGAAGAAGGAAAGAAGTATGGCAGTTACTATCTTAAAATGTCCACATCTCGGAATTTCTGAGTGTTAAAGACATGAAATTTGGTACATGGACTTAATATTTATAATAATTAGACGTCTTTTGGCTTTTTTTTTTTTTTTTTAATACTTTAAAAGAGAAGAAAGTGGGATGAAAAGGAAAAAGAGGTGGAAATTACAGTTATTGTAATAAGATGTCCATGTCTCGGAATCTGTTGTTGTTAGAGACATGAAATTTGATATTTAGACTTATCATTTAAAATAAATAGAGACGTGTTTCAGCGTTTTTTGGTATTTGCCCGAGAAGGGAAGAAAAAATACTGGAGTTACAATTGTTAAAATAAGATGACCATATCTCGAAATTCGTTAAGATTAGACATATGTTAGGAATATAAGAAGGGCGAAGCCGTAGGCCAAGCAAATGCGGGAGTCTGAAGCGAAGTCTTCATCTAGCTGAGGGCTAGTTGTATATGAACAAACATTAATAGCAGTTTCGTTGGAATATATATATATATATATATATATATATATATATATATATATATATATATATATATATATATATATATATATATATATATATATATATATATATATATATATATTATAAAAATGAAATCGACATTGTATGTTTATCATAAGAAAAAACCTACAGCCATGTAAAATGAATTTTAAAACATTGATAGTACTTACCTCGAACTTGGTTTATATGATGTCATTTTGAACATACTGTTTCCAAGGTGGAAGAGGGGAAGGGAGTGTTCCTGAAATTATACCAAAAGTAAAATAAATGCATCTTAAATCACGGAGATAAAACTTAGTATAGAAAGCCGTATTACAGATAACAAGTCAATTGTCTTAGCGTTTTTTAAAATTTTGCTTCTAAGGGAACGGGGCCGGTATACGAAGCATTTTTCATATTTTTAACGTTGGCTACCTCATCAGCACGAAAAAACTGCCGAACTGTTTGAAATTAATTTCAGAACATAATCAGTATTGTTCTGGATCCGGGTTTTAAAATCTTGTTCCTTTAATTGAAATGTGTATCCTAAGAGGCGAAGCGGGAGTTCATAATGTTTGACAGACATATAATATCTCATGAGCCTCCCAAGTTCGGCAGGTGCAACTTGGCATATAACCTCCGTAACAAAAGCAATCTGTATATCGTCGCTGCGCCTCGAAGAACCGCTGTGTGACATTTTTGTCGAAAATGAGTATGTCCTGCAAATAAACCACAAAGCTGTCAGGCAGCTTCCCTTATTATTTCATAAGTTAATATTCAGTTGTTTCGCCACAACAATGAAAAGTTATAGATTGAAATTAAAGGCTTCTGGTTCTCATCACGTAGGCATTGATTAATGTATACAAATCCTCTATGTGCTTATAAAGGCGCAAAAGGTGCTACGTAAACACAGAAATAGTAATATAGTACTGTTGAAGCAAGCTACAACAATGTCCAATGCATAATATACACAGATAAAAAAAAATAAATAAATAAATAAAAAATTCAAGTGTTTCCGTGTGTATTTGGCAAAATTTGAAGAGTTCGGAATGTTTTTTGCTTCTCCTGAAAAGTTGTGGTTTTAACACATAGCGGTTCTTCGAGGCGCAGCGATGATATTTTAATTGCCTATTTTGTATTTATAAAATGACCATAGTGAGGATACGTTTGAAGTACATAGTACTTAGGACAATTTCTCTCTCTTTTTTATTATTTATTTATTTATTTATTAGGTTACTTTCATTAACATGTATATGCAACCGTAGGAAGGGTGGTGTAAAATTTTCCCAAAGATTAACGCTACTCCACTTGAAATGCATCGTTGAACACACCGTAGCGCTTGGGACAAGTTGAGATTTTTCATTTCACTTTGATTCAAGTACAGGAAAGGAGGGAAGGAGAAGGGATTCAAATATAGAACCTCTTTATACGTTCTTAATCCGTTCCACATCTTCGGACTTACATTCCAAACAAAATTTTTCCCATGAGAAATAAAGGGAAAATGATAATCTGTTTCCATGAAAAATAACTATTGTTATTGGGATATATTACACACTGATTGGGTTGTATAAAATACATTTAAACACTGATTAATACTAACATACATAAGAAAAAAAAAAACAATTAAATGAAAATTTAATCTCACTTTACCCCTGCTGAGAAGATTCGAGTGCCTGTTAGGATGGTGCTGAGAAAGGATGATATTATTTTGGAAGAAGAGTGTCCGCTTCCAAGAAGACTTCAGAAATTCGAAATTCTGGTGTTTTTTCTTTTATTTATTTCTTTCTTTTGTCCCTTTTCTTTATTTGGACTGGTTGAGGTTCACCAGATTCGATTTTTGCTAAAAAACCTGTTCAAAGAACTTCGCCTCTCCCTTCTCCTCAGTATGTTCGGAAGCATGACGTTGTCTCGTTATTCCAAGTGTATGCACTTCTACTCTATAATACTAACGCTAGTGGGCAGTCATGGCTTTGTTTGAAAGAAGTAAACAAGGGTAGCGCACAATGGTATGATTCATTTTTACTCATATAGATTCTAGCACACGAGTCGTATTCTAAACAAAGGCCGTATACCACGTAAATTTTTTCGTGTCCAAACAGGACGTATACCGAGATATTACTGTATTTTCAGCGTATTCTTGCCTTGCGAAGAGCGGATTTTTCAGCTATGTCTACCTGATCACTAGTTTTCCGTCTAGAATCTATTAAGTAGCAAAAGTTTAATTATATTACCATTATATTGTTCATTTTCAATTTCCGCTTCGAGATTCCGTTGTTTCAGCGGTATATGTTACATTATCTACAGTAGATGTAATATATTAAGAATTGTAGTTAATTTTATATGTATTTATTCTTGTTGCTCTACCTAAAATTAGCAGAAACCTCACCACGTAGCCCTGAAGCAGGTAAAATGAAAATGAATGAAATGAAATTTTAGCTTTATGTCGCACTTTTATGCCCCTTAAGCTAAAAGAGACGGATGATTAATGAAACTGAATAATTTGAAATTAAATTTTCCCTGCACTCCCACCGGGAATCAAACCGGAGGGCATGTAAAAAACCCTTTAAAGTTCCATCATATAGGAAGAGAAGAAAATACAAGTTAGAGAAGTAGCTTTGAAGCATCATTTTTGGAATACAGAATACTAATTGCAATTGGAAGGATTCTGCGTTTTAACGTGGCAGCTGGTCACTTGACTTCTAATTCTCTCTCTCTTCCTCTTATCTGATGAAGCATTTAGCGAAAAAGTTCATAGAATATATCTTTGGCAGTATTGTGTGATAATGTTTAGTTACTATTTTCTGGATTAATTGTATATATATATATATATATATATATATATATATATACTGTATATATAGGATGTAATGTGCACGGTTGCCAGCGCCATGTAAGATGATATCGAAAACGATTTCCTGTCCAAATTAAGGGCGTGTGAAAATGAGGAGAAAGGAGCCTTGATCAAGAATAGGCTCAGAACGAATGTGGATAGGACGGCGGTGTCATGGGGCATGTAAAGAAACATAACGTGTAGTATCTAGAAGTTGAAAGGTCATATGTGATAAATGATTGGGCAAGGGATTACACACAGAACAACAGAAATTCGTACAGATTACGTGAGAGTATTTCGTTCTCGTGATACGTAATTCTGTGGAAGATGAGAATCCGTTGCACAGAAGCAACGAAATAGACGAAAAACTGGATGTTGCGCGTATCCGTAACGATACAAACATGCACTGGCAAACTCCTAATTTATTCAGTTTCGCACAAAGTAGAATAACTGTCACATATTCAAATGTACCTTGTACAGAATTTGTGAATTGCGGTTTGTGTACACATGACAGTTGTGAAGAGTAGCAGTTTATAGATGCTGAAACTGTCTGCCGTTGACTGCATTGCAAGTACGACATCGGTGAAGTAAGTTTTGCCCCTTACGATCATACAAATGGTTAAATTACACAAAATATGCAGGTGTATTTTCATGCTGGAAGCACATCTGCTGTCTTATGCACATGTTCTAATGGTTCTGGGAGGACTCACGTAAAATTACAAGATACATGTCGCCATACAGGCGGGTTGGTAACAAGTAAGATAATATTACAAAATCATGCACTATATCGTACTACATGTTTACAGCAAATATATGCTACTGATCGTGCACTTGAGCTGAATGCGGATTTTGTACATCCCACACATGGCTACTGTAAGAGTTGAACGTTCCAAATGTTTGTCAATATTGCTTCGTCAATCTACAGACTAACACTTTGAAACACCTGGTTGGCGATACATTGTCGAAGGTATAATTGACAAAACATTCTCCGACAGGAAAATCCTGAGGTAGCAAGACATGTATTGTGTATAACATAAATAGATACAGTCTTTTGTCATGATGAACGTTCCACACAGTCACATGACTTATGCATTCAGTTCTTTATCGATTGCACACGTGTTGGTTTTAGAACGATCTCTGATAGTCGTCAATATGTTATCTTCTAATTCAGCTGTCTGCGGGGCGTGGTTTTCTCCAATTTCACGTCGGTGAGCTTGAAGAGATCCACTCTCTCGAAGACTAATATGGAGGCCTTGAGAAAATACATGAGAAGGTAGTTTCCTCTGAAGGAACGGTCATGATACAAACTCTTCTCTCTCGGCTATTACCATTGACACTCAGTAAGTGAAGTGCATATCTGCCAGCTGGTAGACAGGGTAATTCTCACGCACATACAAATTAACACAAAGTCTGCACTTGCAAATAATCGTGAACACCTGAACACAATCGTCTACTATTGAACGCAGCTCGTCCTATTTTGTTACACAGCAGTTCCACACCTAATACCGGAGCTTCAGACTTCGTGTGTCACAAGTTTCGTAAGTCCCTACTGGAACACAGTCACGCCATTTGACGCGATTCCATAAAAGTGCAAAACAATTTTGCGAGATAGTCTTAAATGGCAAACAAATGACGTCAGTTCAGTAGTGTGCGACCAAAGGCGTCATGCCCCTAGTGGAAGAATTATGAACTATGTACGTACTGCTTCTTATGCCCAAGAGTATTATCTACTCTTTGGTTCGTGTCGGTATTTCTTCCGGCTCCATGGTCACACGAGAGCGTCGAAAGAAGGATTTTACATCCCCCTTTCCAATGATTCTACTATATTTTTTCCAGAAAATTTTGTCGTAGGGAAAGGGAAGAATCAAAATGTGAGGAGACAATTATTTTGTATGATCAAAAGCAATTCAGTTTTTCTTAACTCTGGGGAGGAGACAAAGTATGCCTGAACGAAACCCTGGATTTCACCTACTGGGTACATACATTCAAGTATAGTGTTCGTCGAATTTCTTGGTAGTATGCAACACAAACAACGCTCTTTTTAATTAATTTCCGTTGCTTCTGTGTACGAAATTCTCATCTTTCATAGAATTATGTATCACGAGGAGAAAATGTAGCTTACTATTGCCTAAATTGCATTTATGAAATTTGTGGAAATCCCTGTTGTCCTATTCCTTGCGCAGTCGTTCATCGCATGAGACACATGCACTTTTTGATAACTACATGTTATGTTTGTTTATATGACCTCTGACAACACCGCCCTATGCACATTCATTTTGCACCTATTCCACATCAAAGTTCCGTCTCCGTTTTCACACGCCGTTAACATGGATGGGAAGCCGTTTACGTGAACTTTGTGCTTAATTTTCAATGTAGAATCACCTTCCAAGCGTTGACAGTCGTACACATTAACACCCTGTTCTATCTATCTATCAAATCTTAAGGTATGAATATATATTTGTGATATATATTAGACCATGCCTAAACGCATTAAGGTATTTAGTATTTGAAGTAAATATATAAATTACTAAGTAGAGACTGAACCTTGATTTTTATTTTATTTTGTAAAATCCATGGTTTTGCCTCAAAACACATGCTGAACTACATTTTTTGCTTACTGTTATTGTAAAATTCGATTTTTCTTTTCTTTGTTTTAGAAGGACGAACAAAAAGACAACGATCACGGGAAAGTAATGTGGCTGTAGTTATCGAAGAAAACAAACTAGTTCGAAGGAAAAGCTCAGGGAAAGTTAGTCCAACTCAGGCATCATCAGATTCTGAAGAAGATAGGAATCAGAAACAGGGTGCTGAAGCAAGGCCATCTTTGCAGTCAATGGTAAGGTTCTTTTGTAGCACATTGAAAAGTTTAAGCAAGAATTTTGATCACGGTAGTTACAGCAACTTGGAACACTAGTAAATTATGGGTATGTGAATGTGTTAATTCTAGTATTTATGCAATTTACGTTCTAGTTTTGCTTGTGTTAAATTAGTGCAAATGAAATGTCTACCCTAAATACACCCGAAATTCTAAAGATCAAAAAAAGTGAAAACGCCAATATCTGATTAATCAAAATAGTCGCTCTTTGCAATCATACACTTTTGCTTCGCTCAGCCTACGATTGAGTTCCGTGATTAAAACAACAATAATAATAAAAAGTCTGGAGTCTACGAAACAAAGAAGTCCTCAACAAACGTTGCATCATGTTGTCATCAGGAAAGGTCTTCCTTCCCAAAAAGCACTCCAGATGTCGAAAGAGATTGTAGTCGCTGAGAGAAACGTTAGGAAAATACTGTGGACGAGAAAGGGTTTCATACTGGTACTAAGAATCTCCAACAGTCTTCGCGAGCTACGTTTGTATGTGTATTGTCGTGCAACATGTGAGTACACAATATCTTCAGAATTTCTAGAAGTTCGCAGGAGAAGTTGCTGTGCTTTTTATGGGGATCAACACTGTAACGGTCCTGAGTTGTGGTTTAATCTATACGGAGGAAGACATAATGGATCAACCCCATTATCGATACCACACTACCATCAATAATATCTATGAGAAACCATCCTGAACTTTGATTACGGTCCAGTCAATGTCCTAACCGTTTACGATTACCATAGCGGATTTGTCTTCATCAAAAGTGACAACCCGATGCGGGAAACTTTCCTATATGTTCTTAAGAGAACTGCACACGTCAAGACGGCGATTCTTGTTAGCCGGTGGCTACTCATGTGGCTACCATGAGCTCAACTTTTTCACCTTCCTGATTGTACGGAGCCTTCGGACGACAGTCGTATTATCTTTGCCTAATTCGTCTGCAATGGCATGAAAACTTTCCCGAAGGTCCGCTTCAATGATGTTTCTAAGAAACTCTACCGAATATGACATTTGTCAGTACCCACTGAGCTCATTTTGCAATGCTGTGTCACCGAAACGAAGTTCAACGAACGAACGGCAAATGATGAGTTCGTTTTTCCTGGGTCAAATCCACTTTTTTTGAAGGAGGGAATCCACTGTTTTTGCTATGCAGAATATCTCAGTTAAAAATCATTCGCAATTGTGCTCTCTGTGGTTTACTTTCATACTACTATGGTCAACAATGCAGTACCTCCTGACTGAGTACCTCAGCCTGTATACTTGACGTGTACAGAGTTGTGACGTTAGACGAGTTACCTTGGTCCATTCGCAAATTTTCCACCAGACGTCAGTCATTTCATTGCCACTAGCCTAGTGTAATTTAAAATATAAAGGAAATAGATTGTATGGCTTATACCGTAAAGGTAATTAATATGAAGTCTTAGTCTTTGAAATTGTAGAAGAGTATGTGTACTAGAAGACCCGGCACATGAATCAATCGACAAATAAAGACTAGCGTAAGTAATTCATATTGAGTGACATAAATTTTACTAACGTAAGTAATTCATATTGAGTGACAAATTTTAAATTATTATTACTGCTGCCTTAATATCATCATTTTGAATTCGTTTAATTTCATACTTCACACTTCTATGATATCAAATAGTCGGGAGTGCTCATTACTGCGTTTGAGTTTTTGGGCTCACGGAATTTTTAAGTGTTTACCGAATTTTTTAGTGTTGCACTCACCTTCATGAGGAAACTAGGAATCTAATTGAATACTTGATTGGACATACCCTTTCCAACTAAAAGTTGAAACTTAATGTTTCTAGCACGTAAAATTATTTTTAAATATAGTACATACTTAAACGTAATCCCAGTATTTCTTAGTTACGGACAGATCGTACAAAGATCAAGAAATTAGCTGCCTAAATCACAGAAAAAACAAATCTAATTTATTTTTAATCAGTTACATTTGAATGGTGTTCGTTATCAGTTGTACAGCTACCTTTGAACGTATCACTCGTCTGTTTATATATATATATATATATATATATATATATATATATATATATATATATATATATATATATAAAATCAGGGGCGGATCTAGGACGGACTTCTGAGGGGCGGTGGGTTATAATACTGATACTTAGACCTAATTTTAAGAACTCCAAACTCTGGGATAGGTTTTATTTATATATAAATATATATATATATAAATATATAGGGTTTCCTGTTTGGGGGGGCGCGATTCCCCCCTCTGGATCCATATATATATATATATATATATATATATATATATATAGATAGAGAGAGAGAGAGAGAGAGAGTGGGGAAAAGAAGTACAGTTTTCAAAGGAAAAAGGTACGTGAATTATCCATACGTGCAGCTACTTAAAAAAATAATTTGCATCAAGAAACTTTGTTCCGTGACAAAGACCTCGTGTGAATTGATCTTTTGAAAAAGTACTTACAAGTAGGCGAATCCATACAAGTTTCCTTTTTATTTCGTTCATATTCTTTTATTCTTTAAAACCTTGAACATAAGTCTTTGAGTTTTTTTTTTCTTTTTCTTTTCGAAGAAGACACAAGTGGGAAGTACAAGAATAATGTATTTTGATTGGATTTACGTCACATGTATATTCCACATTGTAATTTGTAGTTCTTATATTGCAGTTGTTCTTGGGAAAATAAAAAAATTAGTGAATTTGTGAAAGAAAAACAACAAAATAAGTAAGACATGTATAAGAGAAATAATCAATTTTTCTTAGATTAAAATACGCCATACGTTGTCTGTAATGTTCAATCATTGGAAATATTTTTAAACTGTCATTGCAGTGAAACATCAAAGAATATTCTGTTTTATCCAGTTCGTGGACAATGTATATGTTACTTCGTGTGTTGGATAATGGTACCGTCGGTTTTAGCACTAATAAAGAAGGTATTGAGAATGTTTATAAGCCTACAGGGGTAAAACAGAACCTAATCCGACTAGGTCAGTAAATTTGAAATACAGTTTAAACATACGGACATTTTTTATGAATTTTCTTTACTAATTTTTCAGCTGTGAGGCTGTATGAGAATTATGAACGTTCGTTGGAAGTATAAGGTACAACCTTAAGTGGTTCATTTCATTACTAATCAGAAACAAGGGAGACATCCACACGCTTTAATCCTTAAAATCATTAAACGCTTCAACAAGTAGGAGAAGGGATAACTGGGAAGAAAAGAAGGGAAAAGCAGAAAAGTAGATGTGATATGTCCTGAAGGGTGGCACCATCTTGGAATGTAGTCACGTGTCAGTGTAGGTAAAGTAGGGAGATTTTAGTGGCGGAAGATACTAGACGCATGTGAAAAGAGCCGATATATTTTTTTTCTTTGGTTTGCAACTCTGATGAAGTTGAGCATACACAGGAACATACCCTAGTATTCTGTGCTAGCAACAGAAATTGAATCGTCCAGGTAGAGTGCGTACGTGCGAGTAGCAATAAGTAGTAAATGGCTGTCATAATACAAAATCCTGTCAAATTTGAAGTAAGATAGGTCACACGATTTCTGAATGCTGATGTAAAGAATGGAGCTGACATCCATCAGGATTGTGTGCCATTTACGGACCGACAGTAGTGAGTGAATGGAAGTTCAGGCAATGGAGCAGAGTGTTTCGGGAAGGACGTTGAAATGTTCATGACGATGAGCGTAGCGGAAGGCCTAGTGTTCAGATGGACGATCAGGTAGAACGCGTAAACGAGAGAGTGATCCAATCGCTAAATCACAATAACTGAACTTGCCAAAGAATTTCCAGAAGTGTCTGAGAGAATCGAATTGTGACTGACAAGCTGTAACGTATATAGGGGAACCACTATCTAAAATGTAACAATTATAGCTTATTCTTATTTTACACGTTAGATTCCAGCCCACAGTTCGTGTAAATTTTTAAATTATGTCAACACGATTGAATGATATAAAATCAGACACACCACACAGAATCACTATTACCTTTTATTCTCAAAACTCCATTAATTATATTTTCCTTTTCGGTTGTCATAGCAACGTTTTACACAAACAACTATCTGCTGTTTTGGTAAGTAAGAGTACCAATTATACACATAAAATCAACATATATTTTCAACTACTAAGATAAAATCTTATTTTTATATTTAGAATCAACAACATTAAATTCTTTTCTTATTCTTCTTCTACTCAACATATTGTGTACATTTAAGCACGGTTGCCCAAAACCAAGATATAAAAATAGAAGAAATTTACAAAATAAATATACAATATCGTTGTAGCGTTATCACGCTATGTGCAAGGTGGGTGCCAAAAATACTAACAGACCAAAATGTTGAAAGAAGCTTACAAAAAGCAAAGAATGCCAGTTGCACGTGATTTATTTGGCCCGCTAGAAGAAGAATGGAATGACCTCTTTTCTCACATAGTGACGGGGGATGAAACCTGAATATCGTACGCCACTGGGGAGTCAAAGCAGCTGTCGATGCAATGGCGGCATTCTGGTTCTCCTTAAGCGAAGAAATTTAAAAAGCCACCATCAGTTCACAAAATCACGCAACCGTTTTGGAATCATATGGATGTGATTCTTGTAGAATGCTTGGAACGAAGAGGGACAATTACAGCATATGGTATTGCTAAACACTGAATAATTTGTGATATGCCATCCAAAATCGAAACAGAGAGGAATGCTACGCTTTGGAATTCCTCTGATCAAGGCAATGTCCGCCCCTACACAACTGCGCGTACTGTTGAGACAATTCAAAGATTTCGATGGAACTGCTCAGTCAAACCCTTACTGTCACGACCTTGCCCCCAGCCATTTCTTTCTTTTTCTTCACCTGAAAAATGGACTTGCATCGAAGGTTTCAACGACAGTGAAGTACTAAAGACATTAGTTTTCGATTTGCTGCAACCACTTGTGCATGGGCTCCATGGTTCGATCCCTAAGTAAGTTTGTGGTGGATAGCATTGTGTCCGTGGGTTTTTCGTGTACTCCCGTTTCCTCCCACATTCTTATTCCACCAACTATTCCATCATCGTCCACTTGTCTTAATCTTTCGTCTCCCTTAGGCTAAAAGGAACAATCATTATCATGGAACGTTAAACTGAAAATGGTTTTATTATTGGCTGCACTTTCAGGCGGCAGATTTAGACACCAAGAGTATCGGAAGCTTGTGCCACGCTACCAGAAATGTCTGGAGGTTCATGGTGACTACGTCAAGAAATAGCCAAGATGAAATACGTACTTGTACATCAGCCGCAGTGTCTTCTAGCATTTTTTTGTTGTTTAAAAAGTATTTTTTTTAAAACATGGCGTTTATTTATTTATTTTTGCATGCGTAAAACCAGTGAAACGGTTGGGTGGTAAGATTACAGAAGAGCGAGGGAATAATAAATTATCAAATAATAACATATAATAAAAATAATTCAAAATAATTCTGAATGATAGGAGACACGAACACTAAATGAAAATTATCCTATCCTAGATGTGAAAACTTTGAATGGTAAATTAAAATCTAAAATACAATTTCCATTACTAACGTGCAGTAAAGTCTTGTAGATTCACAGTTGGCAGAGTGAATTGTCAACATTATTCATGGTGCTCATGTTAAATATCAGGCCCTTTTCTTGCCCAAGTCCATACGCTTATCTTAAAAAAAAAAAAGTCCTTTCTTTACCTGTCACTGTTTTTTCGTACAATCATTTCAAGATAAATATAAAACATAGATTCACGTGATTCCGCCATCATAAAGGATGGAAATAATATTGATTTATACTGACAAAATCTTAAGTTTTAAAATTAAGATTTGATTTAAAGTTCAATTGGATTAAGAAGAGAAGTAAAGTGAAACCAGGGTATCTACTGATATTTGAAATACTGGAAATCATTTTGTAATACTGGAGAAATGTAAAAATTCCCTTTGATACCCTTGAAGATAGCAGCTCCATCATTTGGGTGTAGGTTGTGATAGGGCCAACTGGCCAATCACTAAATAACCAGCTAGTTCGAGAAAGAAAATGGATATTGTTTATAAGATTTTAATTAATTTTGGTATCAATCATTCCTGGGCATAAAATTAACTGACTTCCTTGGAGAAAAAAGATGAATGTGGATTACGACTGGCGTTGGAAAAAGTAACGTTCAGAAAACACTCTCCTATTCTTTCCCTTCGATTTTAACCCACTAGTTTTTTTGTATTCTTTCTATTAGAATATTGAAGATGATTTTGCCTTTTCAACATATTTTACAAGCTGTTAAGTATCACAGCATACAGTCGTATATGACATTCATTTTTTTTCCAGTTCACTAGTATACTGGAAATTTTTCTAACAGAGGTCTGGAAATATACTGGAAACATCCAAGTCAGTTCCAGTAGTATCTCTATAAACGAGAAACACAAAGCTATAGTTGCCAGTATAACAGTTTTATCTACATTTGTTCTTATTTAGAGTATCTCTTGTGTACATCTAATATTAATAAATGCATTTTATTAATCTAGAGCATTCAATAATATCAATTACGTTGGTGAAATTACAAGATAATTCGTGTTTTCTTCTTTTCTATCTTCACCATTGCTTAATTAGATAAATTCGAAATAATAGATTTTATAGCATTGTATTTCATAATGAAGTTATTAAAGTGCTGTAATGAAGTAAACATATGTGCATGTAGTTTCTTGACATCTTCATTACTTTCTCTCAATTTTACAGGAAAGAAAAAGAACGAAAAGAAATGGGCGAGCAGTACTCGTGGGTAGAGCTTACCCCTACTTTTTTTTTATCCGCCTTTTTTCGTCCCCAATAGAAGAGAAGAAAATATTAGGAGGTTTCCATATTTTCCTTTCTTCCTATTTCCATCAGTAATGGGGAAGAAAAGAGTAATTCTAGGTGTTTCCGTTTTTCTCCCTTTTCTTCTTTTAGAAAACTTTCTTCCAGCCCATTCCTTTGATACTTTCTTTCCTCCTCCTCAATATGCAATCCTTAAAATTTGGGAGATTAAAAGACGAAAGTTGTTGCTTTGATAGCCCCCTCTTAGATTTAGGCTCAGTATGTCTTGGTGTCGAACTCTTGTGCCTTACTCTCCCACTTTCTTCATTTATCATCTTTTTCTTCTTCTTTGTCACCCCGTGGGGCCCCGGATGCCCAAGATCAGCCCTCATTGGCATGAGGTGAGGATTGGGAGTATGAAGGGGTGAGGAAAACAGAAAGAAAATAAACTTTTTTTTTTTTTTTTTTTTTTTTGTAATGGGGTAGAGGGACAGGTACTCCCTTCCGACCTCCTAAGGGTGAGCTGAAAACATATCAAATGCAATCGAAGCACTCATATCTCTTATCTTTCAGTATCTCTCGCCCGCTCGCTTTCTGGTAGCATCCTTTACCCTTTTTCTTCCCTTTTAAAGCATGTTACAATTTACGTTATTATTTTTATTTTCAGGAATCAGGGACAGCTTCTAGTTCGACTGTATCGGGATCTCTTCATGGCTCTGGCGGCCGACGTTTTTCTAATATTTCCAATCTAGCGTGTAGTTTATCAGGAAGTACGACACCACCTTCTGTTACCATGAAAGGTACAGGCTCTTTGGAATTGGGATATATGTTGGAAGACGGAGAGGTATCTCACCCAGGTAATTAATACAATATTATTGAAAGACTAAATTAAATTTTATTTTTACATTGTATGAAGACATATAGACTGTAACGAAATATACATCTGATCTATTTTCTCTGTATATGAATTAAAACCTGTATGTACTATTGAAACTTGTTATTTCTTCGGGATCCTGTGGTGAATGACCTATAAGTTGAGCGACTGGTCGTCGGGTAGGTTCTAGTTTTGCACAGAGCACTTATCTGAACTAAGGTTTTTCAAAATGATCATTACTTATTCTAAAGTGGTAGCTTGAGGTATCTCTAGTCTTTCACAAATTGCTTAAGATGCACCTACCTTCATTGACCATGTAATAACTACTTGAACAAGAACACTATGTATTCGAGGTTATGCTGGTGTGAGCTATGGCTGTGAGGAAGTATGTGATGTTAAAGACTATGATGTAATTATTGTTTTGGATCTGTGTACACGTTGATGATGAATGGGAAATTATTATCACTTCAACAATGATACATTGTATTAGTATTGGCAGGCATGATTTTGTGCAGTAGAATGACTGTTTCGTTCACCAGATTTTTAAAATGGAGGATCATGAAAATCCTAGCTTATTAGATTAAAACTCGGGATTTAGAACACCTAAAAGAATGTGTTATAATGGAAATCCGTCATCCAAGAATATTTGTGACACCATATATGCTATTTTTTTCTTTCAATTTTTTTTTTTTTTTTTTTTTTTCTTTTTAAACATTGAAAACGACAGTGGTCATTTCGAGCACAAATTGTAGGCTTTGAGTTACTTGTAATTGTTTCCAAATACCATATTATAATTATAATATATATATATATATGAGCTTTTTTAATTTTAAACAATCGTGTAACTTCTAAACGTCGACATTTTGTACAAAGTAGATATCAAGGGAGGTAAATTGTTCGACATACTCTGCAATACCAGTAGATGAATACTGTTATTTACCCACCATAAAGTTATACTTCTTTAATTGACACATCAGATAATTACATACTTCGAACCTAATTGTTAAAAGAAAACTTAAAATACTAAAATTATTATTCTGTGTTGCAAACTAAGGGTGCTATACAGTATGTTACAATCAACAACACAACTGAGGCGGATGGACAATGTTCATTCAAAATATTTCAATGTTGAATACCCATAATTACGATATGACGTATTTTGAATAAAGTTGAAGTTACAAGTGATTGAAAATTTGACTCTCTTGAAAGGTTAGTTAAAAACAAAAAGCTTAGTTAAGTGTCTTCTAATACTTAGATGGTTTTCAATAGAATAACAAATCATTCCGAACCCGTTTCGGAAGTATGAGAAAACATTGATAAAGTTTGCAATACTGCTCAAAAGTGTGTAATGGTAAGAACTTGTAATTACAACTATTAAAAGATATTGGTGTAATGTTATAAAGGTGAAGGAAAACAATTATTTTAAACATTTTCCACAAATACCGGTACATCATTTTAAGCAGTGTTGCAAACTACCATACGAGTATTTAGATATGATATTATCTAGACATGCTACATAAAATCTTCTCAATGAAGTGAAGTTTCTCAACAACTTGTAACTTCGTTCCTAATTATTCGAAATACGTCATATGATAATCATGACATCTAACACTAAAGTACTTTGGATGAGTATTACTTTGTCCTCCTTATTTTGCTATTACTATGATAAAGGCTGCTAAAATTTGGATTTTGTAATACTGTAGCGTGCTTAGTTTGCAACACTAAACAATAAATGAGTTATTTTAAGTTTGCGTTTAATAAGTAGAGCTGAAATATATAATAATCTGACGTATTGTTATTTGAAAAACTATAACTGTGTTGGGTTGGCAGCATTATTCATCTGTGGTCATTGCAGCGTATACTAAACGATTTCTCCCTGTTTATGTTCGCATTCTATAGAATTTCTGCGTTTTTTGTGTATTTAAAAGTTGGAGAGTTGCCTGAAGTTAAAAAAAGAAAAAAACTTATCCTCTTACCACTTACTGTAATGTCTATTTTGTAATGAATTTTCAGCATAGTTTTCGGTTGTTAGCCATGACCTCCAACAAATGTATTCTTAGTTTGTAAAAGACTAACTATATTATATTGTTCTTATTCAAGTTACTTGTAACCAAATTCATCGTCAGCTCTTTAATTAAAAACGATTCAAAACTGTTCTGCTTTGGAGAGATGGTAGAAGAGAAGTAGGTATAATGATCATGAAATAATAATAATAATAATAATAATAATAATAATAATAATAATAATCGAGATTTGAACGGATTTACGTGTCTCATGGGGGGAAGGGTTGCGTGCTGAAAAAGTTCTCTTTGAATGTCTGTCCGTTCGTACCGATGTATCTAACCTTTCAACGTATCCGCACCAAATTTGAAACTTAAAATTTTTATAAGATTCCCAGTGCATTTTTCTAATTTTCTTTCTGTCCTCCAAAATAAGGGTTTACTGAGGAGTAAAAGTAAAATGGGATTTTTTCGAAAACACGTCAAGAAATTCCTGTGCTTCATATATTAATATTTTATTTAACAACCGTATACTGTGGTAGAAGTCATTTCACTGGGAAAAATTCAAAACGGAAGTGTGATTTCTTTTCGAAAGATTTTCTCGTAAATAATTCTTGTAATTTTGTGAGTATTTCATAAATAAATATTTAATAACTTTTTTGCAATCCGGGATAAATAATTTCTCATTAAAAAATCGACAAAAAGTGTTTTACTTGTGGAGGTAAACTTCTTTTCGGACGATTTTCTCAGAAACTACGCAGATGATTTTGTTCATATTCAATAAATAAATGTTCAATTAATAATCTTATAATGTTGGGTAAATCAATTATAATGAAAATATCCACAAGGAGTAGTTTACTTTTGTAGCTAGTTTTCCGAAGAATCCTTATATTATTGTTCGTATTTCACAATTAAATGTTTCAGTAATAACATAGTGTAGTTTAAATTGGAACGAAAGTTTCGCGCGGTGGCCTGTACCTTTTATTTTATTTATTAATTTTGTTTTGTTTCGTGTTTTGAACTTGTCCTTGGCAGATATAATCCTGAACGAAGTCAGTTTCCTCCAATGAATAGTGAACTGTTATTAAGTACGACGTTACTTTATGGAGAAGAGAAAACAAGCATTCTTATGTCAGAACAAGCATATAGGAATGACAGAAAGGAACGTAAAAATTTGGACGAGGATATTAGAAATACTAAATAGAAATGAAATACAGTACAGAAAGAAATACTTACGAATCGTTTATTAAGTACAGAGCGAACGGAGTTCGGTTACTGGTTCCTGAAATACTTCATGCCACAGTACTATACAATTTTGCTAAAACCAACTGTTAACTGTATGTTATATTTAGTTTCTTCCACATTAAACTTGCGTAAGTTTAGTTTTTGACCTGTAAGCGTGTTGAAGGCGTGGCTCACTAACGAAAACTGTGTTGAAGATTCACTTAAGAAACAAAAGTTAACCCGCATGGTCACTTGAAATTAAACATGTGGCCGCGGTGACTCAGTAGTAGAGTGCATGGGGTCCTTGGTTCGATCCCAGTACGCATCAAGTGAGCTTCGTGGTGGACAAACATCGTGTGCATAGGTTTTTCTCAGGGTTCTCCTACTTCATTCCACCATTTCATTCATTTCCCATAATCACCGTATCCTTTAGCCTAGTCAGCATAACCGTGGGACGTAAAACTTTTAAGATTTTATTTTATTTCATTTTTTGAAAGTAAACATTTTGCGATTTCAATATAATAGTGACGAAAAGCTTTGATTGATATTATCCGGTCGATATTCGACACATTGTTAAATAGTTTTAGAGAACAACTTTTTGTAAGAAAAGTTGGGATACCTAGTACTACGTTCTCAGTTCTCTTGTATTTCAAATTTGGAAGATCCAGGAGGCAGCGATTTTCAGAGCAAAGTAAGGAAATTCGTAGATAGTAATTTAAGGTTATTTCAGCTTTCTTTTCGCATTTCGTTATTTCGTATACAAAAATGATGGTGCTAGAGCTTTAAGTTTAAATTGGTAAACTGCTCACAAATAGTGTACTAAATTTAAAGAAATATTGAAATAAGAAGAAACATATTTTTAAGAGAAACGTTTACTTACCGAGAATAATGTGCTTATTGTAGGGTTGTTGTACTGGAAGAAGCAGAATCCAAGGCAATTCAAGAGGATAAAAAGTGCATTGGAGGCATGTCCTCAGCTCACAGCACCATGTCCGCCTTCCCATCCTGTTAGTCTTGAAGGAATTAGTAACACTTCTCATCAAGAATCCAAGAGTAGGAACTTTCCCTGCCGAGGTGTGGAACTTTATTTGACGGGCTATGGCAGCGAAGTAGTACATCCCATAGAAGAGCAGAGTGATGAACACCAAACTCATGGTCAAGATAGCAGCTTTTCCTTGCACGAGCTAGAGAGTGATGAAGACAACAATGCAGGTAGTAGGTCACCGCTGCTCGTAAGACATGAAAGCTTTGAAAGTAAAGTTTCTGGTGACAAAGATGATGTTGATAAGTTTAGAACTAGGAAAAGTTCAACGTCATTTAGTACTAGTTCTTTAGATAAAGCCTATCAATCGGTGTTTCGGAAACATTTTGCAGATAAAGTGATTCTAGGTGAACACAGTGAGAAAGATCGGACAAGTGCGTCATCCAAGGATGCATTACTTGATAGGGAATCTATTAGTGATCAAATTGATAATTTAAGTCCAACTAAGTCTGTAGCAGAATGTGATGCACCTGTGATCGATATAAAATTAAGTGACCAGTGTAGTAGAAGAGCTTCGTTATGTAGTGAGTTCAGTGATGTGGGTAGTTCCACTAGTAGGAGTTTAGCCAGTGGTGAAGGATCTTCCACAGAAAAAGAGTTTGCAAAACAAAAACTTGTAAATGCTTCAGAAGCAACAAATTTGGCTTTAGCGTTAAGTGAAGAAGGTAGGTATCAGGATCCGGGTGCGTGTCTACAGTAATCCTCTTCTTAATTCTTCCTTTGTAGTGGTTTCTTTGTTCATTTACTATTAAATCTCAGTTTCATCTACAAATACTCTCCTAACAAAAATGTTTCATAAGATAATTGTTGTTCTCTTTCATTGTTGAATCGTTCGTGTGGTTTCATTGTTTCTGCTTGTGTAGAAGTCTTGTTTTGTCTGTCTTGTCGTGCTGCATGATGGGTAGAATATGGTATGTATAGTGGGAAAATGTGCGTGATCAACGTTAAAAAAATGCTTGCTAATGTTTTCGTTTCGTTCTTCGGCAACCAGGAATCTAGTTTGCTGTTAGAGGAAGTTTTTGTGCGTATTATCCTTGACTGTAGCGAATTCAATGTCACATTTGCTCGATATACTTGATATGTGCGTCAAGGAGCAAGAAATTGCATTCGCTTTATAAGTGCTGCTTTTCTTTTTGTTTGCGGAAAGTATTTTTTTCGTAGGTAAGCATGCGTAGATCAGTTGAAGAAGTTTATTGGTTATGGAATGAAAAGATGAATTTCGATGTTCTGGTAATATGAATATATAGTGACATGTACTGTTTTAGAAACATTCGTTGCAAAACGGAGGGAAAAAAATAGGAAAGGAAAATTGGTCTGTGTCAGGTAAAATTCGTTCGAGCTTGCTATGTGTGAACTATTACGATCGTAAAATTTTAGTCATTTTTTCTAATAGGCATATAGTGCATCTTGTCAGATTGCAGTACAATTTATTTGAGTACAAATTATATTCTACTCTAGTAACTAGTTTGGATGTAGACATTTTATTAGGATAGGCTTATTATTGTTTTACAGGAGAAGAAACCGCCATAATTGAAACCTGTAATAATTAGAAGTGCATCGTTGACTTGTCATGTTCCTATTGTAGGAAAGAATTGGAAATAATGTACGTCCTAGAATTAAGTGGCGTTTACAGAAAGTAATTTTAGTCTCTTTTTCGTCTAACGGATCTAGAGAATCGTGAAATGCTGTTGCTATATTGTTTTTGCCTTTCTGCTAAGTATATCCCAACACTTTCTGGTGGAATTGTAATTATTTTCCTTTGAGGTCTTAAAGAGTAATATTTTAACAAATAATGCAAACGTTATTTGTTACTTGCCAGTTTATTTCATAACAATTTTGAGAATATGCATAACATTTTGCAGTTTTTGAGCTCGTTTACTTTTTTCTGATGGTTGTGATAGTTGTAATACACACAATATGTTGTATTGTTTGCTTATTACTTGTTAACATTCACATGTAATATGTTTGTTCACATATATGTTTCAACATGTAGTATTTGAGGGTGTTAATGATTTTATTCGATATCAATCATACCCTTTTCCATTTTTTCAATCAGATGACCCAGAATCACGCAGGAGGTTGATACTCGCTTATCTTTCTGATCCTGGAATAAAATCAAATCGTAAGTTTTTGTGTGAGCTCGTGATTGTATGTGAGGATAGGTAGTGTGATTCGTGTTTTTGTCAAAAAAACTCTTAATAATACAGACTTGTATAATTTTCTAGAGATTAAGGAGAATAATTTCATTATGTTTCGGCCTTACAGTAAATTTCCCCCTTCTTATAATATAGATCGTAGTAATTAATGTGTTGTTTGTTATTGTGTAACTTAACTTGTTTTTTGTGTGTAAATTACTGTAAATAATAGCAATTAATTCGTAAAATAAAGTAATCAATTCTACGCGCCACCATTATATGTAAAGTTCAACATGATGTACAATTAGGAAAATTTATTGGAACTGCAATATTAATCCGTATTCATAAGATACAAGTTCGTACTCACCATCTGTACAACTAAAATTATTATATTGGGGCCCCGGTGGCTCAGTGGTAGAGCGTTCACCTCTGGTGCTAGGGGTCTCGGGTTCAAACCCTGCTCCCGCCAAGTGAACTTTATGGTGGACAAACACCGTGTGCGTGGGTTTTCTCGGGGTTCTCCCGTTTCCTCCCACTTTCTTCATTCCACCATTTCATTCATCTCTCATCTTCACCGTCTCCTTTAGCCTAACCGGCATAACCGTGGGACGTAAAACTCAAAAATTTCATTTCATTTTTAAAATTATTATATAGTAATTACCGGCGTAGGTCTGTTTGAAGCAGATTAATCAATACTTCCTTCATTTTGACGTCCAGATATAGTTCATTCCTCATTTACTTTAATAAGCTTGCACACCCATCCATACAGACAGATGTGTTTAACATTAAGAAGCAATTACAGTGTTTGACTTTGCAGATTTTTTACGAAACCTTTTTAAGAGCTTAGCCAAATCCGAGCAACTGCTCTTGTATACTGTAATTAACACTTATTGAAATATTGAGATGCATAATAATTTAATCTTCTATTGCTTTGTGGTTGTAGTTTTATCTAATGCCTATTAGGAAAATCATTATTGTAGATAACGTAGTATGGCTCATATTGTACTTTAAATATTAATATTCAGTATGCTTCAATCGCAGTAAAATTTTTCTTATTTCAGAAAATTCAGCCCCTGTACTTAACGAGAAAACTAGAAGAATTAATAGCCTTCCTAATGAAATCAGAAGTGATTCTGAGATTTCCCATATTAGTAAATTTAATAGTAGTAATAATAGCAGTTCAAAGGAAAGAAAGTTGTCGTCAGTTATGCCATTAGCGTATAATACAGAAAATATATCAGGACCCTCGTCATTAATGTCAGGAGAAGGTTCAGATCTTCCTAGCATTCAAAGTCTTATTGGTTTGGACTGGTTATTCGACCACACAGACAGTGAACCTGACTCAGGTAAGATAATAGGTTCACTTGCATGTAAGTAGAAATTACAAGCTTCAGGATTTATTATCTCAATGGGAATACTGATTTTCATATAGTCAGCTTTAACTAGACGAGGAAGAATATTCATGATCAGACTCACTCTTTGAAAGCATTTTATAGAAATAAAATTGCTTTAATAAATGACTCCTAATTAATTTGCGTTTTATTTATGTATTTTATCTTGCTTTAAAATTTGAGAAAGAAAGCCATTTGTTTCATTTTTTGCTTTCCAAAATTTGAGGAACCACTGCCTCAGTTAATAGCACGTAGTGATTAACGAATTACAAAAAGTAATAAAGAACAATTATTTTCTTTTCGTAAAGCTTGTAATAGAGGATCTCTTTAAGCACGTATTCTGTACAAAGAAAGAAAAAAAAAACTGTTGTAAGTGTAGAAGTAAAATAATCGTGGTGTACCCCATAGAGAATCTGGCACATTGACTGACACCATTATTATTTCTGGATTGACTGGTAATCTGCTAATTGTCTTTTCAGAAAATTCACTACATATTCTCGTGATTCTGAATAGACTAAAAGTACCATTATAAAATCGAAAGTGCAGTCATGTACTTCTTAAAGGCATGCGGGAAAAGTAACTACAATACACACACAACTTTGCTTTAACGGGCTATTGTAATGAGAGAAGAATGTTAATGTGATCAGCTGGAGAAATGACTAGTTTTGACTAGTTTTTGCTTTCTAAGAGGTCATCACACGTTAACAGTTCGTAATTTTTTCACGATGTTAATTGAAAGTTCTGTATTTATTAAGGTTTCTTTAGTTTCTTTATTGTATATTTAATTAACTAATAGTAAATTTTACGATTACAAAGAAAATCTACTATTCACTGATTTTAGCAAATCTTTATGATGAATATTCACAGCATTTACAACGTTTTGTAGGTTTGCTCCGTGTATTTTCCCTCTAATTCTTGTTCTAAATTGCAATTGTAGTGTTTTTTCGAAAATTTTACCAAGTCCAGACCCCAAATTCGATAGCCACTAACTCAGGATCCAAAGGTTTGTACAGGAAGATTTTTCACTTACTTATTAAGGAAGCCATGGTCTACTGTTATGTCAAGTTCCATCTAGATTCAATGAGTTCTGTAGTTCGCATACGATATATGCTTTTCTTGAAATTAATTTTAAATATATTCGTATCAAATGAAGGACGAAAAATACTCGTATTATTTCCTATAAACTAACCTTGTAGATAATCGTTAGTTACCGACAAAAAATAGTTTGATTAAGAGAGAAAGAGAATTCGGATACTTACAAGTACTTAATCCGTGTTCACAGTTTGTGGACAGAAAGTTGTAATATTTTTATTTATTTTTTTTTTTTATTTTATTTTATTTTTTTTTTTCTCTCTCGAGGGAGAAGGTAAAAGAACTTGGGAGTGGAAGTTTTAAGATACAACGTATAAAGTGTTCGGTTAAGGGTAAATGGGGAATGTGGTCATTGCAGGAATACTGAAGATTGCTGGTGAGTGTGTATATATATGTAAATAAGTTCAGGCTTCGTTATTGAAATAAATAAAGAAAAGAAAAAAATAAAATTTAAAAAAATAATAGCGTAATTCAAGAAACAGAAAAATTACGTGTATATGGAAATACGACACTCCATCTTTGTAGTTATTCGAAGAAGAAATGGCGGGAGAAATGAGGTTCATGTATCCAGTTTTAATTAGTGTAAAGTGACATGTTTTCGATAAACAATTTAGGAAATACTGAAAAGGTCTTTTAGTTCGTGTGAAATAGAAAGTATCGATTACACAATGGAAATATTTCCAGAAATATTAATTGTCATGATTGAAATCACTTACCTTCAGAGCATTTATGGCTAAGGCTGAATAATATCCATATTTGATGAGTGCTGACGACAGAATTTGAAATAGTTATTGAGAGTAAATTTAGAAAGCAGTGCAGGGTTTACGAATGGTCATAGCGTAAGATAGGGATGATTTGATGCGATGATGGTGAGAACTTCTAGAGAGATGAAAAGATATGGTTTGTTACTTATACAGTAAACAGTAAATATGTATTTCAACCCGTACATTTTCATTCTGTAACTTGGGAACTATAATGGGATCACTGTGAGTACATTTTCCGGATGCGCTCAGATGTATTCATTCTGAATTTATTGACAAGATAATATGCATTTATTGGTGTTATAGCTTAATTGGCGATAGTATGCCAACTTCGAAATGTTAATGTCTAATCATAATTTATTAGCACTTTCAAATATCATTCGCGTTTCACTTCTATGGTAATTAAAACAATATTAGTAGTATATGTAATAATAGTGGTAAGTTGATTGTTCAAAGACAGAATCCCGTTTGTAATTTAGCAGGTAGAGTAACGCAGTTTTATATAGCAGTTGTCTTGGCATGAAGTATTAAAAGTTAGTAAATTCATTGAAATAACGTTGTTAAGCTTTTTGTGTTCTTACTGTTTCATACTTTGCTTTTCTCTGTATTAGATTTCACGTCTTAGCTTCTTATTTGTATGATAATTTATGTGTAATGTTTATTGCTTGCATTTGTTGTGGTTCAAGGTGAATATGGAATTTAAGCATGTGTGAATACTAATTTTTAAAAAAGTAAGAGATTAAAGTAAAATATTTCGTGATGTGTAGAGTGTGTGTTTAATTGCACTCATTTAGCTCTGATTAATTGTTCCGTGAACATTTAGTGGTCTTGGTGGAATTTTATGTGATGATACAACAAAATACATTTTCTTGTACATAGTTATATTATCAACTCTTGAGACATGTACACGCAATTTTACTATCATAAAAGATTCTGATAACATAAAGCATTTAACAGTAACGTTTTGGGTAATAGTAGCTACGTCGGGTCAAGTTTTAATAAGCAGTTACAAGTTCTGTAATTAGTCATAGTGCTGTGTTTTATCCTCCAAGGAAGCGATTTTTCGCTTTACTCATTAGTGTTACTCCAAGCCGAAGGAGTGTCTTCATCTGCATAAATTGTAGCTTGACGCCGATGGCATTACTTTCTCTGTATAGGGGATTTAGCGTAGCTACATGGGTTTGATCGCAGCACATGACTGCTTTCATAAAATGTAATGTCCCTTTTTATTGTAAAAAATAAAACTTTATCGTACAGAGTACGAAAAGAAAGGTATACATGGTTTAATTGTGAATAACTTTAAACATTTTTGCTAGTATTACATTTTAATGTTGTGTTACTGCATTGCAATGTGTGATGAAGAACTGGTATTAGTTTATGTGTTCAAAGTGTTGTCCGTTAGCATCAATACACTGGTGATGCTGCCGAACTGCTATACGAATTTCCAACCGCAGCGTACACAGGAACGTTCGATTGCTGCTTGCAGACAGTGTACCAGGCTTTTGTCCATAAACAGTGTTCTTGACATTTCCCCCATAAGGGAGAGTTCAGAGAACTGAAGTCTGGGGAACGTGACAAACCCTCTTCAACCTGTACATCGTTAATGTAAATTCTCATTCAGAAACTGCCTGACATGATGGTAGTGGTGTGGGGCACAATCTTGTAGAGATAAAACCTCTAGTCCCCATACAGGGCTCTGATGGCAGATAAAATGGTTGTCTCTAGCGTCTCCAGGTACTCTTCACCGGTAATTGTGCCATCAAAGAAGAACGATCCGATAAAATCACTATAAGATTCCCGGTAGATTCATCTTTGTCCACGTGGATTTCCGGTTTTACAACGGGCCAGTAGACACAATTGTTTCGGTTTACTGTGCCATTGAGTTTGAGTGTGGTGTCATCAGACCACACAGTCATCTATGCAAACGTTTGGACGTTGTCAACCTTGTTTAAAACCACTTGCAGTACTCTAGTCTACGATTTGGATCGTCTTTATTTATTGTGTGCAGCAGTCTTCGAATGTAGACCTTCCACTTTGCACCCCCTCAAAATGTGACGAACACAAGCGCGATTCATACCGGTTTCACTGGCACACTGTCTCACAGACTGTTGTGGTAGGCTGTCCGGAACGGTTTTTGTGCACATCTGTAACACAATCATCGACCTCAAATTTATCACAAATTCTGCCAATGTGTTGGTAGTTGATTTCTAAAGTCATTCTACCGTTGTCATTGCATTTCACTAATTGTTTTGTACTTCATGTACGACCTCAAGACATTAGATGTTCTCGTCAATCATTTCAGAGTTATTTACAATTACTTAATTCACAATTAAACAGTGTGTACATTTTTTTTAGCCACTCCGTATTTTAATATGGGAGCCTTTCATGAAAGTTCGTTGAATATGTTGCTACTTCTTCATCATGAGGACTATAGAAGATAAACTTAGAAAAAAAAATTTAAAAAAGTCCATTCTGGATATTCAGTCTGTGTTATTTGTCAGCTCTGACAAAGTGATACATTATAAGATGTTTTGTACCTATTTAATCTTCCTATCTTTTTCTCCCTCTTCGAGCTCGGAGGATGAGCCATTGCAGCTTTTCACCTCAAGTTCAATAGGCCTACACTCCAAGTGCTTATACTTCTGCTAAATTTATTTGTTTTGTGCATAAATAGTCCCAGCGAAGTAGGTGAAATTTAGTCTTCTGATATATAATCTACTAGTGTTGAGTATGTTCTCTAATCCTGATAGTTATCCTTATGTTTATTTCTCCCTTTGTTGTTGTATATAAAATTTATTAGTCACCGTGATACTTTCAGTACGTAATTCTATTCTAGGGGTTAAAGGAAAAGACACTGATTCTGGAAGTTCAGCCACAGTCAGCATAGAGAATGAAGTTGTGAAGTTACTACCAGACGGAAGCGCAACAGCCAAAAATCCTCTTCCAGAACCTCATAAGAGCCAAGGAGCTATTCCAAAACGAAGGACCACACAAAATAGCCTCTATTTGCCAGGAGGTATGTTCAATTTTAGTTTCCGAATTAATAATGACAATAAGTTAATTCCATAAGTAAAGTTGTAATAGTCGCTGTTGATCACTGTTCTTTCAAGCATGCCATTTCAGTTTTCTCTTAATAATTTGGTTAAATAACATTAAGTACTTAAGGGGGTTAGTACCTCTTTCCTCGGCTTACCCTGAGTCGAATTTTCCCCTATCTAATAACATTGGAACTATTTTTTACTATTTTTTAAGTTAGCAGTGAACACACAGTTACAAAAATGTGCATGGAGTCAAGTCTTTAATAAAGTGTATATATATATATTAAGATTTTCAACAACACGGTTTGTGTTTCTATCTCTCTTAACAGTATGTAAGGAAAGGCAAGCCATTTAAAATAGATTTTTATGCCCTGTCCATATCACAACTGTGGACATTTCTACTCCCTTCGTCTTATTCAAGAAGGACAAATAAATAACGCAGGGAAAGAGTTGGAACGTTTTTGTTTTTGCTAAAACCTCAACTCTCTTTCGGTGTATTCATTCAGTTTCCACCTCACCTCCTACCACTTCAGTGAAATTTTTGCTTGCTTTCAGAACTAGAAATAGTCTCTTGCATCTCAAGTATTTTCAAGTCTTATACTTGATGACTGGTTATATAATAATAATAATAATAAAAATAATAATAATAATAATAATAATACAGTGAAACCTCTACTAACGGACACCTCTGTAAAGCGGACACCTCTCATAACGGACATATTTTTTAATCCCCAAACACTGTAATAGGGAAAAACCATGTTGACAAACCTCTCTAAAGCGGACACTCTCTAGTACGGACACGGACAGTCTTTTCTGTCTCTATAGGTATTATTTACCTCAATATTACGGACACTTTCTCTAGAAACAAGTTGAAAAGTACAGAAAAATTACATTTTCGGAAATGCATACATGTATCACCAAGGAAGCATTGTAATAACATTTTTCCTCGTCGACTGGCTGTTCAGAAACTCAGATGAAGCGTCTTTGTTTAACAACACCCTCATATCCTTTGCTTGCATTCCACTCCCACCCAACCTGTTTTAGAATCGAAAGTGATTGACAGTTGCCTGCCATTTGGGATGACACGTCATTCTACTGTTCCGCTGGAATCAAGCAGAAGACATGTTTGGTATTTTTTGTCCGCGTATTCGCATATTGTCTTAGTGCCTCTATTTGTAGACGGAAATCTTTCTAAGTCATTCTGCATCGAATAAGCAATAAGGTGTAAGTTGTTGTGAGCTTTCGAAATGCCACGAGAAGCGTTAGTGTTAAAATCGAATTGATTGAATTTTCGAAGAATACTGAGGTGTGCGAAGGATAGCTGAAAATTTTTGTATCGGTAAAACACAAGCACCTGAGATAATATGAAACCAAGACAAGTTAATAAAGTTGTGGTGTGAAAATGACAATGAAAATAGTGTCTCATTGCTTTGAACAAAGTTGGTGTGCAAGTAAATGTTTTTATAAAGTGCGGAATGAAAAAAATTCCTGTGTTAGGGTCGATGCTAAAAGCTAAGAAGTTGGAGGTAGCAACAGAAATGAATGTTTCAGATTTCAAGGTCTCGAACGAGTGGTTAGAGAAGTTTCGGATTAGACACAAACTTTCTTTCAAAGCGATTTGTGGAGAATCCGCAGATGTCGACATGCCCACAGTCATAGAACGGTTTGATAAATTACCTTCAATAGTTTGTAATTACATATCACCTTATTTACTAATTTACGTAAGAATATATCGAAACCTCTCTAAGACGGACACCTCTCTATAGCGGACAATTTTTGATTCCCCACGGCTGTCCGCTTTAGAGAGGTTTCACTGTAATAATAATAATATGAAATCCGTGGCACAAGAGTCCGTAACAGCCAAGCCCTATCAGTTAGCTTTCATACTTGTAACTTGGTGAAAATATGTTTTCACCACATTGGCTCTCCTTCGCCAGTAATTCCTGTTTTCTAAATATTTATTCTGATACAAATGCACGAAAAAGGATGTTCGATTGATGCTAATCAGAACTGGCAGAAGCCATCCAGCCTACAGATGTCGAAATACTTCGAAGTACTTGCTTCAGTATCTCAAACCGTCTCCCAGGTATTTTTATATTCAGTTGATAATAATACACACGTTCTAAAATATTAGAAGTTTCTTCGGTTAATGCATATAATTTAGCGTAATTAAATGTAACCGACGTATTTCCTTCTATTTCGATTAATCTTCCCATTGAATGCACTAAATATTGTTATCAAATTACAGTATTCTGGGTTTCGAAACAGAACAGATTACAAAACTGTTATGATGCTGCTTGAGTAAAAATGTTAATCTGATAACCAGTTGCAAAACATTGTACAGACAGACAGTCTTGTCGCAGATAATCCCTGCCACCATTATGAAAGTATATAATTCAGGTATCGCTCCGTCAGTGCGAGACTGTTTATCATAAAGATGGGGATTTTTGTTCGATTTTGTTTCCGGGAACTAAATTTCGTTTTCCCAAACATTTGATTTAAAAAAATAATTAAAAAAAAGCAATAGCATCAATTTTTTAAATTCACATATTTACTGGAAGCATGATAAATTTCAACACGAATATACAGTAAAGTGGCCGCTGATACCCAATATATCCTCTCGTCGGCATATTAAGCGAATTGCTGTAGGAGGACCTTAGAATGTTGGAAAAAGAACCTATATGTTAGAATCAAAGAACGTGAAAGAGAAACCAAACAATGATCTTCAGTTTAGAATTATCTGACACTTTAGAGTCATCAGATATAACGTATAGTCTACTAAGATGTTGAAAAAATTTCATATTTAACGTGAAAAAACAACTGGCACTAAATAAAATACAGACGATCTTGATAAGTTATAATCACCGTACATCATTAATGCATTCACCACTGTTTTCTGGCCCCAAAATAACATGATTCAGCCCTAAAGGAAGCAATACATTCACCACCACACTAGAAAAACTATCTTTGGGCTCATGGTATTTTCTTACGAAAATATACTGAGAACTTCGAGAACAAAAATAACCTATCTACTTTTCTTTCCTATGTCCGTGAATTATCTAACTGCAGGATTTTATCCAGGGGACCATCCATCCGATTACATAAGTCTTAGAGTATGCTATCGTGAGTTGCCTGCACAGCACGCGTCTTCCGAAGTGATAGATTTAAGTTATATTTGGTCCACGAGGCCGCGAACTTAAAACTAGCGTGAGTTAAATTCAACTCATATGGGCAGTTAATGTATTAAATATTCTTTAAAAAGCAAAGGAGCATAATTTGAGAAGTATCAAGTGTGTTATTCTCTTTATATTAATCCTAGTGTAATTCACGAACATATAAAATATTGTTCGAAGCTTTGTGTAAAATCAAACAACTAACGTTAAGTCTGGAAGATAAAATACATTTGAAATACATGAACAATTTTATTGTAAATATTAGTTAGTAGCTTAGTAGTTTTAATTGTTAATTTTGATGCATTAATTGTTTGATTCAGGTCGGCAAAGAGAAGATTCGTCACAGTCCAGTCAACATGCAACTCCGAATTTAGTTGTAGGTGTGTTGTTAAAAAATGAATCCGACCATAGAAGATCAAGAAAACACTGCAGTGAAAGAGAGCGTAAGTACACAGAATTTCGTTTTTCTTTTTTGATCAAAAGATCCAATATATTTCAGGCAAAATGTTTCTTGTAGGCTTTATATCTGGAAAACTACATATAGTATAGCCAAACCCAAACTATCACTTAACTCAGTATGATGTGTTTACTCCGTAAAAAAAAAAAAGAAGGACCGTTCAAAAATTTTGTGGACCACAATCCAAAATCTAATTATTGGCCAAGATCGCACCTTTTTGATCCATTTTTTTGGGATCATTCCTAAAATTCATGCTCTCTCTTTTCTGTTATTATTATTTACTAACTACTACTCTCGTTGCCGAAGTTTCGATAATCAGAAATAATTCAAGGCCGTTTTTCGTTTAGACCTATTTTAATATTATTAAAAATGTTCCATATTTAACTATTGACTAATTCATTGACGTGAATAGAATGAAGGATACGTGGACAGAAAATGCATTCTTTTATACGTTTTCCTTGTGCTTATACCTTAGGATAGATGGATATATTTTAGTGTAATGCACATAATAACTGTCACGTATTGTTAAGGGTAACAATCCACTAACATGTTTACCTTTATTTGCATAATTTCAGCAGGTAATTCTGTTGCGTTCTTCAGCCAGTTTAAACTGGAAGAACGTCAGCTTTGAAAATTTAATATATTCAACTGAGTCCTCTTCCCAAATTAACTGAAGAAAGCAACTGTATTGGTTGCTGAAATTATATCATGTGAAAAAATTAAAACAGTTTTCTTGTATTAGATAATGTTATTCTACATGCTACAGAACATTATGCCCTAACTAGAAAGTTATTCAAAAGACATGAAGAGTTCGTGATAAGAAATTTGTCTTACTGGAACTAGCTACACTTGCAAAAATGAATACCTTTCTATGAAATACCATTGACTAACAACTACAAGATAAGTAAAAGTTTTCATGAAAACAGTGTAATAGCCAATACATATGATTATTTTCAAGTTACTATAGCATTTACAAATGAGAACTACCTTGTTCGTGTTCGCGACATCGCAGTTTTCTTTCGAAATGTATTCAAGTACAGCTTCCTCATAGCCACAGCTGTATGAAATGTATTTTACAAAAGTCTGGTTGATAAAGCACATTATTAATTTTTCAAATCCTCCATGGGACTCACGTTTGCTGTGTGTGCACGTGATGTAACAAACCCAATAAAAAGAAAAAGTAAGATTCTTTTACTTCTCATCGGCTATTTCTATTTGTCCTGTTCACCGCTTGGAAACATAATTCAGTAATCCTTCACCGTTTAGAGCATAATAAGAGACACTATCCTATTGAAATACATCAGTGGCGGTCAACTATTAATAATTTTGGTTTTTGTCTTCAGCAAATGCTTTCCTTCCTTCAGACAAGTCATTGATTTACAACAGTGCTCTTAAGGGGTTGGATATTGACTGATGGAGTTCAGTGCTCCTTTTCAGTATTGAAACTATATGAGACGGGACCTGTTGTTTAAAGTGGATTCTGAACAAAATACTCAGCCAAACACCTCCAGCGAGAATCAGACGCGAGAGTACGGGCGTTAGCCACTTGACCTTGAAAGGACACTGTTTTTACATGTGTTGTTACATGTGTTGTATGACATAATTTGACTTCATATATGAATTATTAAGCTGATAATTTATTTTCAATGAATTAGTTGCATAAATGTTTAAGATGATTTAGTAGTTCTTACATTTTGTCTCGTTTCAGATCCCTCGGAGCCGTCAGATGAAGTTAGTGGAAGATTGCCTAGGATGGCGAAAGAAGTCCGTTTAGAAGGCTTGGAGTGCCTAGTTCCTTATTCTACGCACAGACTTTCAATTCAGAGACGCCGTCATCAGGCTGGCAATATAAATGATGCGAGAATGAACGTGAACAATAACAATAATATTTCTAGTATTAATAATAACAATAATAATAATAATACAGCATCTTCCGCCAATAACAACAATGAAGCCTCTTCATCTGGTTCGAACAATGAACTAAGCTCACTTTTACCTGTCGCTTTGAATAATCAAGCACTTCCTGGGGCAGTTAATTCGCCTGAAATTGTGCAACAGAATGCCTGTGCGAGAGGGGATTCCAGATCAAACAGTACAAGACATAAGAGACTGAAAAGGTCAGGAAGATCTCAGAGATCATCTAGCGGAGGAAGAAGTGATTCATCAGTACCACTAGCAGCATTAGCAACAACAATCACAGGACCGGGAACTCATATAGCAACCTCCCATGATGATACGACTGAAGGGGCAGTGCATTATTTTCATGATGAACATGGAAATTGGTTCACGTATACTTTTGATGAGAAAGGTAGTGGTACAGCAACTAGTGTAGTTCCTGTTGCAAATAGTAAACTTTTGCAGTCTCTACTTAAATCTACAAATCAAAACGATCATCATAAAACTGTTGATGATTCGTCGAGTAATTCATCCATTTCTTCAAATTCTGGTATAACTGTGCTTTTGGACAGTCCAGCAGTGATGTGTCCTCCTTCTAAAAGTGTTTCTTTATTACCTTCTGCTCAGCCAAATATTGGTTTTTATATCTTAGAAACAACTCCAGTACCTGCGACGCGTAATGCACGAAGTCCTATTCATAGAATAGGAGGTTCCTTTACAGAACGAAGTCGACCAACAGGTCAACCATCGACTGCACCGTCTGAAACACACGCTGTTATTGTACCGTCTAGTTCTCAAGGAGAAACAGATACTGATATTATATCTAGGAAATTCAAATTTGATGAGAGACCTAAACCAAAACACTATTACAAATATTCCGTGTCACCTTGTGGATATATTAAGGTGCGCTTTGACAGACTAGCACTTATAGCTTTATTAGACAGAAATGTGACGTGTGGTGAAAACGTATTGGCTATAATTCTGGCAGTTTTAGTTGCAGTGTTTGGCTCTCTCCTATTATATATGAATTTTTTTCAAGACATATTTGTGTTTGTGTTTTGTTTTGTGATTGCTAGTTGTCAATATTCTTTACTTAAAAGTGTACAACCAGATTCTGCTTCACCGACCCACGGGTTTAATAAGGTAGTTGCACTTAGTAGACCTGTATATTTTTGCCTGTGCAGTTTAATCGTTTTGGTGCTTCATTTTTGTTTAGTTAAAGAATTTTATCATACTGCTTTCACCCTATATGGAATGTACTTTACCAACAAAGAACTTGTAAAAATGGCACGAGACGTGATGCTGATTTTTTTATTGTGTTTTCCCGTTGTATTTAGTCTCGGTCTTTTCCCACAAGTAAATACATTTGCAATGTACTTACTAGAACAAATTGACATGCATGTATTTGGGGGCAACGCTACTTCCAGTTTATTAGCATCGTTGCATTGTGTGATTAGGAGTATTTTGGCAGTGGGGTTGCTTTATGGTTTTGCATATGGTGCTTTAAGTGAGCCAAAGTCATCGCAACATATTTTGTTCTCCATATTTTGTGGTCTTCTAGTTGCGGTGTCTTACCATTTAAGTAGGTGCGCAAGTGATCCAAGTGCAATATGTGTTATAATCAAGAATCATATATGGCCTGAAGATGAAACAAATGAAGCTAGAACAGACAAGGAAGAACTAATAGATCCATTACCACAAAAACTCCAGAATACTGTTAATGCAAGGTTGAAATCGGATTTAATACTGTGTACATTGATAACAGTGTTCGTGTTTGGAGTGCATTGCAGTACAGTGTTCACAGCACTACAACCACAATTAAACCAAATACTTTGGATAATAGCAGGTGTTTTTGGTTTCTTTATTCACTATATCATTCCTCAGCTGCGAAAGCAGTTACCGTGGTTGTGTTTCTCACATCCACTTTTTAAACCTCATGAATACAATCAGTTTGAAGTAAGAGATGCTGCGAAAGTGATGTGGTTTGAAAAGATGTACGTAATTCTTTGTTTTCTGGAAAGAAATATACTTTACCCAGCGTTGTTTTTAGGTGCCTTAACTGACAACTCTCGTGACATAGTGAAAAAATTCGGTTATCTTGGAGGATCACTTGTGGTGACTATATGTGGGCTGAAGTGCTTGAGAAGTTCATTTTCAAATGCTTCTCAACAATATCTCGTCGTAGTCTTTACGTACCTTTTTTTCCACGAAGACTATGGCTCGGCAACTGAAACGTTCCTGATAGATTATTTTATAATGGGCATTGTTTTTCAAAAAGTGTATGAATTTTTGTTGAAAATTCAGTTCATTGTTACGTACATAGCACCTTGGCAAATCACATGGGGTTCTGCATTTCATGCGTTTGCCCAACCATTTAGTGTTCCACATTCAGCAATGTTGTTTCTGCAGGCTGCAATATCAGCTATTCTCTCAACGCCCCTTAATCCTTTTCTTGGAAGTGCCATTTTTTTGACATCATATGTTCGTCCTGTCAAGTTCTGGGAAAGAGACTACAACACAAAAAGAGTTGACCATTCTAATACGCGACTGTCATCTCATTTGGAGAGAAATCTTGGTGCTGATGACAACAACTTAAACTCCATCTTCTATGAGCATCTTACAAGATCTCTTCAGCATTCATTATGTGGGGATCTCATATTGGGTAAGTGATTTAATGAATTGTTATACTAACATCCTAAGTAGTTCCTTGCAGTTTCTTGTTAGGTTTTTGATAAATAATGTGATAACTCGGTAATACATATTGTTATGTATTTGCAGTGTATTAGAGAAAATGATACTATTACAATGTTATGTAATTACTTTGGCCTTAATAATTTCTTTTGGTAGTAAACAATAGTATAATAAAGTATGTAAAGAACTTTCCATACTGTACTTATATTGAATATGTGAAATTTAGAACAAGAAAGATTGTCCTTTATTTCCATTCTTTATTATGTGAATTAACAGAATGAAAATAAAGGACAATCTTTCTTGTTCTAAATTTCACATATTCAATATATGTACAGTATGGAAAGTACAGTATGTGAATTAACAGTTTCTGTTATAGACTGAAAGTTCAGATTTTAGATTTTAAACTGATACTGATTTTTTAAAATAAATAAATTTATTTTAATTTGTCGAACAAATTAGTCAGATCGGAAATCAATCTTGGTAGCTATGTTAAAGTATGTCGGACAAAAGTGTATTTCGAATACTAACGTAATCATTGGTAAGCAAAAAGTATTAGGTTCCACTCCAGATGGAAGGTTTTGTGTGTCTTGGTGTAAATCGTAATTACTCAGGTATTTAGTTAGTATCTATAATGTTTAGGCTTATTACCGATGAAAATGTGTTCATATGCTAACTTCATATGAAATAAACATAAGCAACTCGTTTGTAAGTGCCGCAGTTTACTCGAGTATATCTAGTAGCCTTAAACTGACTGTGCAAAAATGAAATTTTAATTATTTCTCGTTTCTCTCAGAAACACAAACATCATTTCTTTTCAAAAGCTGCAGCTGGGACTTGATTCTTCCTCAACAACAGAGCAACATATAGCTGCGGTGAAATTACATAGGCGAGAAGAAAAGAAATATTAAAACGAAGTTCTAAGAACATTAGAAATGCCAAAAGCAATACACCCACTTCTAGTCAATCGAAACACTTGCAGGAGTCAAACCATGCTATTAGGCAGGTTGGTGTACTTAAGTCAAGAAATTCCACCTACAGTTATTTCTGGCGTCAACCAAACGATATATATATGAGGCTTATACTATTGACTTTGCAGTCACGTACTCAAGTCAAGAAATCCCACCTATACTTACTTGTGGCGTCACTAAACAATATGTATGAGGATTTTGATATTGACTTTGCAGTCAAGGTGAGATTTTTATCTTTTATTTGATCTGTATCAAATAAAAAATCATCATCCCTTTCGTGTGCATCATCATCAATACCTAGAAAATCGTTCACGTTGCAACTTTTGTGCATTATAGCAACAAAAGAAATACATTATATTGAAATACTTGGATTTATCCTTTACTTAAAGGGGATGTGCGGTGATAGTGCTCTTGCAGAAAACACTGGTAGGAAATGGGTGCATGAGTTCATATCAGCGCGAACGAGTGTGAAATGTGAGCAGATATCTGGACGTCCAAAAAGAGCATCAACTGAAGCTGACATTGTCTGTGTTGAAAATTTCATCATGGAAGATGGGCGTGTTACCACGCAGAAGATTTGTGATACATTGGAACTAACAATAGGAACAGCAAATAATTACAAATGAAGGGCCTAAGGAAAGTTTCTTGACGCTGGATTCCACGAATGCTTAATGAGGATCAAAAAGAGGCAAAGACACTATCAAATGTTGCAAATTTAACATGCCTCAGAAGAGGACGCTGTTTGTTGGGAAATGTTGAGACAATGAATGAATTACAAATTCCACTATTCAACTCAGAAACAGAACGCAGTTGAGGGAGTAGAAATGCACAGGTTCACCATCCCCCCCCAAATGTCAGGTGGCATCAAATTGAAGGTTTTGTACGCTATTTTCTAGGATTCTCAAGGAGTAATATTGTCCCACCGTGTTCCGAAAGATCATACAATTAATGGCGAGTATTTTCGTACTTTTGGATACAAAATTTTGCCAAAATTCACTGAGAAACTATGACAAATGGCAGTTTCATCCTGCACATGGACAGTGCACCACTATACCGTGCTACTGTTTTTTACCTCGTTCTTGACTGACCACGGTATTGAACTTCTGTCACATCCACCCTTCTCACCAGATTTAGTCTCGAGTGATTTCTGGTTGTTCCCAAACCTCAAGGATTCTCCGTGGACGCCATTTTGCGAGTAGATCATCCACAGAAAGTGCTGTTTTCCAATACCTGAAACATGACTCCAAAGATGACTATGACACATGCTACACGTTATGGAATTGGGTTTTATATTGAGAAATAGACACAGGTTAGTTTCCTGTATTCCCTTGTTCTTGGAAATTAGAACGAAACTGCACGTACTCCTGGTGTGCACTTTATATAGGCTATATAATTATGCTGAAAATGAAATAAAAGTGCAAAAGTAATATGAGCAGACTGTAAAGTCACGGCGGGATTTTACAACCTTTGGTATTAAAGAATGCTGTTCTAACGTCCCACTATATCTATACACATACGGGAACCTGGTTCACATTTCACTTGCCAGTTTTATCGGAGATGTTCTGTACTGACTTGTGTTGGGTGTACTGATAAGATGATTTCATGCATGCAAAACCAAGATTGTGGCCATATTCCAAGATAGGGGTCACACTTACGCAATGCTAATAATTTGTTTCTTACAAGTTCTACTGGAGCTGTTTTTTGCTTATTTGTACTGGCATTGCGGCCTTTATGATGTAATAAGATGATTTTATGCTTGCAGAGTAATGCAAAATCATAATGGCGTCTACATTTCAAGATTGTCGCTAGGTGTATCTCACGCTAATAATTATGAGCATATATCTATATAACTAATGGCCCTATGACAATTTTGCAGATGCAGAGTTTACTTAAAACTTTATGACCTTCAGTTTGAAGTGAAATTTTTTTTAAACGCCATTCTGATAGAAAGTTTTTTTTTTTTTAAGGGGAGAGGAAAAAGATTACATTATATCACAAACTTTATACAAATTTCAACATTCTTCATTTATTTTAACTTGGGCAATGTATCTTATAGCATTTTATTAAGTACTTAACGACAACAAAGAAAGAGTTGATGCAGTAGTTTACACTTTTAAAAATTACACTTAGTTGCAGGGTTGGCTGGTTTAAACCAGCTGTTTTTTTTTTTCAAAAAAACCAACTAGTTTAAACCAAAAAACGAAAAATGTTCGTAAAAGTGCAAGTGTTTGTAAAATCTTGATGAACACATATTTGTGGGTTATCACGTTTCACTCTCGTACATTATTCGTATTATATTCAGACCTAAATTTCCCATTCATTACTCAAGAAGATTATACTACAAAAGCAATTTTTGTTTTTTGTATAAGTTTATGAATGTTTGTTTTATGATTTTTTATAGTTTGTTATTATTGTTATGTAATTGCAATCAAAGAAGAATTCTAAATATTGTTTCCTTTCAATAATATTTACTATTGATAAAATACATCAAAATGCCGTACTTTGTGTGTGGGGGGAGGGGGGAGTCATAAAACCCTACAAGAGGCATTTAGTGAAATGAGAAGTATCTTTGGTATCTATTTATGTATAAATGAGTCTGGACCAAAGTGGACTCAAATAATTCGTATCTTTATTCACTTTTCTTACTGATATGCAAATTAAGTCGTTGTATTTCTTTAACTTGGACTAATAACAGTCGTTGTTAACTAACTTGGACTAAATTAGTTCTTCTGTACTCTGTAGTACTTTGAAATTGTCCATATGTAATTCTGTATAATGGTTTCACTTGTGCAACTGTTTATCTTTTTGTCCTGTTGAAATTACTCTTGACAATTAAATTAACAAGTATGTCAAGATCAGTACAACGTATTTTTATCAGGAGTCCTTTGTAAGTGAGTCGGCGGACGTATCGCATTTGTATCCAATTAGTCCTGGTTCCGAGTTCAAATGGAGGACAATTTCCCTCGGATGTAAGTTGAGAAGCAGTTTGGATTCCGCTTTAAGCTTATGTGACCCTTCCAGCATAACCCGGTTGTTGCATAATAACACCAAGGCGAAACAAACTTATTTCTGTCCATATATGATATGAATACATAGAGCAAATTATTTAAACCAAAAAAACCTGGTTTAAACCAAGAAAAACCTGGTTTAAATTTTAAAAAAAGGGTTTTTTGGTTTTTTCAATGAAAACCACGGTTTTTGCCAACCCTGCTTAGTTGGACTGATATTTATCCTTCGTCTCTTCACATAGCGCAAATTTAGAGGTCCTTGATTTGATAACGTGATGATATTTGCTGTAAGAAAATAAGAAATTAAGAAACAGATAAACTGGGATCTAGTCTGTGTGACGTTATTTCAAGATTACATAGTCTAATCGGATGTGATACAACCAGCAAAACTGGAACCAATGAAAGTGCCTTTAGAGTCATTGTTAGATCTTCACTTGCACAAGAAGGTTTGAAATTCATCTCTGGTCGTAACATAACGTCTAGCGAATCTATGAAACAACTGTTTATTAATACTCAAAAAAGATGACTCGTGTGGTGAAAGCAGATACGATGGATTTGTGAGAAGGCCCATATACAGTAGAACCTCTCTCGTCCGCCTTCAGATGGTCCGCCATTCCGGTTGATCCGACCGTTCTCGAGTTGAACTTGTCCCGACTCGTCGGTGACTCACGAGGCCCATTGTCGATTACTGCCATCGCGGCATTGTTATTTACTTGCTGTTACAGTGCCTATTGTTCGTTGGTTTAGTGCTGAAAATCCGTATTTTTCTGTATTTTCTTATAATTCCTACCTTTTTTGCGTTCCGACCATACTTCCAGTCCCAAAGATGACGGATTAGAGGGATTCTACTGTACTTGCAACACCATCTCAACCATCAGTGACATCTCATTGTTTTTCTCTTCATATTTTAAGAAGTGTTCTGGACACGTACACTTCGTGACAAATTCTGAATCCAAATTATGCATAATCTGAATCCACTCTCCTACTACTTTGTAAAAACTGAAACGTATTCAAAGGCCGCGGTGGCTCAGTGGGAGAGCGTTCACCTATGTTGCATGGGGTCCATGGTTCGATCCCAGCTCGCGCCAAGTGAGCTTTGTGGTGGACAAACACCACGTGCGTGGGTTTGTTCGGGGTTCTCCAGTTTCCTCCCAATTTCTTCATTTCATTCATTTCTCATCATCACCGTCTCCTTTAGCCTAGCCAGCATAAACGTGGAACGTAAAATTTAGATTTTCCTTTGGAAACGTATTCATAATTCAAACTGCAGCTCCTACAGATCTGGTTCGGCTTCGCTATTTGCACAAAATGCACGACATAAAAGTGTGAATGTTGTAAATGTGACAATCAGCACTGCTACAGTTTTTTTTTACCCATTTGAAAGATTGGCGTCGTAACATACGAAATTACTCTCAGTTTATGCACCCCGAGTAATCCTTAATTCTTAAAAAATTAAACTTCTATATCAACCAGTTTATTTTTACTGTTTCTCTCTTTATTGTTATTATTTACTTAACAAATGGTTGAAAATACACTATCAGTGTTTAAATGAAGATTATTGGAATTCGCTTGAAGTTCGTGATGTAATTTTTGACTTATAGATAGATATATGAATGAAGAGCTTCCTTGTGGGTAAGCTGTTAGCGTACGCACATTTGGCGTGGCTGATCCAATTTCTATTCCTGGCGTGAGCTCATAGTTCGGATCCCGTATTAAGCCGTATATCACGCCTCATATAGCCTTGCTGCTGAAAAACATTAAACTCTAAGTCAAGTCAAATTAACAAACAGAACCTATCAAAAAAAAAAAAAAAAAAAAAAATCATCTTTTCAGAATTGAAGATCAATATGTATAAGTTATTATAGCATTCACACAAGATAGTCGTAGTCCACAAATGCACACAGTTATTAACAAAGATTGCTTGTTGCAATACATGCTGTTTTCATTATATTGATACTTATCTGTGCTTTTTAAAAGAATTATTTATAAAATATTAATCAGTGTAATACATTTTACAGGTCGATGGGGTCCTGTTACTCAGGGTGACTGCTTTGTCCTCGCATCCGATTACCTAAACTGTCTTGTGCACATCATTGAGTTGGGAAATGGATTGGTAACCTTTCAAATGAGAGGACTGGAATTTCGTGGGACATACTGCCAACAGCGTGAAGTGGAAGCAATTTCAGAAGGCGTGGAAGAGAATGATGGTTAGTTACTATATTTCATTAATTTCTTTGTATCGAACTGCACAGTATTTGTGTACATCTTACTGATAATCTGCAATCAAGGAAGAAAGGAATGAACTTTGAACACAACAAGAATACGATAATTACGTTACAACCAAATTTGATTCCGAAGAATGGGCCTACGTTCTCATCCTACCAATTCTTTCATTAATCAACCATCTTCAGCCCAAAGGACATAACAATAGAACATTGAACTAGAAATTTCTTAGATAAAAACTTACGTGAGATAAAAGTACCTTTAGGAAACAAAAATGCGTATAATGTGTGTTTTCCTTACTGAACTAGTTTTAAGGAGAAACGACTTAAGATTGGCTTCAGGTAGGGATTCCGTCAAGCTTTTTGTACCCATATTGAAACTGTTCAACCCAACAGCATACATTTTTGTAAAACTAAAGAGTATGCAAATATTAGAATACAATATTCAATTCAGTAAGATCTTTCAAAACCCGTAAGATTGGGACCTGACCGTTCTCAGATACAAGATTTTGCCGAATAATTGGATATATTGTATGCTATTGAATATACACTATACATGGTTTCTGTCTGCTGATTCATTTCTCATTTTTCCCCTAGCAATTCAAGGTTTAGTTTAAACCATGAGAATATTTCTCTTGTGTTTTGCGGGAGTAGCGTGGCGGCACCACGTGAACAAAGATTTTAAAATACCATTCCGTAAGCCCAGTATAGTGGCGTGAACTAAACTGTTTGCGAATGAAGTTTGTTGGTGCGAGTTCCATCTGTGTAGTGTACGAAAGAGCCCACTTGGTTTTTCTCAACCAATGAGCCGCCGCTTGAGTAAGTTATTTTGTGAAGTATTCGTTCTGAACTTGCTGCCCTAGACGAATCAACGAAAAACTGGCGGTGTTGCCAGAATGCAAACCTACTGCATATTTTTAATGTCTCATAGGTAAAACATTTCAGGTTTATCAATAGATTCAAACATCTATAACTGCTGTTGTTTTGGTATTGTCCGTTACTAGAGATCTTTATACCCGTAAAATACAGTGTCCCCACATCTATGACATTATACGGGTTTTCCAGAATGATCTTTCCAACTTTGATCGCATATAAGTCAGAAATGCGAATAGGTGGAAAGGTGCGGTTTGCGGCATAATGTTCACACATTTTTAAGGTTTTAGTAGCCGCTTAACAGAGTACAATGTGTGTGTCATCTGTAGCACACAGGATATCAAAGCGATATTTCAGTTCCGCCCACGTTCAGCCTAGTATGTCATCCGTGACGCGTTCAAGTGCTGTGCCGATGCGAGCTCGCAGTTTCTGAGGTCTCTCACTGGGGTCTTGTAGATTACTTCTTTCACAATGCCCCAAAGAAAAAATAGTGGCAATATGTCCGGAGACCTTGGGGACTAGTCAATAGATCCTCTTCGACCGATCCAGTCACCTGGAAATGTGTCTTCAAAAGTTCTTCTAACGATCGCGGTCTAGTGAAGAGGACCACCTTCCTGCTGCAGCAGGATGTCAGGTTGTAGGTATTCGACCTGTGGAAATGCAAACTGTTCCAACATATCTAGATAAACAGTCGCAGTAATTGACTCCTCTGCAAAGAAAAACGTTCCTACTTTACGGTCATGAAGCAGAACACACCAGACGTATACCTCTGTACTGTCGCACACTATTTCCCTCCTTATATGGGGTTTCTCTGAGCCCCGTATCCGCACATTGTGTCAGTTTACCATCGTGGATACATGAAAGCACGCTTCAGCCGACAGCATCACCTTTCAAATACGCTTCGTCCGACAAAGTTTCTATTCTCGTCAATGCGATTCCGAATCTCAATTGCACGTGCTTTGCTTTTTGGTGTGTCATTACATTGAAGCGTATGGATCTACTACAACTTGTAGGCATGCAATTTCAATCACTTGTGTAACACCCGGTGCACCGTGGCCGGTGGTGACTCCAACTGTCGAGACCCTTTACGGATTGATTTACTTGGGCTTCGGAGAAATACTTATTGCACTTGTTCTACATTTGCTTCAGTCGTACTCTGACGTCCAGAACTTCATGACACTTCCGGTTTCCTTGAACCTTGTGTACCACTGCCGGATGGTCGGACGTGATGGCAGTGTGCATCTGTAACGCGTCTGAAAGTTTCGCTTGACTTGGATGGCAGATTTGGTCTCTGTCCACCATTCCACACACTGTGCCATCTCCTGGGGATGGTCATTTTCGTCAATACCTCACCTGCAAAGACAAAACAAAAACCTCACCTGCAAAGGAAGTAGAGAAAAGAGATTTGTTGGATGTGCTATTATACAACACTTTAGAATATAACTTCAGCCGTGTATGAACATTATGCTGCAAACTGCACCTTTCTTCTATTCCCATTTAAGACTTATACGCAGAGTGATCATTTTGGAACACTCTGTAGTTGACTTGAAAGCATATCATTAAAATATGAAAATTTGCTCGAAATATAGCCATTTTAGATATGAGATTAATGTGTTTTTTTTTTTTTTTTTTTTTTTCAAAAAGTATAAAATTTAGTATTATAGTTCATTTTTTACAATATATTTTTTAAATGTGAGTATGCTATGAGGTTGAGTCAATGCTTAAATTTTAGCTGAGGTGAAGTTTAAAACTGTTCTTAATTGCGTGTGATATTTCAGGGTGTTGTTGCTGTGAACCAGGCCATTTACCTCATATGCTTAGTATGAATGCAGCCTTTAGTCAGCGATGGTTGGCGTGGGAAGTAACAGCAATTAAATATGTTTTAGAAGGTTATAGCATCTCAGATAATAGTGCCGTTTCAATGCTCCAAGTGTTTGATTTCAGAAAGGTGTTGATAACTTACTACGTGAAGGTAAGATCTACTTTTTATTTAGCGATATTCTTTGGTACACTCCGCATCAAAAAAATTGCGACAGCTAACGCCGTGCAGTTAGGCCACCCAATATACACCTTATCCCGTAATCGTGTCAGGTAAAAAGACCCCCTCTCTCTCCTCCTTTCTTCTCTCCCATACTACTTAGGGCGTTCAGAAATGATTGGCATTAAAATTAATTTGTTTTCACAGGAACCATTTATTAAACAAACGATTACATTTTATTTTAGAGGTATTCCCCGGCAACTTTTTACCTCTTATGCCCTCTTTCATTGTGTCGAATAAAGCATAGTCGCTAGGAGCCAGATCCCGCGAATATGGGGGATGCGGCAGTACACTAAACCCTAGTTCATGCAATGTGGCAATTATCTGGCGACTGATATGTGGCCGTGCATTATCGTGCTGGAGAAGAACGCCACGGCCCCATTTTCCTTGTCGGCGTTGTTGGATGCGTCGGCGGAGTCTATGCAGTGACCTGCAGTAGCTCTCACTGTCGATGGACGTATTGGGAGGTAGCCATTCCACCAGCAGTATCCCTTCCTGATCCCAGAAAACGGTCGCCATTTGTTTTCGCACGAATAGTCCCATCCGTGCCTTCTTGGGACGAGAGCTTCCAGTATGCCTCCATTCCATGGACTGGCGTTTCTTTTGTGGAGTCTCGTAGAGGAACTAAGTTTCGTCGACGGTGACCAGACGCTCAAAGAACTCGGTCGGATTTTCACTGTACTGTTGCATCAACTGCTGGCAAATCTCCACACGCTTTTGTTTCTGTGCAACGGTGAGGTCATGAGGCCCCCATTTTGCACACACCTTGTGCAGCTTCAAATCCTCATGAATGATAGTGTAGAGGAAACCCCGTGATAGAGCTGTTTCTTTCTCTAGTTCATCAAACGTGATTCTCCTGTGTTTCATTATCAAATCATTCACTCGTGCGGCATTGCTTGGTCTGCGTGCAGTTGCAGGACGCCCAGTGCTTTTGTTCTTTTGCAGCACTGTCTTTGCCTTCTTTGAATTCGGATACCCAACGAAGCACGAATCTGCTACTTGGGGCTTTGTCCCCACATACAGCTAATAATCTTTTGAACTCGCACGGCGAAATTACTGCAAAATATTTTTTATTTCTCTATTTTTTCCTCGATTGTATGTTTTTTCTTTATTAGTGGTCACTAATTTCTCTGTAGGCTGTCTAATAAATGAATTTCGTTGTGCTCTTTGGTTCGTTCCAAAGATCAGGGCTGAAGTAAGTAATATTTGGCTTCTAATTTTGCGTGGCATGATAGTGTATGACCTTATGAATAATACAGCTATCTAACATACATTCAAATCCTGTTCACGCCAAAGTTAATTTTTTTACAAAGTGATTGTAAAGAATCGACTTATCATACTGGACAAGCAATACATAAGAATATGGAAGCAAACACCTGTATTATGATAGAAACGATTTACGAATGTTAGTTGGGAAAGGGCAAGGGAATTACCAGGATATTCCAAAGACATCATTGATCTGCAGTATACACTTTTCGTCTTATCGTTCTCAGAAAGAAACACTACCCCATTTGTTAAACAAAGTTTGGCTAAAACAATCGTTGGTGTAGTGGTAACGTGCTAGACTTCCAAATGGAAACCCTTGGTTCGATTCCCCATCAGGTAGTATGATTTTTGCGCATAAAAGAATGGCTGCAAACAGAGATTCATCTTCTGATGGAGAACTTACAAGGCATCATTGGCGGATACTTCGAGTAAACAGTGTGTGCCTTCTACATCATTTACTGCAATGATAAGTATGTTTCATATTTATATTCGTCTCCCCTTCTCTCTCTTTCTTGACGTTTTCCTGTCCTGTCTTTGCATCTTTCACTTCTCCCCCTCTCTCCCTCTCACACACACACGCACTTCATGTTCCAAAGTTAAAACGGAGCAAGAGCCCGATATACCTGGTCTGGAGAATCTAATTAACTTTTAACTTCGGCGTCGTGTTTTTCGTGCTCTGGGGATAACATCTCCAGTCCAGGTCATCTCTTATAGAAATACTGTTTAAACGCAAGAGAATAAGTAAAATCTCTTTTTTTATTCTCAGGGTTACCGACTCTCAATCGAATTACCGGGTCACTAGAGGTTTGAATCCTCGACCCAGTGGTGGTCTATAACCTAATCAACATCATCCGACTGACAGATGATCCGTTTGAGCTCTTAGTGTGTTCATTCTATCTGTGCAAATTACGTTATATCCGGAAGAGATTAAATCAATGCTGGATGTTCGGAACAGATAAATCTTCGAAAAAGACTAGAAAATGGTAACCTCTTTGGTTATTTGAAAACAAAATTTTATTTATACTAGTTCGACACAAAATTTGTTTCCATCCTATAATTCAATGTGTTTTATTCACGTTGAAATTTGAAACATGCTACATCTATGAGGAACATAAACTTTTCCTTTCGAACATTTGTAACTTTTCATTACGATACAGTCTAGACTTTTAATATAGGGTATTTCTGATAGAAATTTAGCAGTAAAATAGCACTCTTCAATTTTCTCTTTCTTTCTTTCTTTTTGGGTTTTTTAGTTTGCAATTTAGGATATGACCAACGCCATCTACTGGGTATATTAGAATGTATTTTGGATCAGTACGTCCAATGAATACTGCTGAATTTGCAATCGAACCACGCGGAGACAAAGCATGTCTGTTAAACTTTCGACATTATCCTAGATGTGTCTCAGAGATCTACAGTTCTACTTGAAATTGAGTATGCTATCCATTATGAAAGTGACATAATGAATGTTTAAAGCATCCTCTATATATTCGAATAGTTATGAAAAAGTATATAAAAACAAACGTTATTTCTATATTACTGTTGGATTTGTGGAAACGGAACTTTATAATGTTAGATTCTTTTCTTACCACGTTTGAATTCCACAGTTTTATCTGTTCTCCCTTTCCTTTTTCTTCTTTCTCTCTTTGCCTCATTTCTGAATCTCTGTGTAATAGACATTCATTTGTTTTCAAGTTTTCATTGTGTGTGTTTCAGTTTCTCCCTACATCAACCTATGGATCTTGGTTTCGTCTCGGTTTTGTTATTTTATTTTACCGAAACTAATACTTGTGTAGTTTGAAATTAGAATTGCGCTCATTTTGTTAGCTAATTTTAGTATGGGAGAGAAGAAAAGAGAAGAAAGGGGGGTCTCTTTACCTGATACGATTATGGGATAAGAAGGTGTATACTGAGTGGCGTAACTGCATGGCGTTAGCTGTCTTTTTTTTTATGCGGAGTGTACATATTTGTATAATTTTTAAACTGTAATTGCTAATGGAGGTAAGGAGACCATTGTTCGCCATAGGAATACGTACAAGCTTAGTAATTTTGATTATAAGGATAATGATAACTTGTTGCGTTCAAGTGTATTTTAATTCTATTAAACTGTTTCAGCCATCTGTATCGCCTTCCTCAGTAGCTGTGTAAAACTGATGAAAGTCTTTTCACTTGCTTAGAATATTATTTTGTGTTCTCTTGGTATGCTCAGTTGAAAAATGATGAAGCATATGCTCTTTGTTAATATAAATACCTTATATTCAAACAATTCATCGTTTGAAGAGTCCACGACTGTGAACACCTTGTACTAGAACTTATTTTGTAACGACATACTCAATATAGAACTTGTATTCGAGAAGTGTGTAATGATATTAATCTTGTATGTTCCAGCAGTAATGATGAGTAGTTACTACTCTTAGATTTCTTATTGATATTTCAGGTGTAAATATCAAACGCCTTTGATCGGGATGAATGTCTGTATCCACCCCAGTGACCCCCGGCCTGTAGCCGAATGGGGTGAATTTGGAAGTTAATGCGATCGGAGTTTCACCATTGATCTCAGCGACCGCGAAAACTATGAATTCGACATTAATATCGGTCATTTTCTACTTTTACATGTCCCGGTAAACGCCTCCCTGAGACCCCCTCCCCTGGTTCAAAATTTAAAAAAAAATCTTATAATACTTCTTTCCCTTTCCAATTCTTCCACCCCTTCCAAGTCTACTTCGTGTCTTGTTTCTCTCATACAGTGCCGGACTGGCCACGTTGGCTACTTGGCGATCGCTAAGGGCCTAAGATCGAGAGGCCCCACAGGGATCACAAGGCGCAGGACCTGTAGGCCTTGGTCGAATTTTCGCGATCGCAAATGCTTTCTTGAGCCTAAGTTCGTCTTTCCGAAAGAGGTCTTCTCGGGCGCCCCTTGCTCATATCTGTACGGCCCCATGAGCCAGTAAAACTTTGTACTTAGCAAAGGCCCCCTCTAGTCCGTAATAGCTCCTTGCGCTTATCGCTTTCACCTGTTGTTTCATACGTACACCGTTCAATGGACCTGCCTCTGAAAGCGAAAATGGATCCGACACACAAACTGAGTGTTAATAAAATGAAAATGTGAACAATCAGAAGTGCTTTAAATGTTTATCTTGTATATTATTTTTCTCTTCTGTTTCAACTTCCTGTCGCAACAAAGTGATTTGTTGAGTAATTTGTACACTGCTTTCAAATTTGTTCTTACTATCACATGTGAGAGGGCATTTTCTAAATTCAAAATTGTTAAAATCAGATTAACTAAAGAAGGTCTCGGGGATGTTAACTTCGATTTCATAACGATACTATGCCAATCGACTCGTGTTTACATATGAAACAATTACGCATTGTGATGTTCTTGCCCGTGATGTGATCAGGCCCGCAACCAGACACAGAAGTTTGGGGGGGCCATGAATAAGATAGGACGACCAAGTCATTAAAAATTCTCTTACAAATATCTAAATTGTGATTTTTGTATTAAAAAGAGCATTTTGTATTGAGATCTGGAGGGGCCATGAAAAGGTTGGGGGGGGGGGCCTCTAGTTGTGGGCCTGGATGTGATCTTGCGATGTGATGATCAATATTTTCTCAAAAGACACTGTCATCAATGTGTTGTTTTGCGCAGATCAGCTGTCTAACAAAAATTTTGCACACTACAACATAGTACGCGTATCATATGTGGAAAAGAAAAATCAGTTTATTGTTAAACTAAATAGATTATCCACCATAGACTGGCACTGATAATGAATACGAATATCAGTTTACATCACCAGCATTTCATTCGTAGTCAATGCGCGTATTTGGAGCTTCAAACAGATAGCGCAGCTCCAGAGCGGCCCGGTGCGGAACTATTCTGAGCGGTATTCCGAACCCTGTCGGCCTAAGCTTATGGATTGTGGAAGACAGTGTTTCAATACATCATTGCTTGTCATGTGTTTTTAGTTTCCAGCGAATTGAAATTCCGATTATGAGAAAATATTGGTCAATCTCTAGGGAATATTTGAAGATATTCAGAGACAAAATAGGTTGAAAAAAATAGTGAAAACGTGCACTCAAAGCTGTGAATAAGACTGCTTTTATTCTGGAGAAAACAAATGTTTGCATACATCGTCGCTAGCCGATTGTTTGTATTGTGGCCACATTTATCGTCGAATATCGTAAAATATTTGCTGAAGTTTGGTCACTATTTTCCAACAATTGCCATTAAAATCCAATGAAATTCTTTTTTAAAAATTACTAGCGATGAGATATTGAAACACTTTCTTCCACAATGCATAAGCAGATGCCGACTGGGTTCGGAGTCCCGTTCACGTTATTTCCGCGACCAAGTGTCTCGGAGACGAATAGTGCTGTTGAATTTTTGTGACATTTGCGGTTTTCGGTTTTTGAGAAAACCGGTTTTCTGAAAACCGAAAACCGCAAAAGCGGTTTTCAAAAACCGAAACCGCAAAAGCGGTTTTCAAAAACCGAAACCGCAAAAGCGGTTTTCAAAACCGAAACCGCAAAAGCGGTTTTCAAAACCGAAACCGCAAATGCGGTTTTCAAAACCGAAACTGCAAAAGCGGTTTTCAAAAACCGAAACCGCAAATGCGGTTTTCAAAACCGAAACCGCAAAAGCGGTTTTCAAAACCGAAACCGCAAAAGCTGTTTTCAAAACCGAAACCGCAAATGCGGTTTTCAAAACCGAAACTGCAAAAGCGGTTTTCAAAAACCGAAACCGCAAATGCGGTTTTCAAAACCGAAACCGCAAAAGCGGTTTTCAAAACCGAAACCGCAAATGCGGTTTTCAAAACTGAAACCGCAAAAGCTCTTTTCGAAAGCGAAAGCCGCCCGAAACCGTGTTTGCGGTTTTATAAGGGATTGTCCTTTTCAAAGCAGAAACAATGTTTGCTGTTTTTAATTACACCTTTTAACAATTGTGAAAGCATCTATCGATCGAGACAAATGTATTGATTTATATGTGTGTTTTAACTTTTTTTTATTTGCTCCAAGGCTATTATTGTAATATGTGCAGCACAGTGCGAAAGGGATAGTTCGATGGTTGTACAAGTGACAGCTAAATTAGGGTTGCCATATTTTAAAATCAGAAAAGTGAGGGGTTCTAAACCGTAAGTATTGATGTGAACTTCTGTGTTACAAATACTGACCTGCGATCCTTAGTACTTTTTTTTTTTTTAGTTATTTCTTTGATGGCACTTCCAATGTACTTTTCGGCTGCAGGGAAGCAAACTGGACCCCACCTGATTTTCATATATGTTGTAAATTAGACCACAAGGAACAAAATCTGAAGGAATTTTGACATTTCGAATGTCGGAACTCGAGATATTCGAACATAAGTTGACCATGGAAGCAAACTGGACGCCACCTGATTTTTATATATTTTGTAAAGTAGGCCACGAGGAACGCGAATCTGAAGAAATTTTGACATTTCGACTTCCCGAACTCGAGATACTAGAACTTATACAGTAGTTTTATGTAATATGTATAAAAGTAACGAAGAAAGTTCTGTCGCTTTTTGACCTATCACTTAGAGCATCGATATGTCACCTAAGACGTACCTGGAAGATCAAAAATAGTACCCATCAGTATCAATGACCTTCTGCCAACGTTCGGGTTGGGCATGGATTCCTTCGCGGTAGAACTTGGTTTGCCGTGAAGCGAAGAAGGTATCAAGTGCATTTAGCACCTCTACTACGGAGTTGAACTGGAGTCCTTTAAAGTGAGTGTCCAAGGAAAGGAACAGGTGATAACAGGACGGTACAATGTCCGGACAGTATGGCGGATGCAATAGTGTTTCCCATCCAAAGCGTAGGATAGTGTCCCGGCTCATTCTAGCTATGTGGGGCATAGCGTTGTTCCGTAACGAGGGAACCCCTTAGCGATTGAGAAGTGCTGGCTCCAGGGTTTTGAGTTTTTCTTGAACACGACTCAACTGCTGACAGTACGCAGTTGCATTGATGTTCTGCTCTGACCACCCGGTAGCAGTTCCCGATGCACGATGTCGTGAGCAGTCCACCAAACACACATGAGGACTTTCTGCTGCATTGCTGATTTCAGCTGTTTTGCAACCGGTTCATGGAATTTTAACCAATGATGACGGCGCCGTGGAGCTTCGTACAGGACCCACTTCTCAACACATGTCAACACCCTGTCCAGAAATGGCTCCTTCCTCAGACGAGACAGCAAAGAATCACAGGTGTCTGCACGCGTAGCCTTCTGGCCCGGAGACAAATCATCTGGGACACATAGACCCAACTTGTAGTGCTTCCCAAATTGATGGAGGTGCTGGAGAATGGTTTCTCCATTAACATTGAATAGTAAGACTATTCATGGCTTTGGATTAATTGTTTTAACAAAAGAGACACTGACCAAAGCTTAAAACTTTACTTTATTTTAAATTATAATTTGTAACTGTTTCAATTACAATTTCAATTAAATTATAATTTGTTATAACAACATTTATATATATGTCTGTATTTTCATTAATTTCGATCGTGTCTGAAGAAGGATATGCTAGATATCCGAAACAGTTACAAATTATAATTTAAAATAAAGCAAAGTTTTAAGCTTTGGTCAGTGTCTCTTTTGTTATAACATTGAATGTTAGCCCCAGTTCCTCACATGTCTGTCCACTGTTCGGCACCCTCACGAAAGGCCTGAGGTATCTTCTGCCCCGCTGCAGTGGCGTTTGATCCAAGTTTGAACTCGTACAGCATACACGCCCTTATGATGCTCTGTGGAGGTTCCATATTCACTCCGTCCTTACACAAGTTCACGTTGTAACTGAACTGCCACAACCAGGTAGAATGTTGGATATACCCACACCAACAACTGACCTTCGCCTTATCTCCATTCGCACTCAACTCACGGTATGAGGGTCAATTGAACATAGACCTCCACAAAAAGCGACAGAACTTTCTTGGTTATCTTTATATATCTCACAGGACATAATATGTTTCGTATAGAGAATATTGTGTTTTTTCATATAGATAGATAGCGTCTATATTAAACTTTAAGTTTTAATATCTCGAGTTCCGGAGGTCGGAATGTCAAAACTACTTCAGCTTCGTGTTCCTCGTGATCTAGTTTACAAAATATATAAAAATCAGGTGGAGTCCGGTTTACTTCCGTGGTCACTTTATGTTCGAATATCTCGAGTTCCGAAACTCGGAATGTCAAATTTCCTTCATATTCTTGTTCCTCGTGGTCTAATTTACAAAATATATAAAAATCAGGGGAGGTCCAATTTGCTTCCCTGCATCCTACGTTTCAAACGAAACCGTTTTCCAGAGTGTACATTTTGCTTCAAACTGATCTGCCCTGGCTAAGAAACGTAAATTCGCTTCTATAAGAGTCTTGGAATTGTCGTTCGGCATTCTTTGTACCTTGTGAAGGCATGAATAATTCAAGTATGTTTGTTACAACATCTACAAACGAATATTCATTCGTATAGAACCTCCAATACATTACATTAAAAACACATGAAATACATAAAGAAAACCATTGTGCATTAGAGCAGATCTCTTATTAGCAAATGATTCTGCACACGTGCACTGCTCAGATAGCCCAGAGCCTGAGCCTGAGCGCGAGTCCAAATTTAACTCAATCGCGATTGAGATTGTCAGAGATGTAGCGGTTTACGTTGAATATACCATACCAACACTTTATCAACTAAGTCCTCTTAGATTTTTCTCCAATCCCAAAAAGCGGGTGGTTTTTCGTGATTAAGATATGTTTAAGAGGGAGACGAATATAGAACCTGAAAATCGGGTGGTACCCGCTAAAATAGGGTAATAAGCCAACACTAAGCTCAATAGAAATAAGGTATATCCCTATTTAAGATCACTACACATGCAACTCATGATATTCAATTTGAAATATCATCCACTTAGACTGACATCTTTTATATTATTATTGCTCTTTCCCCTTGTTTTTAAAAATAGTACTGCCACTCTTTCTTTTGTTAACAAAAAGGCACCACCTCCCTTTCTTAATAAAAAAGAAAGAGAAAAGAAAGAAAAAATCTCTATCTCAATACACAATTTTATTGTTGATTTGTTGCCACTCCGATAAATGTGAATGTTGTGGTTTTGCATGTGTTGACTGGTTTCTTATCGAAAGTCCCAGACATCTGCAGTAGTTTATACGTGAAGGAAACACCGATCATATTTTATTCTGTATCTTTTTACTTCCCAATAACGATACCCGTGCCTCTTTGAGAAATTGCAACTTATTTTTTTATTCTGCCAATTGTACAAGTATATTCACCAAGAATTTTCCTTCACTTTAAGACATTTTAAGAAAAAATAACTTCTTTTCCTTCTGCAAATTTTGATAATTTTTTCCCTACGCCGAGGAAAATTTCCCTCCATCTGGCAACTGTGAGCCGAAGTGGGGAAAGATTCTTAGCTGTTTTCTCGTCGTTACTTGATATTAGTGTGACATTTGCGGTTTTCGGTTTTTCAGAAAACCGATTTTCTGAAAACCGAAAACCGCAAAAGCGGTTTTCAAAACCGAAACCGCAAATGCGGTTTTCAAAACCGAAACCGCAAATGCGGTTTTCAAAACCGACATTTCGGTTTTATGAAATTTCACTTTTTTCAAAAACCGGTTTTCGGTTTTTTCAAAAACCGATTTCGACAGCACTAGAGACGAATATCATTGTTGAATTTGAAGGTGACCACACAGGAAAGTGTTATTTGAATGACAGTACAGTTGAATAGGGGTGACAGATACATTTTATCAACCTATCGACCCTGTGTTCCAAACAGAAGGCAATTTACAAGCTATAAGACGCATTACCCTTCACCTCCTCCCCAACAAATGCAGTTATCTTGCAAAATACGTATGTTTTGACCTTACCACTGTGTTGGGTATAATAGTAATAATAATAATAATACCACCAGTAATTTAATCTTTTGAAAGGATCTTTTCTATGCAAATTACTGTAGACTAAAATTGAGACTGATGTATATTAACGATACTCACTAGTTCCAGTAAAACTTTTCATTGATATATCAGTGGGTACCTTTCTAGGAATTCTGACAACTCCCCCTAACTTTCTACTAAATTGTGTGGATTTTGGCGATTTTTCCACGTACTCTTATGTTCGTTAAACTTAGTTGCAGTTAGCAGCTCCTCTTAGCGATGTATACACAGAGTGGCACAAGGTTTTCAGCGTAGTCCTCATCGTTGTACTCGTAACCAGTCAATCGCCGTATGTGTAACTCTTAGAAACATTCAATGCATCTCATGTGAGAATTTGAAGTTCCATCCCGTTAGCATTCAAATAGAGCAACAACTCATTCCTTGTGATTTGAATCAGTGGAATAAATTTTGCAGGAAACAGTTGTAAATGATTTATTAAGAAAGAAAAAACGCCGTGGTTCCTAAGTGTTGAAGTTGGTGGCTATAGAGCATACCTTTAAAATAGCTCCATAGGAAGAAAATTGCATGGTAATAAATCACGCGAACTTGGCGGCCATTCAGCGTCTACGAAACGAAAGATAATTTGCTGCGGAAACATTCCACGGATGACTGCTGTTGAACTTCGTGCTTTGGGCTGAAATTTGGGCAGAATACTTCTTTTGACACGAAATCAAGGGATATCATAAGAGTTATTTAAATATGTATTCTACAGCGGATTAATGGTGGGAATAGATTTTGTGCTAAGAATGTAATATCTCATGAACACGTGAATTTGACAGATGAAACACGGCATCGGCGTATAGACTGTATTAAAACCAACGAAATACGAATTTTAGTATTTTCGAAAATTCGTTCCTAAGGGAGCAAGGGATATCATTTCTATAATATTTACATTTCTTTATTTAGAGAGTGCTGAATCAATGATTCACTTAAGTTGGAATTGTGGAATTAGACATATAGGCTCTTAATTAAATGTAAGGAAATATGTTTCAGCGTTTCAAAAAAAAAAAAAAAAGTCGTAAGAGACTTTTCCAGACTTCTTCTTTTCTATGTTATTTTGAAAGCACGAAATATGAAGATTCGTTTAAGATGAAAGTGTGAAATTGGGTAAATAAAGTCTTAATTAAAAATAATTAAAATAACAAATTAATAAATGTGTTTCAGTGTTCCTAAAAATTTCCTCCCCAAAGGTGAAAATCAGATCATTTCAATATCCAATTTCCCCTCTATTCAGAAAAAGACCAATGTAAGAATGCTTAAGTTGAGGTGTGAAATTCGGTATATAAACTTTTAATTAAAAGTAAGGGAATGCATGTTTTAAAATTTTCGGAAACTTCGGTCCTAGGAAGAAGAATTTAAAAAACGAAGAAAGAAAATCTGTAAAATAATGAAATTTTTCTTCCTTTGTTCAGAAAGTGCCCACTGTTAGATTTCTTAAGTTGGAGATGCGCTCTTCAATACACAATCTGTTTATTAAGAATACGTGATTCAGCTTTGTTGATAATTCCAAATCTGAAAGAGAAAAAGTAGGACAAGTTCTTTGATATTCAAATTTCCAGTTTTATATTTATTACATGTTATTCTTCTTGTACGCAAAGCGAACACATCTGTTGGTATTGATATCATTTAACAACCCTTTATTTTCTTATACAATAATTCCAATTTGCGAAAAATACTAGAGAATTAAGTTTCTAGAATGAACATGTTTCCATATTGTTTTTTTGTGTGAGATAAATATTGTGCTGTATTGGAGTCTTAGCGTCCCTTTTAATACCGAGGTTATATGAGGCCTGGACCTGCTGCTTAACATAAAATCCGAACCACATGAGCTCCCGCCCAGAATCAGACATCCCGCGCTGGTGTTAAACGTCCGGGATACAGGAGGAGGAACTATATATGTTGTAATCTAATCTATCTAATATAAATAAAATAAAGAGTTTGTTTGTGTGTCTGTCTGTCTGCCTGCCTGTCTATGTGCGGCCTGGGGATCAGACGAGTTGACCGAGAGTTACCAAATTTTGGACAGGGGTACCTTGGCACAGGCCCCAGATCAAGACGAAGCCCTTTTTCCAAATTTCGAAACAGGGGTGTCTGAGGGGAAGGCGTTTACCGGAACCGGCTTGGGAACCAGACAAATTGACCGAAAGATCCAAATTTTGGTCACGAGTACCTTGGTCCAGGCTCCAGACCAGAGATAAATTTTTTTGTCAAAATTCGAACCAGGAGAGTCTTAGGGGGGCGTTTCCCGAGACATGTAAAAGCAGTAGAAAATGACCGATATTAGTGCCGAATTCATAGTTTCCGCGGTCTTTGAAATCAGTAGTGAAACTCCGATCGCATTAACTTCCAAATTCACGCTATTCGGCTCCGGGCCGGGGGTCACCGGGGGAGGGGTACCGAGACATGTAAAAGTAATCAAAAATGATCGATATTAGTGTCAAATCCATAGTTTTCGCGGTCGCCGAGATTAATGTGACACTTCCATTAGCGATGACTTGCAAATTCAGCTACAATTGCATGCGCGCCGGGTGTCGGCGGGGGGATACCAAGACATGTAAAAAAATAGCCCAAAATGACCGATATTAGTATCAAATCCATAGTTTTCGAGGTCTCTGAAATCAATGGTAAAACTCCGATCGCATTAAATTCACGCTATTCGGCTTCTGGCCGGGGGTCACCGGGAGGGGGTGAAATACCGAGACACATAAAAGTAACCCAAAATGACCGATATTAGTGTCAAATCCCAGTTTCGCGGTCGCTGAAATCAATGGTGACACTTCCATTAGCGATGACTTGCAAATTTAGTTACAATTGTATGCGGGCCGGGAGTCAATGGGGGGATACCGAGACATGGAAAAAATAGCCCAAAATGACCGATATTAATATCAAATCTATAGTTTTCGCGGTCGCTGAGATCAATGGTGATACTCCTACAGACGTTGACTTCCAAATACAGCCCCCGTACGAAGCATGGGTGTATTCAACTAGTATACAATATTACATAGCTGTGATACATTTATACATTTCTTACGTGTAATCATAAATGCTCTTTGTAAGTAAAATGCAGGTTCTTTAAAAAGAAATCTTTTCTAGACAGTATTCGAACCCATATTAAAACGAGTATTAGTACGAGAATCTTTTGCGTTATCTACTAGACCAGTGGCTCTGAACCTTTTCCACACCTACTGGCCTTTTAGGTGAATGAAATTGTCGTGAGCACCCCCCGTCATTTTAACCTAACCCACCCATGTACGAGGCTGAACGTAAACTTGGACGAGTAGTCTAAGTACTTAAAAAAGTTTTGAAGATATATTTGCAGAAAGAGCGAAATTGAAACGAAATTTTGTTTCTATAATTTACTATATACGTATTCATCATTTTTCCCTTATATTTCCTTTATATCCCTTTAGTCGGCCTCCTCGGAAATAGTGTATCGCCCCTTTTTGTTCCAGTGATTTTTTTTTGGAAGAGAGCGTTAACGCGCACATTGAAAACCGTTGTAGTAGACCAAGAGCTCATAATTGTTAGCCTTCTTCGTTTGTTTTTGTTACTGTTCCGTGTACTTTCCACAGGTTTTGCATCTGATATCACGTAGTATACCTGTTTTTGACTTTTTTAATGTTTTATAATTGTTTTCTACATACCGCTTAAATATTTACTTGAGGACAATATCCAGATGGTCTATTTCTATTAGAGAACACACATGTTGCTGACGGAATGGAGAGAGAATAGATTTCCCTTGTAAGCAGATCCGAAGGACGTGGAAATCTAGGTTCAATTTTTTGGATGTAGACTCTTGGAAGGCAGTCTGTTTTGTGATTAGAAGTGTACCTTTCTAGTGTTGTGTGATAATGTTTTCACTATTTTGTGGTAATAGTTTTCCTTTTTCTTTACTTTAATAGATCATAAAATGTGTGTGATTGAGAATGCGAAATGAATTTTTATTTTCATCTTTTTCAGAGCATAATATATTATGCTATTCGATCTCCGAAATTAGAAGAATGGCTCAACTCACAGACCATATTAGATGCTCTTCAGCCTACTTTAGACAAGAATTTTGTAGACTTAGACCCAGTGTTTAACATGAATATAGACGAGGATTTCGATTTTCGAGCCTCTGGAGTTACAAGAAACAGCTTTTGTAATGTTTATCTCGATTGGATCCAGTTCTGTGCTAGCAAGAGAGAAAAAGTAAGTGAAAGGTTCTATATTTTTCAAAAGAATTTATTTAAAAAAAAAAGTTATACACAGAGTGGACCATTTATCTTGATACGCCCTTCTAAAAGTAAAACTAATAGACAAAAAAATTGTACATGCAAATATCAACGGAGGAACATTGTTTGACGTACTCTATGATACTACCAGGCTAACAGTGTTGCCAACTCAACATAGTTGTACTTTTTTAAAAAAAAGATCGTACTACTTGTATATTTCAAATCCACATGTTAGCAAAAACTTACAGTATCAGATTTGTTATTCAGTGTTGCAAATTAAAGACGCTACAGTATTACGAACATCCAAATTTTGGTGGCCTCCATAGCAGTAATAACGTGCAGCAACAGCGAGACGGGCGGGGCAATGCACATTCAAAGTACCTTAGTGTCTAACGCCATGATCATCATATGGCGGATTTCGAATGAATAGAAATAAAGATACGAGGGACACGGAAAGTTTTGAGAAGTGGGCAGATGGAACGCAGCAAAAGTGAACTCAACCAGTTTCGTAATAATCACGCCACTCGTTAGGAAGAGCAGTGTTGCCAAGTCGCTGCACTTGTTGAACTTCAGCCATGGAGTTTGAAAGGAGAGATTTTCGTGCAGTGATTTTGTACGATCAAAAAAGTGATTTAAATTAATCAGAGCCATGAACGTTTGTCTGCTGCATTTGAGGACAGTGCAATATCACGTGCAACAGTTTTTCTCTGGTATGCTGAATTCAAACGGGGCCGGTCCTCGCGCGATGAGTGGGGCGCAGTGGGAACCCATCCACACCTGTTACGGAAGAAAACATTGATGGTGTGGAGATGATGATCAGGAAAGATGCACGTGTAACCTACAGTGACATTGAGTGTGTCCGTGGTATTAGTTTCAAACATTTTACACAAACACCTGCGTGTGAGGAAGGTTTCGTCGCGTTAGGTGCCCCACTTGACAGATGCTCAGAAGCAGATTCGTGTTGAATGCTTCAGAAATTTAACACCGGTAATTCTAGGAGGGTGTCAGACATAATTACTGGTGACGAAACGTGGATATATCAACTTGATCGCGAAACAAAGCGCCAATTCTCTGTGTGATTGTTTCCTGGTGAAGAAGCACCCATGTAAGTCAAAAGGTCAAGAAGTGTTGGAAACAAAATGGTGGCAACATTTTTCTCACCAAGTAGACATGTAGCCACAATTCCTGTGGAAAATCAACGAACAGAGATGTTTGTCATCCAGAAGGGTTCCAGAAAATCTAGGAGAGACAACTTTGTGTGGAGTGTCATGGACAATACTTTGAAAAAAATGTAATGGCTGTATTAAAGTTCAGCATACCCAGAGATACATGTATCAAAACTTTCCTATTGTCCCTCGTACGAGACAGGTTTTTAAGTAAGTACCGTTTTGAAATTTGGTCGCTGCAGTGCTGCGTTCTGCATCCCGCACATGCACTCTATGTACCTGGCTCACATGGCAAGCCACAGACACCATTACGGAAACATACGATCTTGTTTACGTTTGTTTGTGAATAGTTAAAATTCCTTCGCCGACTGTGAACTACCCGCTGTGCTACATTTTCTTAGTGCTGAAGGCGTGAATGCGGCTGAAATTCATCACCAGGTTAGCCAAGTGTATGGAGGAAACGTTATGAGTGAGAGAATAATACGGAAATGGGTTAGAGCTTTTAAAAATGGCCGCACGAATGTTCATAATGAAGAACGAGGTGGGTGATTTTCTGTCATCACTGAAGACTTGATGCAGAAAATTTATGAAGAAGTGAAAGAGAACACACGCTTTATGATTTCGTCGTTATTTGATAAGTTTCAGTGTCCTCCATGAAATTGTCGGCCGCGCGACGACGACGATTATGAGGTCAAAACGACCGTGTTGCAGCTGTAGTTAAATCAGTGGCAGACTTCTATGAGGATGACATTCAGTAGCTTGTTGTGCGATTCGAAAAGTGTCTTAATATTGATGAAACTACATAGAAAAGTACATTAAGGTACAAGCTTTCATGAAACAATAAAATTGTTACGAAAAATAGTATATTTAAAAAAAAAATCAAAATGGTACTTGAAAAATACGCCTATTACAAGTGATTGAAAATTTGACTTCTTCATAAGCCTTTATTTCGAAAAACTGCTTAGATAGTGTAGGTGGCTTTCAATAGAAGTGAAGATCATGGCACAGTTTACAGGCTGTTCTGAAACTCATCACCAGATATCTCAAACGTTTTGGAAATATGGTAAAAGCTGGTAAAGTTTGCAACACTGTTTAACATGTAATTCCGAGAATTTGTTGTAATTACACTTCCAAAACGTTATTGTAATATTATAGAAACAAAGTAAATCAAAAAGTATTTTAAAAATTTCCCACAAAGCCAGTTTAAGCAATCTGTCAAAATTTAACATTTTTTCATTGTTTAAGATATCAAATTAATGGTTTTTAACCGGCATTATGATTTTTGGGTATATTGAAAAATGAAAACCTACGTAATTGAATGTGATACTTGCGTAAACACGTTTTCGAAATAAAGTTCCTTGAAACAGGTTAAATTTTCCAGTCCATGTAATTTTGTTTATACATGTTCGAAATACGTCATTTGATTACCATAGTATTCAACACCAAGGTACTTTGCATGTGCGTTACCCCGTCCGTGTCTTGCATTATTACTGTTGTAGAACGTTGGTTGTTTTTTGATGTTTGTGATACTGTAGCTGCCTTAGTTTGCAACATTGCGTAATAAGTTTGGTATTTTAAGTCTTTGTTTACCAGAGATTTCAAATCTGTAATAACCTGTCTTAGTGTCATTTGAAAAAATACAACTTTATGTTGGATTGGCAACACGTGTTACTCTGGTGATATGTCAGAGTATATCAAATAATATCCCAGTACGGATATTTGCATGGTACGAAATTTCAGCGTTTTGTATCAATTAGTTTAAAAGTTATAAGGGTGTATCAAGATAAATAGTCCACTTGTTTATTTATATAGGGTGGTCCTTTTATCTTGATACGTACTTATAACTTTTAAACTCTGAATGCTGAATTTTTTATGATGTAACACCACCAGATTATCGCTGTTGCCAACCCAACATTTTTTCTTTTAATGGCACTTCTCAGGTTATTTCGAATTTACCTTGTCAACGAAAGCTTTCAATATCGCATTTATTATTCGATGTTACAAACTCAGGACGCTTAGTATTGCAAAGATACAAATTTTGGAGGCCTGTACACCACTAATAACGAACGCATATGACGCGGACGGAGCAATTCACATCTAAAGTACCTTAGCGTCTAATACTAATATCATAATGAGTATTTCGAATAAATAGATACGAAGTTATACGAGATTGAAATGTTGACTTTACGTTTTATTTTGAAAAAAAAAAAAAAAAAGAGCTTAGATAAGTATCATATCTAATCTCATAAAAGGTTTTCAATGGATGTAAACATCATAATGCTGTTTGCAGTAGTATATCTCATACCGTTCCGGAGATATGATAAACATTCTTGAAGTTTGCAACATTGCTTAAAATTATGTAATTGCGAGAACTTATTGTTATTACAACTACCAAAAACTATTGCTGTAATGTTATGAAGCAGCATATATTGCAAAATGTTTTTCTAAATATGTACAGAGCTCTCTCATGGCTAAACGGCTAGCGTACGCACCCTTGGCATGAGAGACCCAGGTTCGATTCCCGGCTGGAGCCGGGATTCAACGTTAAGCTGTAGGTCCACGTCTCATACAACCTCGTTGCTCAAATGGACGTTAAAATCAAATCCTAAATATGTATACAGGGGGTGCGCGATAAATTGACAAAATTTTAGTAAACATACCACGAAACATTATATTTTGATATGAATTTATTATACAATTTTTTTTATTGTTAAATTCATTATATTTAACACATTGTTCGTTTTTTTTTGTTTTTTTTTAACAGGTGAAAGACTTTTAGTACATTTAGATGGGAAATATAAAACCCCAATGCTACAATGATATTATGAAGATGTAGAGCAAGAAATTAATTTATTCTTATATATAAATACGCAAACATAGTCATTATTTTCTAAATTGTTTAAGAAAATTAAATTATTTTCTAATTAAATTATTTTCTAAAATGTCTCGGTATGTTGTAATAATAGATTATTCGATTTCGGAGTCGTGAGCACGCTTTAATTTACTTTCCTTTATCATAACATTACGAGCTCATTCCATCAAAATTGACTTTAGATGTCCAATATGTATAGTAATGTTAAGTATTTATTTTTCTTACGTACTGTTGTTGTCTTTTCAGAGTATAGATAGCGGTAGGGATTCTACACTTGTGTCCTTATGCTTTGCCTTAAGCTTGTTAGGCCGACGTACCCTTGGAGCAGCATCGCATAATACTGTATCAAGGTAAATCAGATAAATATTATTTTACACACATTTAAAATTTTTCATGTGAGCTAAATACTGAACAATAGTGGAATACCGAAAGCATTTTGCTATACTGTCGGGAATTTGAACATTGTTATTTCGTTTCTGTCGGTAGTGAAGTAGGTAAATATTTACTGCTAGTTTTTGTGGGTTTCGTAGTTAATTTTAACATAGATGGTTACCAAAGAAGCTCTGACCGTCTTTCAGTGAGAATTGCGGCAAACCTGATATTTTAGACACGGAAGGAAATTAAGTGGAAAAATAACAATATCAAAGTTAGAGAACCGTCATTATGAGACTCACGAAGGAAGGGTGCAATGTCACTCAAGAGATAATTGCACCAAATTTAGTGTAGGGGAATAGAATAGAGCGTGTGGAAGCATTCGTTTCGCAGGCGTTCAAAATCAGAAATAATGGGCCCTACAGTTCAGAAGAAGTATGGCCTGTCAATCAGCTATTGATGGAATGGAGCCGTTGGTCGCTGTCGCGATCAATGCAGAAGAAGTTAAATGAAGAATGGAAACAGAAAAGATGAGTTGAACAGAAAATGCGCCAATGTTCGCCCTCAGTCCCATCAGGCGATTGCCGGGGTACTAAATCTATCAACTGCCCTGCCTTTGCCGTTACCAATTTGGTATGCATCACTAGTTAGCTTAATGAAATTATATTAAAAAAAAAAATAAAGAAAATGTATACATAAATTAATCATGGACGTCGCCAGTTTTACAGAGAAGGGGCCGAAATGAAATTGCTGTATTTCTTCACAATATAAGATGCTGTCAGTACACAAGTATTAAATGTTTGAACCCACCAACATTAACCGATTTCATTTGTATGGGTGTTTAATATCTGCGACGTGGCGCCCACCAAAATTAAAGTATAGTGTAATTGTGAGGCAAATTTAAATATATATTTCGGGATTAGTGATGTTTAAAATGGGAACAACTGTGGACGGCCATAACAAAAATAACCGTTTGAATACATACAAGACTGTTAACGCAAAGGATAAAGGAAATATTTGAAAGCAGCCACTAGAAAGCAGCAAAATGTATTGGACAAAAACAGCGTCGTAACAACTGCGTTCAGGATTCCAAATATAAATCACGCATGTTTCACAAACACTGAACTTTAATAGTTTGAACACAAAATGAACATGAGCGTTTCAGTTCTGTTGCCTAGCACACATGAGACAGAACATCTTCACTATCTACACACATGCCATATTCGTAAAGTTAGCTTCCAAATTGGAAAAGGACGCTAATCTTCAATAAACAAACAAAGAAGATTGCCTCATGGAGAATTATATGAAATGCCTACTTTTCAGCTTTGTTAATTCGATTTTTTCCGACATAGAGTAGATTCCAATATTCTCGGTTCTGCATAATTAGTTTTTATTGAGAAGGTGCATTGGCGTGTGGCAACTTGTATTTGTGCAAAATAGGTAAATATCCACATTTCCTCAGCCAGGCAAGTTCGCCATTAATTTCGCAGTGACACTTTTTTCTTTAAAAAAAAAATCGTCGTAGTGCATAATGCGAGAAAATCTCTTGTAGATAAAGCATTTTGTGATTAATGCTCCTACAGTGAGTTTGGTGCTCACATTTGCATTATAAATTATGACGTAGCTTGAGTGAGGTTTTCCTGGGTTTCCTCATTCACACCAGGCAAATGCCGGAATGGTACCTAACAGAATGGTCCTAGGCCGCTTCCTTCCTTCCCTTTCATCGGGTAGTGTGCTCGCCGAGGGACGTCATCCCTCATATACGTGACGGGCTAAATGGCTTTAGATGTCGATGGCCCAGAAATCTCATTCCTAATCTTTACCATGTACGTTATTTTTCAAATTTTCTCTAGTTGATTCCTAATTAGGTAAGTACAGTTGTAGAGATTGAGGTAATTATGAGCGTAATTAACACGGCAAATATATATATATATATATATATATATATAATGTATGTAATGTCTGTATGTATGTATGTATGTCCATCCATCCATCCATCCATCCATCCATCCATCCATCCATCCATCCATCCATCCATCCATCCATCCATCCATCCATCCATCCATCCATCCATCCATCCATCCATCCATCCATCCATCCATCCATCCATCCATCCATCCATCCATCCATCCATCCATCCATCCATCCATCCATCCATCCATCCATCCATCCATCCATCCATCCATCCATCCATCCATCCATCCATCCATCCATCCATCCATCCATCCATCCATCCATCCATCCATCCATCCATCCATCCATCCATCCATCCATCCATCCATCCATCCATCCATCCATCCATCCATCCATCCATCCATCCATCCATCCATCCATCCATCCATCCATCCATCCATCCATCCATCCATCCATCCATCCATCCATCCATCCATCCATCCATCCATCCATCCATCCATCCATCCATCCATCCATCCATCCATCCATCCATCCATCCATCCATCCATCCATCCATCCATCCATCCATCCATCCATCCATCCATCCATCCATCCATCCATCCATCCATCCATCCATCCATCCATCCATCCATCCATCCATCCATCCATCCATCCATCCATCCATCCATCCATCCATCCATCCATCCATCCATCCATCCATCCATCCATCCATCCATCCATCCATCCATCCATCCATCCATCCATCCATCCATCCATCCATCCATCCATCCATCCATCCATCCATCCATCCATCCATCCATCCATCCATCCATCCATCCATCCATCCATCCATCCATCCATCCATCCATCCATCCATCCATCCATCCATCCATCCATCCATCCATCCATCCATCCATCCATCCATCCATCCATCCATCCATCCATCCATCCATCCATCCATCCATCCATCCATCCATCCATCCATCCATCCATCCATCCATCCATCCATCCATCCATCCATCCATCCATCCATCCATCCATCCATCCATCCATCCATCCATCCATCCATCCATCCATCCATCCATCCATCCATCCATCCATCCATCCATCCATCCATCCATCCATCCATCCATCCATCCATCCATCCATCCATCCATCCATCCATCCATCCATCCATCCATCCATCCATCCATCCATCCATCCATCCATCCATCCATCCATCCATCCATCCATCCATCCATCCATCCATCCATCCATCCATCCATCCATCCATCCATCCATCCATCCATCCATCCATCCATCCATCCATCCATTTATTTATTTATTTATTTATTTGAACACCATAGGACAAATGTATAGCTTTTGAATTCTTCGCTCTCACCGGAACATAATGTAGAACACAATTAATTCCTATGTGTGTTGTGGGTCCCAAAAAAAAGTTTTAAAAGATTTTCTGTTAATGATACGTGACCGAAGAATCAGAAAGCTTATTTCAAATATTGAAGTAGCTCAACACTTTTGAGAGTTACGAAGTAACATTTCAAAAATTGAAAAATGAAATGGGAGTAAAAAATCCAAATATTAGAATTCAAAATAGAGTTATTATTTCTTAATGAGGGAATAAAAGTCTTTTTTTCTTAATGACATATATTTGTAAGAGATTTTAAACCATTCCATACAAGGTGTACAGAAAGTCGTGTGTTAAGTGTGCTACTTTTGGACATCAGAGTAAAATTAATCAAACTAAAACAGGCGAGCAAAAAATGATTGTATAGGATAACAACTTATTTCCAGATTTGAGGAAATACATCGGAGGTCAGATTATAGATAATAGTGAACTCCTTCGTTATGAAATTCCTTTGTATAACTGGAAAATAACGTTTTCCTTTCTGACTTTGCAGCGTGGAATTTTTTCTCTATGGCCTTCATGCTTTGTTTAAAGGAGATTTTCGTATTACTTCCGTAAGAGATGAATGGATTTTCTCTGATATGGAATTACTGAGGAAAGTTGTAGCCCCAGGTGTCAGAATGTCTCTAAAGTTGCATCAGGTATGTAAACTCATTTTTTTTTTCAAGTGGTCTCAGTATTCAAGTGGTAATTATTACTTAAATGAAGATGAAAATCTTATTGTTCTAATTTTGAAAGTTTCTGCTGAGATCTTAATGGGTAATCTAGAATTCACAATATTATCAAAAGTGACGATGTACGTGGAAATCGCTGTATAGGATATAGAAAGAGATGCAAGTGGTTGTATTTTTTAAATGTGTTACATGAGAAACATTATTGCACTAAAGTGTTAGTTCATTGTAGACAGCGTATATTTTGCTTCGTACTGTGTTACTCTGATTTTATTTAAACAGTGAGCGTTACTATAATTAAAATAATTTAATTTCTTAAGATAGTAAGCTACTTGTTTATCATTTTGAAATTAATCGGTTTTCCATTAAACGCAATAATAAGATTGGAAGATATGAAAATTTATAGAACCACCACCATCGTAGTTATATCCTAATGTAATTTTCTTGTTCCTTATAATGCTCCACATTACCAATTGCTTCATGTGTTCTGTTGTTTATTATTTCGCTGTTCTTGTTATTTTTTATTTATTTTTTTTAATTTATTTGTTATCATTTTCCAGTTTTAATCACATTTTATTATAGTAACTGGGACCACGGTCCACCTCAATAGGGATCGCAAAATTAAAGTCGCAGCATCGAAATTAAAAATACATTGTAAATTTTAAATGTTTAGATATTTTCGTATGAAATATTAAGTTACAAAGAAAATATTTTGAAGTTTTATTACGCCGTTGAAGATTCCTGATTGTAGAAATTATTAATTAATTTATCCGGGGATCAAGGAGAATTGCTATATGTAAATATCGGAATCTAGATAAGGTAAAAAAAAAAAAAAGTGTATGTATATATATATATATATATAAAATCTTGTTTTGCATTTTGAGATGTAAAAGATTACTAATAACATGACAGCATAAATACAGAAGCGAAGCCTTGCTCGTTGAGAATCTTCCCTCTTGAACCATCTTCCTGAGGATAAGAATATTATGAAATAACTGAAATCCGAATTATATCAAAATGGACTGGTATGCCAATTTTAGCAAGTGTACTCATGCATCAGGTTTTGTTTTGTTTGTTGGATATGTTGATTATCATACTCTCCTTCCCAGTAAATAGTAGTGTAAAGGTTTCGGGGGTAAGATACAGGAGTTACTAATGTCAGCCTGATTGAGGCTAAGTATGAAATTTATTACTTACTGTTACGCTGTTGCTGTTCAGATATTTGGGAGTGATAACCCTAACTTCGTAGGTCACATTAAAGCGGTAAAGATCTGTCATATTGCTGATAGTAACTACATGGAAGTACTGCTTCATCTTATACGTGGAAATAAAGAAATAGAGTGGTTATATTTAACTAAATAAATGAAGATTACTGAAATGTAGGAATGAATTACAGTATGCAATAATAAATAAAAATAATGTAATAAGAGAATTGTAAGTTTAGTATTACATTGAATTAGTATTAATTAAGTATAAAATTAGACTCAAGTTAATAAAGTACCGGTATTGGATGCAAATGCCAACTCCATGTTACTAACCGTAAACAAACATCTAAAGCATGTTTCTATTAATACTACTATAAATAACTCCAACTAATTAAACGCTAGGACATCTTTACAGTGGATTTTAAATAAAATATACCATGTTGTTAACTCATCTATGTTAGTAACAAGTGACTGTGCCTAAATCAACTTAATCTAAATTCCTAATCTAGCACCAAACTTACGTTAATATTAAAATACTTGTCTGCTCATCTGGTAAAGGAAGCTGGTTCCAGCAACTTATCTGACTATCCTGTGTATCTAAAAAAACCTACCTACCTAATTATCCTCCAAACCAAACTACAAGTACTTACCTGAGGATTAAACTTACTTGTTGTTATCTGGCGAGATACCTGGAAGAAGAAACTAAATCAACATTGTACAGTTCGCGGCATAGAAAATGTTACAAAATGTTACAAGTCCAAATTACTAACAAACTCTTATGCCGTGTGCTTATGCATTCAGAAACACGTCTCGGTCGACTATTGCTCCTGGTATTTAATCCAATACTACTACTTCTTATCTAAAGCAGTCTGTGTGACATAATGTATTCTTTCCATTCAGACGAAAAAAACAGGAACTATGTTTACAAGCTTTATAGCTCTAAAACCGTCTCTTTCATTTTGAAATGTCTTTTTAGAACCTGAATAAAAAAAGTTATAAAATGTTCCCAAAGCTTCATAAAGGCCTTTATTTGCATTCTTTCCTTTCTTCAAAGACTGCATATCACATCAAGCTAGGAAGATACTCCTTGTAAAAAATATGGAAAAGTCAATCACGGCAGTAGGTTTTGTGCTTCTCAAAGTGTCATGCGGGCGCAGAGCTCTAGATACTACTGACAGAAATGAATATTATATAATGATTAATTTCATTTTGTTTCCTAATAATTGCCAGCAAATGTTCCACAAGTGTCAATTGGGCAGGACAAGGAGGTATAATTTCCCCCTCCCTTGAGTGTGATAAACACATGTTGTTTGATGAAATTTATAGTAAAACACCGATATAAAAAGTGGAACTCTTGTGTCGGCGGGGAATCCTACTTCCCATCCCCCCGTCCCAGAACAAAATCTAAAATGACTCTGCTTTTAGCAGTAGACCTATAGAATTACGATTGCACATTGCTAGAGCGCTTAAATTTGGTTTCAAGAGTCGAAGGTTTGATCCCAAGCCATATGCGTTCATAGTGGACGACATTGAGAGAGAGAGAGATTCAAATATGAAGACAGTGAGGAATGATTTACATATGCAAGTTTAGAATTGGAGAAAAAAATGATCGGACAGCATCCATATTATGACGAAATTTGTGATTTTGTGAAACAGAAAAAGGAAAGTTTCTGAACTGCGAGAATCACATCAGGCAATTGTCGCATAAAGGTGGAGAACTCTTTTTAAAGTATCAGATGATTGCGATGAAAGAGGAAGATCTTAAGATCTGGGGAATTAAGAATTTATTTTATGACAAGGAAGTTCATGTAAAATTGTTTGTGCCAGTTATCCTGAAGCTGAGACTGCAAATATGTTGTGGTAGTACCGCTCCTTCCACTAGAAGACTGCAGGTTTTTCTTCAGCCCTAAAATATTTGGTTTTGTTGTTTCGACCCCACCAAGCAGTGTTTATGCGATGTTCTTGCCGAGTGGATAGAGGTTGTGGTGTTTTCCTACTCGCCTTTCTCGTGTTGAGTAAATAAGATCATCTTTTACATTTAGAGCTTTTAAAACATACAGTCCACTTATTTGTAAATACGTTGTTATTAATATAAATATCATTAAAACCTATTATGCCAGGCTTTGTGTTGATTCCGATTTTATTCATGTATGCAAAACAGAATATTTTTGTTTGGTGTCTACAAATACCATAATTTACTTGTAGTTCTGATACTTGATTCATATAATTGTAACTGCTTTATTTAATATTGTGCTTTTCGTCTTTCTTAAGGATCATTTTATGTCTCCGGATGAGTATGAAGAACCCTCCGCTCTCTATGATGCTATTGCGTCACATGAAGAAAAGTTAGTTATTTCTCACGAAGGTGATCCGGCTTGGAGGAATGCTGTTCTCTCAGGAACCCCTTCTCTTCTTGCTCTTAGGTAAGTAATCATATATATTGATTATGAGATTATAGAATCTTATGTTCTAAATTGTCTTTTTTTAAGTAATATAAGTATTTTGAAAGTGCTTGAAATTTGCTCTATAAATTGTAGTGAATTGCAAAAACTTCACCATCGAATCCTCAATAGTGATTCTTGTACTCATTTTTGGTGGTTTGTTTAATTCTTGTAACAAAAGAATCTATAAGAATTGCCTAAATTGTATGATTCTAAGTGTAGTGTGAGTGAACGTGTAATTTATTCTAGACTCTAACCAATACATCTATGGGAATAATGGTTCTGCGTTCATTTGCTTTTTTTTTATGAAATGTTAAGAGTGAATCGACGGATTTGGAATGGAATATAAGATGTATCTGGCGGGAGTTCAGGAACTTAGATGGAAAGAAAAGAAAGTAGTGCAGATAGGAAATTTTACATTATTATTATTATTATTATTATTAGTAGTAGTAGTAGTAGTAGTAGTAGTAGTAGTGGTAGTAGTAGTAGTATTGGAAAAGAAGTAAAAATAAACATCTAGGAACAGGGTTTTTCGTTTACAAACAAATACCAGCAACTAAAGATGTTGAATTTGTTAATGATACTTTCTTTTATTGCTCTTCAGGATCAGTGGTGAGATATTTTTGTTCTAAATGTAACCCAACAGAAGATAGAATGACGATAAAAAGAACACGTTCTACGAAGAAGTAGAACGTGTATTTGACAAGTCCTGCTATACCATATAAAAGTTCTGTTACGAGATGTAAATGCAAAGGTAGGACGAGAGAATATTTTCAAACCTATTATAGAAAAAAAAAAGTCAGAATAAGGAAAGTAATGACAACGGCATTAGACTCATGAACTTTGCAACATCCAGAAACCTTAGCGCGAAGAGTAGAGAATTCCCACATCACGACACATTAATATACTAAGGCCTCATCAAATGTAAAAATGACCAAATTGATCATATTTTAATAGATACAAGAAAATGGTCTAGCACAATTAATGATCGGTCGTTTGGAGGACCTGACTGTGACAGTGACCACTACCTGGTAGCAGCAAATATAAGAGAGAGGTTATCATTGAAAAAACAAAATATTCAGCATCTGAAAATGGAGAAATTTGATTTAAAAGAGTTAGAGGAGGGTCAGGTAAGAGGGAAATACCAGTTTGAAGTGTCAAACAGATTCTCGGTTTTAAAAGATTTGGAATCCATCAGTGTTAAGGGTACTTGGGTTAAAGTTACGTTTTAAAATTTCAACAATAATAATAAAAAAAAAAAAAAAAAAAAAAAATGGTGCACACGGAAATACATAGGAATAAACGATAGTTCAACCAATAATGCAGTAAACCACCAGAGAAGAGAAAATAGGCAAACTGCGTTGGCTTCAAAATCCGAACGATAAAACAGGACAAAATTTCATTGACATAGACGTAACTTCCAAAACTTTACAACAAAGAAACGGAATTATTTGAAAGCTATATTGAACTTGAAGGTAATAGTAAAAGCAAAAATATTTGGAACATGTATAAAGATGCAATGTTCGTTTTTTTTCTTTATCGAAAAGATTATGTCCTCTGTAATCTGACTCCACTAAACTTATTCTATATGAATCTCTTTCGATAACACAGTATAATAAAAGCTCACATGGACTGGTTAACCCCTTTATATGTTAAATTATTGTTCATTAATATATTGATTGGAAAGAAGTTTCGAGGCCTCTTTCTTGCGTCAACTTCCTATAAAATCCCCTCAAACATCTTTTAGCAAGATTCACTCGATAGGCAGATGAAATTATTGGAGATTAGCTGTACGGACTTAGGCGAAATCAATTGACTGTTGGCCAGGTATTTACCATTCGTCAAATACTCGAGAAGAAATGGGAATACAATACTCCGGTTCATCAATTATTTATTAATTTCAGGAAGGCCTACAACTTGGTTAGGAGGAAAACCTTGTACAACATTCTTACAGAATTTGGAATACCGGAAAAGCTAGTTTGGTTAATTAAGATGTATTTAAATGAATCCCAAATTAAAGTCCGAGTAGGAAAATTCTTATCTATGAGCTTTCACGTCGAAAATGGCCAGAAACAAGGAGATGCGTTGTCGCCGTAATTATTTAGTTTTGTTCTAGAATACGCTATAAGGAAAATCGAAGATATCAACTAGAGGCTAGAGCTGAATGGCACTCACCAGGTTATGGAACATGCACATGCTGAGTATGTCAACCTGATAGGGGATGATATGAGGACAATAGAAAGAAAAACAGAGGTTCTATTAAACGTCTGCAGGGTCATGGGTTTAGAAGTAAATTCAGAGGAAACTAAATATATGGAAGTTCATCGTGACAAACTGAAACAACGAAATTAAATATCCACTGAAAGGAGGGAATTCTTGTTATTCAGTCCAGAATCTATTGTTTTCGCGAATTCTGTCGAAAAATTTGAATCTTAAAATATATAACACGATAATTATGCCTCGTGTACTGTGTAGTAGTAAAAAAAAAAAAAAAAAAAAAAAGTGGTTACTTTGAAGGAAGAATGCAGTCTAAAAGTATTTGAGAATAAAATCCTGAGACAAATATTCGAACCCAAGAGAGACAGGATGAGAATTGGCCAAAGCTTCATAACGAGGAACTGCACAATTTATACGGTTTACGTAGCATTGTTTGAGTCATTAAGTTTAGGATGCTCAGATCAGCAGGTCATGTAACGAACGCTTCCAAATTTTAACTAGAAACTTAAGCGGAAAAAGGCCATTAGAAAGACCTATGCACAGATGGGAGGACAATATTAAGATGAATCTAGTCGAAATAAAAATACAAAGTAGAAACTGAATCCAATTGGTTGACGACAGAAGTCCTGGAGAGGTTATGTGAATGCGGCAATAAACGTTCCGTAGGCCATAGTATGGGTTCCATAGGCCATAGAGAGAGAGAGAGAATCGATTCTATCATTCGATTAATCGATCGATAGAGCCCTTTTTGCATACTGTATGTGATGAAAAATTGGAAGTGCTTACTATAAATTTGTGGTTGGTAAACGACTTGATTTCTAGGTAATCTTTGATATATGCATTTTGCTAGACTCCTCCTCTTGTTTCATAGAAGGTAAGAAAATATTTTCATCTATACGATCTATTCATTAATCACAATACAAATTGGATTAATCTCAAGTTTAGTGCTTACATTACAAAGATGGCCAAAACCAGATTCATTAATAGAAAGAAATGAAATTAATTAAAATTTATATATAGTTCAAGGGGTTCGTGGACCACAGTTTAGGAATCGCTGCTGAGGACAATTGGCACCCACATTTTCATACTTCGTGGCTTGCAAATGGTGATCATGTCGGATGATTAAAGCCATCGAAAGATGAGTACAAATTTAGGTGTGTTACTTGCATTGAGGAATTCAGTGTTAGTTGCTTGAAATAAGTTTTACACGTGTAAGGTAGTATGCATTTGAATCAAATACACAGAAATCTATACGGATTGTTGCTTTATTAGCTGTTCAAAGGGATATAAAATACTACAGAAATTACTTAATCTGACAGAGATGAACAACTCGTGGAAACATATAACAATATTTTTATCTTGAAATATGTAGTTAAATTTACTTTCGTAGAGCGTTAGGAAAGTCTGCCACATTGGATAGGACTGATAGTCTTTAAATTTATTGTACCCTACGACTTACAATTTCATGTTCTAATTTTAGGCATGTACTAGATGATGGATCTGATGAGTACAAGATAATTATGCTGAACAAAAGATACCTTAATTTCCGTGTAATTAAAGTTAATCGGGAATGTGTTCGAGGGCTTTGGGCTGGTCAGCAGCAAGAGCTTGTGTATCTCAGGAATCGTAATCCAGAACGCGGGAGTATCCAGAATGCCAAACAGGTGAGTCAGCTGTATATATTTGTGTAATACGAATTTTTGCTTATTTATGTTTAAATATGTTATCTTGAGGTAAGACTGAGAATATTAATCATCATATATTACTGGTTGGGACATTTTCTAAGAAGGAACTGTATCATTAGGGACGGAATAAAGGGATGGACAATATCAAAACAGAGAAATCGTACGTGAAGAAGTTAGCTGAAGCCTGTGGAGCGTGGAAGCTTTTCAATTATAGCAGGTGACCTGCCAATGACAGAATACCTATAATGATGATGAGAATATTAGTTTCGAAATATTTCTGTGGATCTAATGTAGTTACAGATGACAGTTTACCATGAGCTTCATTGGTTTATGTATTTAACTTACACAGTTCCATTAAAATAATAAATAGTTCGTTATTGTAATTTGTGTACTAAAAGGTAATTTGAAATAATTCATTTTGCAGAATAAGTGAAAGTATAGGGACGTTTAATGAAATGTAATTTTGTCTCACTTCTGTTACTTACTAATCCTTTCGTTGGTACCGCAGTTAGATAACTTGATTAAACCGCTTCAAGGTTAATTTATAGCAAAAAAAAAAAAAAAAGTGACACGGCATTAAATTAAAACTGTTTTTACTTTTCTATATTTTTTTACATTGTCCTTTTTTCCCATCCTTACAATGGAAAACATACGGTCTCATCCCAATTACTAAAGTTAATATTTTGAGGTTATACTCCTTGTGCAGTATGTTGATGATAGACAAGTGCGTTGTGGTAAAAGCAAAAGTCTATCTGAATTATTCACCAAGAAGGATAGAGACGTAATATACTATTCTTGTATAAAAGTAGTAATGCTGTAAAATATGTTTTGCGGTTATTTTTTACGTGTAGTTCATTTCGTTTTATGAACGCCATTATATTTTTCTCATTTTTTTGCTACGGTGATTTCCATGTCATTTCTCTTACGTTGATAAACAGTTCAATATCAGATTTTAAGAAAAATGAAATATTTCGGTTTTACGTTCCATGATTATGTTGTTTAGGCTAAAGGAGACTGACGATGAAAATGAAATGGTGGAATGAAGAAAGTGGGAAAAAAAAAAAAAAAACAGATAAATTCACACACACGTTTTTCGTCAAACACAAAACCCACTTGGCGCGAGCTAGGATCGAACCAGGGACCCCAGGAACCAGAAGTGAACGGTTTGCCACTGAAATAATTTAATAGATGCAAGATATGTGTACGATTTGCTGTATTCAAACTAAGATTTTGAATAGGACTGTTGCCTTAGAGTTAACTCCCTTTTTTGACCACATATCCCTGAAACCGTAAGAAAAACATTGGATGTCGTTGTAATTACTCCCAGTTTTGGCTACTTGTAAGAAACAGTTGGGCGTTTTGTAAGTCGTCTTCCAAAGCAGAATTTTTTAGGGGGGGGGGGGGAAGGAGCCATTGTTTCACTGGGGAGAAAACTATTGTCTTTCGTTGAAATCAAATTATTTCAGCTTTTCGTCATCGCATCAGTCAATGTTACCTTGAAGTCAGAAGTATTTCAAGTGAGTGAGTGGAACTGACTAAAAATAAATGTATAACGTAAAATTGAATATTAGTTAGGGAAAAAAAATTATGTAACTACTAAATTTTGGTTGATTGTTTAATATACAACACAATAAGTATTTTTCGCTGTTTACATTTGCTAAAATGTTTGCATCATTCTACGAAAAATTAATTGTTGTATATTTTCTGTTCTATAAATGTATAAATGATGTTCCTTAAGTAAATTTATGTACACATTACTTACTTTGTATTTCTTTATAGGCCTTGAGAAATATCATCAATTCTTCCTGTGATCAGCCTATAGGATATCCAATATATGTGTCTCCCCTAACAACCTCATACGCGGAAACCAACGAGCAATTATGCAGCATTGTCGGAGGTTCAATTAGTTTGGGCACAGTGAAGAAAGCTTTAATTCGAATGTGGAGAAGGTAAGGAGAAATTTTAATAAAGATAATGTAACAAACCGCTACCGTGAGATCTTCGGAACGTTTTTCTTCGCTTTTCTTTCTCTTTTTCTTCATATCCTATATATATATATTTCGCACTGACACATTATATATCAACAGTTGCATGATCAATTAGGTTAGTCCATCAAATACATGCACGCCAAGTCAGAACACCAATTTATTCCATATTTCTAAAACCTTCTCTGTTTGCACTATAATTAAATAAAATCTTTAGGTTTGCTTTCCATGATTATGCTCTATATGCTAAATAAAACATGCTCATAATATATACAAGTGAAGGAACATCAAAGAATTGATGGAAAGAGGAAAGAAAGAAAACCGCGTACATGATAGTGTTCGTTCATCTCAAATTCATATAGCTTGCAAAGAAACCATCGTCCCTTGGTTTCTGAAGTATCTATTATTATTCTTTCCTTGGAATATCATTGATTAATTCAAGTCACAGACGTCACAGTGTGCAATAGAAACACCATTAGCACATGCATGTGTTTTAGCGCGTGGCTTCTTGTGCGACCGTCATTGGGAAAGATATTTGAATGTATCGTTATAATAAAGATCCACTCTTATAAAGCTTTCATGGGGAAAAATCAGACTTTCAGCTCGATCAAAAAAAATAATCTGATCTGACTGCACACAGAACGTTACGTTGAAGCAGAAAAATATTAGCTGAAAAGGAATTAATCTCAGGGATGGATCAACATAGTAACATTCGTATATCAGGGCATGGTGTGAGCCTTACTGTAATCTTCCAATCAATTTGTGAGCAACTAATACTTGCCAAAGAAATTTTAAAAATGACCAATACAGTATTAAGCTACTTCACGAAAAGAAAGAAAAAGTGAAATGTCAAGAAAACTTTTAAACATAAGCATTATATTTTATAAGACGAACATTCTGCTTGTTATTGGGAAGCGAGTGTTCTTCAAATTATACAGTAACAGTGTCCGACCCGCCTACCGCATTTATTTTGATGAACTTACACATTATTACGGGTAACAGTTATGGTTACCTATCTTGGCAGGTGTAATCCAACTTTTAACTAGGAAATGTACTAGTTGTGTCTGATGTATGTATGATCTCTAAATAATACCTCTTATTTTTGCTGGAAGTACGAGGTGTGTGCGAAAAACAGATAATTAAGTTGGCTTGTCTAGGAAAAAGAACAGCATTTTTTAAAAGGAATTTTCGTGATTTTTAAACACATGTTTCTTTTAGCTTCAATGAAAGAGCAACATACAATTTGAAGTTCCAATGAAATTATTGCGAACATGCATTTTTAGTCTTTCTAATTTCTGCTTGATATAGTTCTTTACACTCTTCCTAAATTGTTTCTTCAGTACCCTAGTATCAAAATGTTTCTGAATATAATACTCCTTGTAGTAATTATTGTATAATTAATAGTTGTAGCTTGATTAGTACTTCTTTTCATGCTACTCAAATAGCAGATCTTTCCGTGTATTAATCCGAGGTAAATTTCTTCGAAAATATCTAGTTAGGTAGGAATTCTAGGATGGATACGTGAAAATTAAAATACAGGCTACTTAGAAACATTTAGTCTGAAGCTATTAAGGAAAGACAGTTCTAATCTCGAACGGCTCATCGGCAAAGTATAAAGAGGGGAAAACAGTAGAAAAGCAGAGATACTGTAACTTCTATTTCGAGTGTGTATTTGTTCTGCTTTCTAGTATTAAAAATCTGTAGACTCTTAACATGTATCCCTTTAGAATAGTTGGTACTGTGTAACTGTCTTTTACTCTACTTTACACACAGTTTGTTTCAATTAAAACTATTATAAAATGATTGCATGGATATGATCTTGTATGTGCATGTGGTAAGTGATGAATTGCATGAATCTCTTCTTTTGTTAAACTTCTTTCGTAGAATTGTTAATGCACTACATACACTCTATATTTAAATGATGATCATTCAACTCCTTTGCGCAGTAAGGTCATTATTCTGTTACACGTTTTTAATTATTTACTTCAGATGCTGTAATATCCGAAGATCATACCTTTCCTAGATTCCTGCCTCCCTACCTTACTTGAGGAATCCATTCTATTTCAGAAGGATAATTGATTCAAGGTAATAGCATTTTCCAAGTTAATTTTCTTGCGATTTATTCTTTATGTGAATAGAATCTATAGTTCAGTAGTTCATACACCCTTTATTATATTCCAATCTTGGTAATATATAAATTTATGTTAAGTTTGTGGAAGTCAGAAAACGCATTATTGAGAACCTTGTGTAAACAATCTAAGATTTATTTAAATATGAATAACCAAAACACAAAAAAAAATGCTAAGAGAAAAATAACGTATTGATAAAATTTGTTAAAAAAAAAAAAAAATCCATTCAAGTGAAACTGTTCCAGCAGTCTTCGTCAGTAGATCTGAGAAACTCACATTTAAGTCTTTTCCTCTCGCTTCTTGGAATTCCATTATCCACTTTTCTTTTTCTTTTTTTTTTTTTTTTTTTCATTACATACATCGATCAGTCAAAACATTATGACACAAATCTCATTCGATCAGTCAGTGTAATGCATGTGCGGGGATGGCCAGACACTGGCAATGACCATCTCAGAAATAACTCGACTTGTCGGCTGTTCGCCAGCTGCTGTGGCTAATGTCTTCAAAATGCGAGAATGCGGAATTAGCACCAAATCACAAGACATGGAACAGCCATCCACATTAAAGATGTCGGACGTTGTAGACTGTCGAAGTTGGTAAAATAGGCTAGGGCGCAAACTGTGATATGATAATTAACAGCAGACTTGAACAAACGTTGATAATGAATAATCCATAAGCGTGTGTATGCACAGTTTATCGTACAGTTCGAGCTTACGAGAATCTCATTGCTGACGAATTTGAGTGGCTGTTTGCTACGTGTTTCTCTCTCACATAATTGCAGTTTACTCCACCAAGGTTCAATTTTCGGTTGCCATCACACATCAAACAGCACACAAGTTCCCTGGAATTCCAGCAAGAATTTGGAGTATTGCTCCAGCAGTACTCCGATTTTAATGGTTTTATATAAATTGTTCGGAAAGTGAGAATCTGTTAGCCGCACCTTTGTCACAGACGAAGACAACTCAGAATTTAGTATGCATCGTCTATGTTCAGTATTTGCTGCTGAAACATCAGTTAAGCTTGACCCTGATTATGCTGCTCATTAGCTTTCGCTACAACTCACAAAGCACTCAACTCACAAATAAGCCTGCATAATGTTTTTAGTATACATTTCCCCGTGCAAGATATTCTGATGAAATGTCATCAGCTGCAGGAACAGGGCTGTGTTGTTTGTGTGCAGGGTAGCGGTTCCTCGGAAGATGTCGGCATCCGAGGAAACGAGAGTGCCGACCCAGCTGCCAAGAACGACGCATTGGCATGTGTTGCTCTATAGCACTTTCTTCCGTGCTCTGAGCGTAGTATCTATTTTCTCCAGAGAATGCGCTGTCACTGACAGACAGAGTGGAACCAGGCGAACGAAAACAAACTACTCAGTTAAATCTCTTTCGGGCAGTTGGCAAATGGCGTCTCGTACTAGTCGCCGAGATGAAGTGATCCTGACATGTTTGCATATTGAATATTCACATTCACTCATTCCTATCTAGTGCGTGGCGATAACCGTCCACTACTATGCGAAGACTGTATCGCCCATTGAATGTTCGACACATTTTTGTACAATGCCCAGAATATTCAGATCTCAGAGAATGCTTAGGAATGCCTGGAAATCTTAAGTTCTGGAAGTCTTTAGTGACCTCATTCTCACTTTCGTTCGTGACATTGAGATAGCTAACGTTCTCTGAGGTTTTTTTGCGTGCAAATGTGATGTGCCATGCCCCCAGTCACGTATCGAGGTCTCATTGCTTCCATGACAAACTGTATTGCTTCATGTCCTACAAGCCAAGTTGGACATAACTAGGTAGGTGATCATAATGTACTGGCTGGTGAGTTTATATCGCTACAAAAGTTGTAGTACAAAATATTTGCAATAGTAGATTGTTCAAAAGAAAAGTTGTCCTAATGCAAGGTATTTACATTAACAAAAGTTTAAACCTATTATTTTTCAACTGAACACACGAAAACAGTGCAAAATGAAATTCTGAGAAGTGAACAAAACTTCTAGGAGAGCTACTGACAATGGCAACGAAGATTGCTGAAACAGTTTAGTGCAATTGAAGTGCATTTGGGCTCAGTAAGTTGTTGTATTTTGTACTAATTATATAAATGTGCATCAATGTCATGCCTACAATCTTAAATAAAGTATTGACATATGAGTCATTCCATATCAATTCAACACAGTGACTTAACATTACCATCTCAGATTTTAATGAAATTTGGTACATAGATGCCCTCTAGATAGACTAAGAAAAATACCAAATTTCAACTTTATATATCGAACGGTATTGAACATAGGGCTATGTAAAGTTTGGAAAAAATGCCCAAAAAAGCATGTTCAATGTATTTTGAAATTGGAATTGTAGCTTTCCTAATTGAATTAGCGAGCTGATTGAGGTGTAATTTTACGGCATTTTTCATGCCCTTTCCTGTGATATACAACAGCATATAGGCTAATACAAATTTTTATTTTCAAAATCAAAATCTTTCAAAAAGCACATAGTTTAAAATTTTGAAATTAATTCCATGAATAGATAGTAAAGCACCTGGCAAAATATGAATTTGGGATGATAATGGGTTCATTGTTAAAAAAATTCAAAACTAATACTTATTTTTCAGGAATAGTATGTACGTAGGGTAATAACACAAGAATACTAAGTTTTACATTTCTACGAAAAAAAAAAAAAAAAATGAACACTGATCTGAAGAAAGAGTACAGATGATTTCATAGTAAAACTTTTTCAATAAGTAATAGGATATGTTTATCACTTGAAATTTGAAAAAGCCACATTTGTTCGGTATGCATCACTTTCAAGGAGAACTTCTTCCATCAGGAGTTAAAGGATTCACTTTTGTCAGAACGTCCACTACAGACATCCACAGAACATCAGCGTTTTTTGGATATGAGAATGATGGAGATGGCCAGATGGATGAAGAAAAGTTAGTTTTTACTTCAAGTTCTTCATTTTTCTGTAAAATATACCCGAACTACCAATTTCCTTCATAGACAGCGGTGACATAGCCTGATATGTCCTCTAATTGAAGTTTATTTGGAGATTGTGACACTTCCTTTTCCCAACCCTGCAAATCATCTGAAAAGTGTTTCAGCAATAATGTTGATGTAGTTTTGGGAATTAATGCATGATATTGCTGTGTTCCTTTGATAGTCAATTTTTGATCGAAGCGACTTTCCAGGAACATTTCAGCTTCAGTATATCTTCTTGAGTTGAGTAGGCAAAATTTACTTTGGTAATGTTTTCTACTGCCCACTTAAAAAGTTGCCTTAGGGTTTGAATTTGATTGTCATAGGGTCGCTTTACTGAACCGCCTACTCCATCGCAAGGCCCTATAATTTTCAGAAAAATCACAGATGACAGGAAATTCTGATTTTTTAAAGATTTTCTTTTGTGTAGTTAAGGAAGGCTCCCTGTTGCTTGGCAATGAACTTATGCCTACCCGCTAAAGCTGCTTCAATTCGTTTGGTTTGTTTAGGCTTAACTCCTTATGTAACAGCGAGGTTATGAAGGATTGGACATATTACTTGAAGCGGTATCTGAACCATTACTCGATTTCTACCTGGGAGAAATTTTGTGGGCTCATCGAGACTCCTTAATTACAAGGGGAATATTAGATTCAACTAACACATATGATTCGTTGTGTGTGAAAAAGTCACTGTGAAATTCACATGGCATTTGTGATTACGATTTGTGGCAATTTTTGCATTGTTTATTTTTTACACCATTTTTTTTAAATAAATAAATACCTGGTTTAAACCAGCCATCCTTGCTATTGTACCAGTGCTATATGTATACTTTTTACAAACCACGTTTATTTACAGTAACATTTTTAATTGTGAAATTTGTATTAATATTATTTTAAAATTCAAAAGTATCAGCACTTTAACTTGCTTTAAGTTAGTTTTTACAGTATGAGGTAATAAGTATAGCCAGCAGATTACAAGTTGGTATATGTTGTAGGCCCATTACTGTACTCTTCATGTTAGTATTCAGATTTATTCCCACAAGTTAAAAAAAATAAATGCATTCGTGTATTTTTCAGCTAGGTACAGGGTATTAATGAAAACTATAGTGTTTTAATTTTTTTAAATAATGAACCCATTATCATCCCAAATTCATATTTTGCCAGGTGTTTTACAACAATACTATCTATTCATGGAATTAATTTCAAAATTTTAAAATATGTACTTTTTGAAAAATTTTGATTTTGATTTTGAAAATAAAAATTTGTATTAGCCTATATGCGGTTGTATACCACAGGAAAGGGCATGAAAAATGCTGTAAAGTGACACCTCAACTAGCTCGCTAACTCAATCAGGAAAGTTGCAATTCCAATTTCAAAATACATTGAACATGCTATTTTGGGCATTTTTTTCTAAACTTTACGTAGCCCTATCTTCAATACTGTTCGATATATAAAGTTGAAATTCGGTATTTTTCTTAGTCTATATGAATCGTATCCCTGAGAAAAATTTCATGACAGTCTGAGATGGTAAGATAAATTTTGTTCTCAAATTGTGATTTGACCTAGAATGGCTCATTATGTAGTTGTACTTACGTGTATAGACAAAAATACTTTTGGTATGTTATTTATTGTATTTGATATATAAGATTTTTTTATATATATATATTTTTTTTAAGTTACCTTAGATCTGAAATCCCCACCTGATGAAATCAGTGGATATATATTTTTTAAGAATGCATCAAATTATTGACTATGTAAATTTCAATCAAGTGAATTTCAGTATTCCCAATGGTTATTCTGATTGAGTTTCTTAAATTTTCAGGGAGATAATGGGGTAGCGTCAAAACACTAGTTAATATTATTTCATCTTTTTTAATGGACAATTTCTTGTCAAAGGACTTCACACTTAAAAAAAACAAACTGAAGTTTAGACTCAGAGGAATCTTCTAAAGCACTGTCCAGTCGTGTCTATTTCTATATCTCTTGTTAGTCCCTTTTCACAGTGTGTGCCCTATTTAAACAGCGTAAACTTTAACAGCTTACTTGTTTGTTCACTATTAGAGTGATCTCAATCAAAATAAACTCACGTAGTTGGTTACTATTTGTTTACCCACAGTAACTAAAATGCAGCATTGAAAGGATGCATCTGCAGAAAATAGATTCAGTTGTAGGATCTATAATAAACCAATAAATAACGCTTTTCATATATACCTAAATATCAAGATCCAAACATGAAAATCATGAAAAGTATTACCTTCCTACATCATTAGGAGATAAATTAACAAGAAATTTGAACAATTATGTATTTCGTTATTATGAAGTATCATCAGCAATCTTGGTCTTTCACTTCAGTTCAGCGTCGCCAGGTGTACAAATTTATCTGTAGATCTACAGATCTTTCAAAACAATACGGAAAACAAGAATATTTGGCGTGAGCTACAATTTTTTTGTAGACTTCCAAACTATGTTAAACATAAAGTGGCGGAAATATCGTAGGTCGTTCGTCTCTCTGTGGCTAGCTGTCTGTGTCGATAGTTATCAGAGCTAAAACGGTAAGAAATATGTTTTTTGTTCTATCGATTCAGCGTCCCAAGAATAGGCCCCGTCTCTTCATATAATCTCTATTCAAAGCAGAAGTGGTTTCAACATTATTCGTTATGGAACAAGTCGGTAATAGACAGCGAGAAGAGGCTTTTGGAATTGATTCAGTGTCTCAAGAAAATGAAAATAATCACTCGTAACAATTTATCGAAACCAAAAATATTAAAATTTACTAGCACTTACGGTTTCGGTATTCATTTCCATAGAGTTTTTTTTTTTTTTTTTTTTTTTTTTTTTTTTTTTTTTTTTTTTTTTTTAAATACCGATTCAGAGTCCCAAGAACAGGTTCTGTCTCCTCAGTTAACATTCTATTAAAACTGGAAGTGCTAGAAATCAATCGTTCCCAGTTTCAAACTTGATTGCCATAACATAGAAACTTTAATGCGAAATGGTATCAAGAAAATTCGAGACTAATTCTGTTACAGGCCAACACATGGCAGCGCAAGGCTGCACGCACAAACACAAGGAGCACCGACCTTCATAAGTCAGTGTGCCAAGAGACATCGTCCTGAGTACATCAAGAGCTGCGCAGCTGGTGTCATTCTGACCACGTGTGTTACCACATCTGCTATTTCATCATTGGCTGCAAGGTAGAACAATGAGCGAGCGTAAAATTCTGTGTGAAACTGGGCAAATCCGTCACAGACGCTTGACATGATTTGGCAAGTGTATGTTGATGCTACAATTGGTCGTTCAAGAAGGTTTGACTGACATGCGCGTTTCAATAGCGGAAGAACATCACTGAAAGATGACGAGAGATTAGGACGACCCTCAGTGAGCAGAACAGCCAAAACCATTTGGCAGCTTGTACATGAGGGTCGTCGGAGAACAATCCACAATATTGCTACCATTGTCGGTATGTAATACGGAACAGACTAAACAATTCTCACGTGTGATTTGAACATGCGCTGTGTTGCTGCCAAGTTCGTCCCGAGGCTACTGATCGTGCCCGCCGATGTCTGTCAAGAACTCCATCAGGTGCTGTGGATGATTCGTTCTTCATGTCGAGGATCATTATCGATTACGAATTTTGAGTGTACGGGTACAATCCTGAGACTAAGTAACAATTCTTAGTGAAAGAACCCATTATCTCCATGACCGAAAAAGGTGAGGCAGGTCCGCAGCTCCACAAAGTGCATGCTCATTGTCTTTTTGGACATTTGCGACATTGTGCATTAAGAATTCCCCAGGGACCAGACCGTCAGTAGCAAGGTCTGCTATCAGGTTATAAGGCGTCTGAGGAAGGATATTCGCCGAAAACGACCGGACTTGTAGTGCAGGAAAAAAACTGGCTGTTCCACGACGACAATGCACCCTGTTACCGTGCTCTCGTCACATGTGAGTTTCTCACCAGAAATAAGATGATCGCTCTTCCGTGCCCATCCTACTCGCTAGATTTGGCTCCTGTGGACTCGCCAAATTCCCAAAGCTGAAGATCCAGTTCAAAGGTAGCCATTTGGGCAACATTGCAGAGATCCAGCGCGAATCACAGAAGGCGCTTGACACGCTTCGAACAGAAGACTTTCAGGATACATTACAGCAGTGGCAGAAACGCTTGGAACACTGTATTACTGTACAAGGTAACTATTTTGAAAGGAATAGTGTGTAAACGTAGATAAATGAAGTACTTTCTTGTAAACAGAACTAGCCTCGAAACTTTGTGATATCACCTCGCACATAGTGTTAAGCGGTGTTTTGGAATCTATTCAACGTCTCAAGAAAATATACAATTATCATTCGTATTACTTTACTATCGGAAGTAGTAAAAATTTACTTCCGGAATCAGTATTGATTTCCGTTGAGCAAAAATGGTAATAAGACATCGAAAAGTAGTTTTTCGGAATAGTCCGCGTCTAAAGAATAGATTCAATCTCATTAATACTCTACTCAAACCGGAAGAGGTAGAAATCATTAATTTCCGGTTGCACAAAAAGGGCAACAGATAGCGAGATTTTTTAAATGAGAGTCTTAAGGAAAGATTCCCTTCTCTAATTAGACCAAGGGCGTGATAATTCACCACTCCCTAGGTAACTTTGCCACTATATTAGAAATGTTCCTTAGGGTTCTTAGAATCAAAAAATAGTTCCAGGTCAATATATAAGTGTAACACCTGGGTCCTGGGACCCTTAACCCTTTAACACCTGTGTATATTTACAGACATTGACAGAATCTTTTAAATGACCGTAGATCAGACCGTTAGTGCAACACTTGAACAAGTTATACCTCGATCGATTTATAAAAGTGTAAACTTTCCGTTTACGTAATAAACGGGACATTTCTGTGTACAAAGGAAAACTAATTGAGGGATATTTAAGAAAATTTCCCTTAAAAACGCTCGTTCTCGCGATTCTTTTAGTTATTACGTGGCAACACTGCAAACTAGGTGAATAATAAAATGTATTTATGTGTATTGTTTTATATTCAACTAAAACTGAAAATTTCGTCTTGATCCTTCAAATAGTAGCAGCGGAAAGATCTATTTTATAGTCTTCCCTTATGAAAAAAACAGGCGCATGTAACACAGGCCCTTTATCCACCTGTGGAACAGGCACATATGCAGGTGCCTGAAAATGACCCCAGTTTGAACGCCCTACACATGCATGTTGAGCAAACATGTACAGGGCATGAACAAGTATTACTGCACATGTGTTTGTACGGGAAATACCCTAATAGATCTACCATAAAAATGTACGTAAAGTGCCTGTCAACGAAGAAGACGTGCACGTACAGCCGCTGTACCAGTATAGAACATGTGATGTACGTGTCATGTATAATGTCTGTAACATGCATGCCGAACACAAGTTATATGGGCGTGTATGATAAATAGCTTTTACCTGGTATATATGAAATATGCATGTCAGATGTAACAACTGCATGTAATGTGTATATATACATGTAAAAACCATACATGTGACATGCATGTTGCGGGTATGGAAAAACCATACAGGTGACATGCATGTTACAGGTGAAAAAATTATAAAAATTGTACATGTGACAGGTACATGCCACATGCATGTTACGGGTGTGGAAAACCTCTGCTTCTTGCATGTAGCAGATGTAAAACATCTATAGTAACATGTAAGAAACATGTGTTCTGTTAATTATTCGCCATTTTGCAAACTGTTATCACCCTGCCATCTCGTGAGTCATAACGGAACCTGCAATGACATAAACAAAACTTTATAGTATGCTCTTTCGATTGGTTATTAGTACAAATAGGTGGACATTAAGTATTTGAAGTTATAAGACTTTAAAACCTGTTGAATCACTTGTAATAACCCTATATATATATATATATATATACAGGGTGGTTCAGTAATGTTGGACAGCCCTGAATAAATCGAAAACCAGAAGAGATATTAGCAAGAGTGTGGTGGATCCATATACTTGTGGAAGGGAGACGTCTTTTGAGGTACCATACAATGTTACCAGGTCAACAGTGTTGCCAGCTCAGTACAAAGTTGTATTTTTTTAAATGGAACATATAGAAGTTTATGCCATCAAAAGAATTAGTACAGAATGTGAATACCAACAAGCGAAACCGCACCTATCAGTGTTGCCAAAGAAGGAAGTTATAAAGCTTCAAAGATCAAGAAATTAAAGTGTCCGTAGAGCAAAACTAGCAAAAAGGTAAGAAAAATAATACTACGGAATGAAAAGGAGTAACCGAAAGAGTAAACCAAAGAACGCACAGCATCCAGTGAGTAACAGGGTTGCCACAGTAAAGGGGGAAAAATTGAAAATTTTGCAGTTGCTATAGGAGGAAAAGTGCCCATATGACATAATGCTGGAAACACCATAGAAAGTCTATGTAAGATTCAGGAATCCTAATAGCGTTTGTTCGAAAGCGATATCTCTAACCGTTTTCGAGATACACCAAAGGTGTGCGGGGTTTGCAACACTGCATAATTGATTTGCCGATTAGACCCGTGTAGTTCTTACATTTTGTTGGGCGTATCATTTTCATTACTCGTTCCTGTAGTTTGGAGGGCGAGGGAATTATTATGCAGTGTTGCAAACTCCGCACACCTTTGGTGTATCTCAGAAACGGTTAGAGATATTGATTTCGAACAAACGCTATTAGAATTCCTGAATCTTACATGAACTTTCTATGGTGTTTCCAGCATTATGTCATATGGGGACTTTTCCTCCTATAGCAACGGCAAAATTTTCAATTTTTTCCCCCTTTACTGTGGCAACCCTGTTACTCACTGGATGCTGTGCGTTCTTTGGTTTACTCTTTCGGTTACTCCTTTTCATTCCGTAGTATTATTTTTCTTGCCTTTTTGCTAGTTTTGCTCTACGGACACTTTAATTTCTTGATCTTTGAAGCTTTATAACTTTCTTATTTGGCAACACTGACAGGTGCGGTTTCACTTGTTGGTATTCACATTCTGTACTAATTCTTTTGATGGCATAAACTTCTATATGTTCCATTTAAAAAAATACAACTTTGTACTGAGCTGGCAACACTGTTGACCTGGTAACATTGTATGGTACCTCAAAAGACGTCCCCCTTCCACAAGTATCTGGATCCACCAAACTCTTGCTAATATCTCTTCTGGTTTTCGATTTATTCAGGGCTGTCCAACATTACTGAACCACCCTGTATATATATATATATATATATATATATATATATATATATATATATATATATATATATATATATATATATATATATATATATATATATATACGATTTTTCTTTTTCAAATTCGAACTAGGGGTCACAGGGGACCAGCGATTTAGCAAAACATGTAAAAAGCCTAAAATGACCGACATTAGTGTCACACAGGGGCGTCATTTAGGGGGGACAGGGAGGTGCTGTTGAGATTTATATAGATTTTATTAATAGAATAGTACTAAATCAGCAAAAAACGCGAAATTCTAGTTATATCAATAATTCTCGGGGTCGGTGAGATCAATGGTGAAATTTACGGCAATCAGCATCCAAAAAAATAGGTTTGTTTTCTTTTGTTTTCTTCTCTTCATCCTGTATTCAACCGAAGGTGTAGAAATCAAGTTTCCGATTTCGACATTGATTCAGCATCTGAAGAAAATATACTATCTCCAAACGTATCTATAAACACCGGAAATTGTAAAAGTTTGCTACTTCTGATTTCGATATAAATCTCTATAGAGCAAAAATGGTAACAGATAGCTGGACATGACCTTTTAATATCAATTTATTGTTCCAACAGTAAGTCTCATCTCTGACCTTATCCATCTATTGAAATCGAAAAACGTACGTCTACGATTTCCGATATGAATATTGAATTTGCATATTTTGGAAGTCTACATGAGTTTCACACTTTGAAACGAAACTCACTTGTTACTATCACAAATCTTCAACCTGCATGTATGTAACTGAAGAGGTATTTCTCATTGGTAGAATGTTAGCTTGGCATTCAGAAGATTCTAGTATCGATTCTAGCGTGCGGCCACCCTGGCTGCAGTTCTCCAGTTACACCAGGTGAATACAGTAATGGTAGGCTACTTTACAACACAGGGCCTGACTACTGCCGTGCGTTACCTCCCCCTCCCCTATCCGGATCTGTAACTTGCGTGTCGAAGATCACAAAATAATTTATGTCAAGTGCATGCTTCTTACATGTTTACGTTTATTTGTACAGGTGCTGTATATTGCATGTTTTTAATATCCGACTTTTGCATGCTAGTGTACACATTATCGTATCCTTTTATCCATCTGCATGTACTTTCCAGGTGTTTTACATGTACATGGTAAGTACCTGGGCATACGGGGAAAATCTTGCATTTCCCATGCATGTGGCATGTAGTTTCCGATACATAGTGATTTACCTGTCTTATATATTCCCTGTACATGTACGCTTTATCTACGTCTGCTAGGTACAACACATGCACCTGTGACATTCATTTTCCGTGGATACATGTTCCTTACCTGTTTTCATTTATATGTACAGGTATTGTACATTCCATGTTTTTCACTCCTAACTTACGCATATAAACATGTAATTTACATTGCATTTTTTATCGTTCTGCAGGTACTTTGCATGTGTTTTACATGTACATGTTAAGTACATGGGCATAAGAGGAAAAACTAGCATTTCCCATGGATGTGACTGATAGATTACAGGCACATGCCATCAATTTGAATCATGTTTTTAAACATATTTGGTCTAGGAATTAATTCGTGCGGTTGGTACGCACACATTGAAGCTGTAGTACAAACACAAAATACATAAATACCTTAAGAAAAATATTGTCCATCGCTAGCCACCACTTTCGCCCATCTGTCAGGCAATGTACGGATTCCGTGGCGAAAGAAGTCCTCATCCTTGGAAGCGATCCAGTCAGAGACCCATGTTTCGATATCTTCTGAAGAAGTAAACCGCTGTCCAATCAAATCGTTGTTCATGCAATCGAACAAGTAGTAGTCCGAAGGAGCAACGTCTGGTGAATACGGCGGGTGGGGTAAAACTTCCCATCCGACATTTTCTAAATAGGTTTTGACCGGTTTTGCGACATGTGGGCGAGCGTTATCATGTTGAACAATAAGTTTATCATGTCTGTTCTCCCATTCTGGTCGTGTTCTGGCCAGAGCTTGCTTCAAACGCATTAATTGTCGTCGATAACGTTCTCCATTCATAGTTTCACCCGGTTGCAGCAGCTCATAGTACACCACACCTTTCATATCCCACCATATGCACAGCATAACCTTTGCACAGTGAATATCTCGTTTTGGTTGTGATGGACCTGGTTCACCTGGTTTCACCCAGGCCTTTTTTCGTTTAGGGTTCTCGTAATGGATCCACTTCTCATCACCCGTAATAATTCGATGCAGAAACCCCTTTCTGCTCTGTCGTTGAAGCAGCAATTCGCAAATGGTTTTTCATCTTTCAACGTCTCTGTCTTTCAATTCATGTGGAACCCAATGTGACATCTTTTGAATCATTCCCATGGCTTTCAAGCGTTTGAAGACTGTTGTTTGATCAACGCCTAATGCTGCTGCAAGTTGTTCCTGCGTTTGACACGAATCCTGCTCGAGCAATGCTGTCAATTCTTCGTCTTGAAATTTTTTTGGCTGTCCAGCTCGCTCTTGGTCTGCCAAGCCGAAATCACCACTTCTAAACCGTGCAAACCACTTCTGACACGTTCGCTCAGCTAGAGCATGGTCACCATACACTTCCACCAAAATACGATGACTTTCAGTCGCACTTTTCTGCATGTTAAAGTAATGCAGCAGGACACCCCGCAAAAACACTTTATCAGGCACAAATTGCGCCATGTTCACTTAACTACAAACTGGTGTTGTTGACGCTTTAATCCACTGCCCTATACTACGAACGATACGCGATGACAGGGGTTTGCAACACATGTGTGGATACACGGAACTGTGGGACGCTCCGTTCGTTGCGCCATCTCTTGTCCACCCGCACGAATTAATTCCTAGACCAAATACCTATTGCGTTTGTATGTTCCAGGTATATTACATGGACCTGTACTATGCATGTACCTTGGTGTATGTACATTACATGTTTTCCTTGATATGTACAGATACTTTTCATTGCATGTTTGAGAACTTCTGACATTGAACACCATCTACACATGTATCACATGTTTATAGCCACAGGTAGATTCACCTGTCAGTGGGAAACTAACATGCTTTTTACAGCTACAGGCGCCTGTATAGTACCTGTTAAAGTCACATGTACCTGTACATGCACAGAGCATTGCCTGGAATTTGTCACATTTTCATATGGGTTCACAGGGTTCATAATATGAGGGTCACTACGAAAGTTTTGAGATGTGAAATAACTTACATACTTAAAATCAATTTAACACTTCAAAAGTATTCACCATTACACTGTACACACTTTTGCATCCTTGAAAACCACCTTTGGAAGCAGTGTTGCCAGTCTTTTTCTTCAAGTGTTGAAAGTTCATCCTCGTAAGCCACTACAGCTTCTTCAGGGTTGCCAAATCTCTTCCCACGCATGCGATCTTTGATCCTGGGGAACAGAAAAGAATCACATGGGGCAGGTCAGGGCTATACGGCGGATAAGTCATAAGTTTGACCTCTGTAGATTCTAAAAACTGAATTGTGATGTTGGCCGTGTGTGCGGACGCGTTGTTCATGATGAAGCAGGATCCCACGCAATCCAGTTCTTGGACGCCATTCCGGAAGCTTCTGGAACACTTGTTAGGCAAATAGTGGTGTACCACTGAGCAGTAACAGTCCTTTGTTCTTCAAGTGGAACATGCGACCATCTTCTTCCCCACACTTCGTGGTCGCTTCACTTTCTTGGGTGGATTTTCGTCTGGAAAGATCCAAACTGTAGACTGGAGTTTATTTTAAGGGTCAAATTGATAGATCCAAGTCTCATCACCAGTAACAATGTCAGAGACGCGTCGAGAATTGCCTCCATCAAATCATGCAAGCATTTCTTCACACCATTCCACACGCATGCGTTTCTGCTGTTCAGTCAAAGTGTGAGGCACCCAACGAGATGAAACCTTCCTGAGTCGAAGATGATCATGAAGAATTTTTGTTACTGCTGGCGATCCAATGTTCAGTGTAGATTCAATGTCCTTGAAAGTTGTTCGAGGATTTTCTCGTATCATTTGTTCCACAGCGGCAATGTTTTCATCTGACACAGCTGTTGCCGGACGTCCAGCTCTCTCTTCATCTTTAAGCGATGTCCGGCCTCTTCTGAATTCACCAAACAACCGAAAAATTATAGCACAGGAAGGAGCAAGGTCCCCAAATGCCCCCTGCAAACGGTCAAGGCTTTGTGTCTCGTTCAAACCACTTTTGAAATCGTAAAGAATCATTGCTCGGAAATGTTCCCTTTCGAGCTCCATTCTAGACAGCCGAATACTGCTCACATCAACAAACAAGTGAAGGCGATACGGCCACGCCAATAAGCGAGGCGAGTTAAAACTTGCTTCGCTTCTTCGCTCTGGATACCACTACCGAACGCAATTGTTGGAATTCAAATACTGTACCACAACAATGCGTATCTCAAAACTTTCATAGTGACCCTCATACTTGATTTTCATGGAAGTACGAGTATGACTTTGTGTCAATGTTCCGCTTTATCTGTTTTATTTATTTATTTATTTATTTATTTATTATTATTATTATTATTATTATTATTATTATTATTATTATTATTATTATTATTTATAGAAAACAAGTGATACGAATTATTCTAGTTGATTTTCTTATTCGTTATATTATGAGCTTCCCAGTACCGAGATATCTCTCAGGAAGGTTTTATGGTTTGTTGGTCTATGGTATAATAGAAAATATTTCAAAGCAATAATTTTACTGTTGTGCGGTTACATTATGTTCTTTGGAAAATACTTGTTCTGGTATTCTACAATGAATACAACTTCCAAGCATATCTGCTGGTATATCAAGTTATCAAACAACTCTCGAAATTATTTCGTAAGGCATGTATTTTTATTACATGTGCACACAGATAATCGCACTTAATATAGTATGTCATATGTAGTTTTCATTTGCCGTAATATTAAACAATTTGAAATATTCTTTGTGATTTTGTCTGTCTGTAAGTTAATAATAGTAGCACATTCGCTCTGAAATCCACGTGTTTTCAGTTATTCTGAAGAAGAATGGCAAACAAAAAGAAGCTAGTCAGACAGAGAACAAATGCAACAAGAAAAGGGATTGCTGTTGTGAAAGTCGAAAATTCTGTGTAATACACTACGCATAAAACGAAACTGACATGAGGACGAGAAATTTCATCGAAAAAAGCTTCCATAAAAACTTTCAGGTCAAAGAACTGCGCCAAGAGAGTGAGTGACACTGCAAAACTGCACCACTTAACATCAATTTGCATCAAAAGTCCTTCAGAATACGACACAAACAAACATGGTCTACTGCTGGGACTACCAAAGTTTCACAATATTACCAGGATTGCTAAGTCAGTCTGCTGAGTCATATGTGACGGAAAATTGTACACTCTTAGTGGATAATTCACCATATTTGGAACATACTGCTATACGACAGTATCTAACAGACATCCTGTTTAACGAGGAGCAGTGCGTATTTTGCCGGAAATAGAGCTAAAATGGGGATCACGACAAAAGGGAAAGATGTTTCATATGAAACTCTTGTGATATGTGTCACTAGAACAGCTGAATGTGCCATTAAAGGAACACCTGTTCAATAGGAAGATGAATCACAGATTCAAGAAGTTGATCTCATAGCAGCCGGAATGAAGTACCACAACTTACACCAGATCGTCGAGCTGAAATTATTCATGGAAGAAACATACCTAAAGATGAATTCATTGAAGGCGCACTCAGTGCAGGAATGCCAGTAAGTGTTTCGGTTATTTGAACAGATTTTCTTTCTCTGCGAGCTATTCTTCATCATTACCAACAGGTGAGAGTTCCTTCGTGGCCGCCCACGTCGGGAATGCTACATTCCAAGAGAATTTATCTTTAGGTATGTTTCTTCCATGAACAATTTCAGCTCGACGATCTGGTGTAAGTTGTGGTACCTCATTTCGGCTGCTATGAAATCCACTTCTTGAATCTGTGATTCATCTTCCTATCGAACAGGTGTTCCTTTAATGGCACATTCAGCTGTTCTAGTGACACATGTCACTAGAGCTTCCCATGAAACATCCTTTTCCTTTTGTCGTGATCCCCTTTTAGCTCTATTTCTGGCAAAATACGCACTGCTCCTCGTTAAACATGATGTCTGTTACACACTGTCGTATAGCAGTACGTTCCAAATAAGGTAAATTATCCACTAAGAGTGTAAAATTTTCCTCCACACATGCTTGAGCAGACTGACTTAGCAATCCTGGTAATTTTGTGAAACTTGGGTAGTCCCAGTGGTAGACCATGTTTGTTTGTGTCGTATTCTGAAGGAACTTTGATGCAAATTGATGTAAAGCAGTGCAGTTTCGCAGTGTCACTCACTCTCTTGGCGCAGTTCTTTGACCTGAAAGTTTTTATGGAAGCTTTTTTCGATGAAATTTCTCGTCCTCATGTCAATTTCGGCTCCCGCCAAGTGAACTTTGTGGTGGACAAACACCGTGTGCGTGGGTTTTCTCGGGGTTCTCCCGTTTCCTCCCACTTTCTTCATTCCACCATTTCATTCATTACTCATTATCACCGTCTCCTTTAGCCTAACCGGCATAACCGTGGGACGTAAAACTCAAAATTTCATTTCATGTCAATTTCGTTTTATACGTAGTGTATTACACAGAATTTTCGACTTTTCACAACAGCAATCCCTTTTCTTGTTGCATTTGTCGTTTGTCTGACTGGCTTCTTTTTGTTTGCCATTCTTCTTCAGAATAACTGACAACACGTAGATTTCAGGGCGAATGTGCTACCATTATCAACTTACAGACAGACAAAATCACAAAGAATATATCAAATTATTTAATATTACGGCAATTAAAAACTATATATTACACAATATATTAAGTGTGATTATTTGTGTGCACATGTAATAAGAATACATGCTTTACGAAATAATTTTCGAGAACTGTTGTTTGATAACTTGACATACCAGCAGATATAGTTGGAAGTTGTATTCATTGTAGAATACCAGAACAAGTATTTTCCAAAGAACATAATGTAACCGCACAATAGTAAAATTATTGCTTTGAAATATTTTCTATTATACCCTAGACCAACAAACCATAAAACCTTCCTGAGAGATATCTCGGCACTGGGAATCTGTCATACTCTATCGAATGAGAAAATCAACTAGAATAATTTGTATCACTTGTTTTCTATAAAATAATAAAACGGAACATTGACACAAAGTCATACTCGTACTTCCATGAAAATAAATTATTATGAACCCCGTGAAGACTATAACATATATACTTCCTCTGCTGCTGTTTGATGGATCAAGACGAACATATTATTTACCTAGTTTGCAGTGTTGCCACGTAATAACTAAAAGAATCGCGAGAAGGAACTTTCTAGGGAAATTTTCTTAAATATTCCTCAATTATGTTTCGTTTGTACGCAGAAATGTCTCGTTCATTACGTAAACGAAAAGCGTACACTCTTACAAATTGATCGAGGTATAACTTTTTCAAGTGTTGCACTAACGATCTGATCTACGGTCATTTAAAAGATCCTGTCGATGTCTGTAACTATACACGGGTGTTAAAGGGTTAAGGATCCCAGGACCTAGGTGTTACACTTACATGTTGACCAGCAACTATTTTTTTGATTCTAAGAACCCTAAGAAACATTTGTAATATAGTGGCAAAAGTTCCCTAGGGGAAGAAGTTATCACCCTCTTGGCCTTGGTCTATATTATCTTTCTCTGTTAGACCGGAAGTGATAGAAATTACTACTTAACAGGTATGATCTTTCACTATCCCTCTTTTGCAACCCCGAAGTTACAGATCTTTCAGTATTGAATTCGCACACTAGTTTCCAACATGGAACGTAGTTTCACAGCTGTTAAATGAAACTCACTTGTTTGTATTATTGTGTATAACAAACAGCCTAATGGATTTAACCCTTTGCTGTCATTTTATATTTCCCGAGTTTGTCTGAACAGATCGCAATGAATTGGCCAAATTACAGCATTTAATATATTACGATTAGTTTTCAATTAACGATCTATTACATTAACACCACCTATTAAAACATGAAAATGATCCATTAGATGAGGTAGCAAAAGAAATCAAGCAATTAACATTCAACATTGGACAAAATGAACTGCAAAAGGCCTGTCGAATATGGTTTGTCATAGGACTTAAATGAACATTGCGTCCCACTCGACAGAGGACCAGAAAGTGCTAAACTATCGGATTGATAGAAACACTCATTATTGCGTATGTTATTCAGATTTGAGATTCCGAATTCTACAAAATAAAATAGTTTTGTTGTTTCGCAGACCTCGTATATTAAAGAAGTATCAGAAAGCTGAAATAAATGTAAATAATCATTACAGTATTTATCCGGATAATTTAATAAAAATACGATTTTTACAGAGATTGTTACTGTAGATCTGCTGATTTTTCACTTTTCGGCCTGGCAACGCTACTTCAGTTGTTGATGGTGAATAGTAGTGAAGCCTTTATTTCCCTCCAAACAAGGAACGGTGAAGCAATTGCTTTTTATGTACACTTGGATCCGTCTAACAGTGCACAGTATTCAATAACATCGTCTTCTTCCTTCCCTTTCCACCATAAGAAAAAGTTCTGAATAAATATTGTAAATATTTTGACGTTGGTATGTGGAACTATATGTGGGCAATGAGACTTAAATTTGTCATTCACTATTAAAACTTTTGGTCTAATTCTAATAATGCTACATTGTTTGTACAGTAAACATAGATTATGGTATCCTTTTTGCCGTTTAATTTTCCACGTATTTCTGAACAATGTGGCGCGTACCCGAGGGTGGCAATCGCTGTTTTAAAACAAAGTAACAGATACATTAACCAGAAGTTTCATTAAGTATGAGCTCTTATCATTCACCAAAGCAATCATAGTTACATTGATTTTTGCGTCTTATCATCGATAATCCCATTAATTGAAGATATACTACAAAGCTGAGTTAAAATTCTATGTATTGAAAATCATGAAACCCATTTCAGTTTCTGACAAGAACAAATGATAAAATAAACTGAATGTATTTCTTTCTTTCTTCACAGAGCCCGAACAAGATGTGGAGAAGGATGCTCTAGTGGTGGTTCTGTTCCTCAGGACGATGGGTTTGGTCATGAAGGAGTATACGCAATGACAACTTGCAACATACATTCAGGTGTGTATGTTGCTGCTAAGTAGTGCTGCTAACTGTAAACAGAACATTGAAGAAATCTGGTGCATTCGAAGCTCAATAGGTCGTTTTATTGTGGATGCTGCAAAAAGTTGTTCGATTTGTATGCTATCGATTATGCAACACTGCTTTCGCTTGTGTACTGAGTCAGAGCCACGAAACCGGCGTCGATATCGTGCTGTGTCAGCTTGCAGGTGCTAGTGAAATGCTACCAAAAGTGAACTGTTATTAATAAAGTGTATCATGGCTCTTTTCCATTCACACTTTTTGTACAACCGAATAGTATCTGAAAATGTTTATCCATCGGAGTGACCACAGCTAAAGATGTCGTGGCCATGCAAATACAAATGGAACCCATGCAAGAGCATTCGAAAACAAAAGGGCTAATTCGAGGTTACCAGCGAAAGTGTTGTCTGAGGTGCTTCGTGAAATTTGTCAATTGACAGGGCAGAAAAATCCTCCACATTTACGTGCAATGGACCAGGGATTAAATCTGGCGAAATTCACTGTAAGCCACAAGGTCCACTGCTTCACCACCTCATTAGGTTCCACCTTCCTGAATGTAACGTTAATTCTTCCGGTTCCAAATATATGGAATATTTATAAGGTACACGAGATTACTAATGAATCACACAACACAGTTATGCACTTTTGGATATATATATTCTTCAATATATACCGTATTTGTCACATTAAAATAATATACATTTAATTCTAACCGTATGGTTCTTCGTTCTATCTTTTTCTAGTTACCTTAACAACAAGATAAACAAGTTGTCATAGCAACGAAAACAAGAAATATATCGATATAATACAAAATATTTTAAATTATTTTTTATATATTTCCTTCTTCTTCTTCTTAACCGCTTGTGTTCTTTTAAATAGCACTTTTGCCTGTAAATAGAAACAATACTTAGAAGTACATACAAAATATACATTATCGTTGTATGAACGTAAGACAGACTTCTGCAAACTGTAGAAAAGACATCACTTTTTTTTTCTTTTTTTTTTCAAGTTGGTCACTAAAAGTTACTTTGGAGGGGGGGGGGTTTAAGTCAATTTTTTGTGTGATTTATGTTTTGCATTGACAGTTTTCGGAGAAAAATATTATAAAAATAAATGGAAAAGGCAAACAAAATCCACATTATTTGTTTTGATCGTATTGTTAAAGGAGAATGACATATGTTCCTATATTACCTGTTTACAGTTTACTCTTTATTGTATACGGAATGTTGGTAGAAGCTATACCTATGTTTACTAATCGTGTGGTACCAAGACAAAATTTGTAATAAACCAATTGTACAAAATTTTATTCCCAGGAATGGTAATCTATATTAATTACATTACTTTAATTTTGTATTATTAGACATAATGAAAATATAGAAATTTGGCTTTACCCCATCCAGATCAAAGTTGAAATACAGAACCATGTAAAGTATGTAATTAATAAGGAACCTCTAAACATAAGTAATCCAATTTTTTATTAGCTGACAAACTTAAGTAAAATAATTTTTAATCTTAACATGTTAAACATTACGTATTTCAGCTATGATCCAGCCGGCCCTATTTCGGATGGAAAAAAAAAAATGTAAAATTCAATTTATGCCCAAGTTTGGCATCAAGGTTTAAAGTTAGTTTTTGGTGAGATTTTGGTTACTTTTTGGTCACTTTTCCCTGTGCTTTTGGTCCCTTTTCAACTATTTAGAAGAGACCAGACCACATGAGCCCTGATAATGGATTCATTCGGGCAATTTCATACCGTGACACATCGCAGAGAATCGTGATTTTCACCGGATATGATCACAGTTAGAGGATATACGTAAGGTGAACAAAGCGTGAAAATTGCTTCCTACTTCAAACAATCTCCAACCTGTCGGGTATATATATATATAATATGTATGTTTGTTTGTTTGTTTGTGCTTGTACAGAACCAAAATCAGGTCAGACAGATATGGACAGAGTCCACCTTTGGTTTTATAATGATATGAAACAGGAAATGAAAATCGTTGGTATTCCCTTTCAGAACTTCCCTGTCAAAATCCCTGATACTCATCCAGTTGGTTTCTGTGCATTTGAACTGTTAAAAGGACGTCTGCAACATAATTCTCACTTCCTACTGAAAACTTAAAGGGAGGAATGGAAAGCGAGGAGTCCTGCCGCCAAATGGAGGCATTTCTCGGTTCAGCTGATGCTACTGCAGCCTTTACAAATGCCGGTTGTTGTTGGGATAAAATAGTGAGAGTCACCGGAAAAGTCAATGAGGAAACTGGGGTGACCGAGGCGACGTACCCCGCTAACACTTGGCGCACATGGTGAGAGCGAGGTAAAAGCTCAAACGGACACGACTTGATGATCTTGAGATATTTGGGAAGCGCTGACATCGTATTAGTTAGAAAGTTAATCTCAATTCCGAGGTGTGTGAGCACTTTAGTAGGGGTTATAACAGCCTTTTGCGTTAATACACCATGGAAGTTTCTATGCCTGCAGTGAAAGTAGCGATGTTGCGCGATAGTCCACAAATTGGTGGTAGCGGTAGGGCTTTTCAAAGCATAAATACTTTGAAAATCGGTCGGATATAAATCAAATAACCTTCTTTACTACAAAATATCAATCTTGTAATTCACTGAAAATGCTGAATCTTGCGAATGGGTTCTTCGTAATCCTCTGTCGTAACTCTAGTAAAATAATGGATATTTTCTCCTATCTATATCAAAGATGACAGAATTCAGGTGAACGTAAATGCATGTAAGTCATAACTTGAACATAAAACTTGATATTCATGGACTTGTATCTATTGCGATGAATGGTCGATATTCTTAAGCTATAACGCAAGTGGCTGTGTAATAGCATATAAGCTAAAACCAGTTTTGAAAGGTGCAGGGTGCGGAAGAGCGAACATTACCGAACTTCAGGAGATGATTTCTTAAACAAGTAAAAGAGAAAGAATTTAATAAATATAGGTAGAAAAAGAGCTTTCAGAGCTGTAAAGTGCTGAAAGTTCAAAAAGTAAAAGTTTCAACTACTCTAGTTTAAAAACTATATAACTTATCTCAAGTGTTCAATATGTAGAAATTATCACAAGTTCTATCTAAATATCCATATTTGCGAACTGTGGCGTTACTGCACAATAAATTTCGAAGTGTAAGTTAAATGACAGCTGGAGATCCTTCTGATATGTGGTCTATCTTTTCAAATATATGTAGAACTTTTAATTGCTTATGGCTTTGAATCCTCGTATTTTTCTTCCGATATGTGTGTGAAACTGTCTTGAAATTAGATCACGTAATTATTATTTGAAGGATAAGGGGGAAAAACAAGGAATGTCCATGTATGTGCTTTTTCGGGTACTTTGTCCTATCTGTTGGTGACTCTTGGTACTATTTGAGTGTATATGCCATGCATGCCTAGATATAGAAATGTCCATGTAAAAAAGGCTAAAGATTTAATAACCCTATTCTTTTTACGCGGTTTTCAATATTAAAACGCCGTTTTCTCGAAAATGTAGTTTTCTGACATTCCTTTTTTTTTTTCTTCATTTATTCTTTAAGAAGCTATAGCACACTAATATATTGTAATTAACCTCGTCGAATCTTGCAACGAGTTTCAGCATGAAATTATTAGTAATAATTTAATGGATGACGATGAAACATGCCTTCTTTGCGCTTACTTTAAGCAAATGAAATAGTCCTAAGAGTAATAAAAGCATAGGTAATATTGTATGATATAATCCGTGAAAAAAAATATATGCTTGAATGAAACAGAGATGTAAAATTGGGTGAACAAATTGGCCAATGAACTCCTTAGCACAAAGCTGTCTGGTACGCACCTAAAAATACTGTCTGTACAAGCTGTTTATTTTGCAGCAGTCCAAAGTAGCTTCAAATCAATTCAAAACCAACATTTCAATAGAATCAATTAAATTGGCGATGTACCACGTGGTGACATAATATGTATCTTTCGATATATTGATTATGTAATGTATATATATTGACCAGAAGTGTCATATGAAATGTGCAACGAAAGTACTGAAAAAGTAAAATAGCTTTCAATAAATTGTTAAATAAGTATGCTGTATTTATGCTACACCGATTATGTTTGTGTGTAATATTATTAACAGCTCAAACTATTAGTTATATACTGCTTTATTTTGTGTTCTATGATTTATATTTGTCAGCAAACATGAGAGTGAACAAAAATGTGAGGAATATACTAAAAATGAAAGCAGTTTGATCTTGTTCATGACCAGAAATTGGAGTGTAGAAAACTTACGTTATCTTACTGTTAATGTCAGTCAAATTCCGAATCATGTTAGGATATAATTGTTATTGTAGGTTACAACCATCCGTCCAGTGGACATAATACTTCTGGCAGTCAGTCAATGGAAAGTACTCAAATAGGGGGAGGAGGCAGCATGGGAAGAGGAAGCCTGGGCCGAGGCTCTTTAGGAGCAAACCGAGGAAGTTTGGTGTCCACAGTCAGTGGGTCCATCGGAAAACCGTCCAGCTCTACTCTAGCAAGTTTGGCAGGATTATTAACAGAAGGACCAGTTGCTAAGGAAAGTCCGTTCTCGAATGGAACAAGAGAGCGGAAGGAAGAAAGAGAAAGGGAAAGAGAAAGAGAAAATGACCGCGAGCGAGATAAAGACATCGAGAGAGACTCAGAAAAGGAGCCAGTGTATCAGCGAGTGAGGGTATGTACAAGTATTATGTAAAGTTGAAAAAGTAATATGTGAGTACTTGGTTGTATGTAATTTATATCCAATGTTTGTTTTCTTGTGTTCATTTTTTTATGTGAAACACCACAACTTTTTTTTTTATGTGAAACACCTCAGCATCATCGAGATTAAAAGCAACAAGTAGAAGTAAATTTCTTGCTGATTTGCATGGTAGAAACTAGAGAATATATAAACAATGCCTGTGTTAGAAACTAATCTGATTTTCACAAAGCTTTGCACCCCTTGTAAACAATGCAGACTGCAGTGCAGAAATGTTGCCAATTAATTAAACAAAAAATGTTATATGCAAATTTGTGCTAAGAAATGAATAAACAAACTGAAGGGGGAAAAAACAATGAGATTAAAAATAAAATGGCATGGGCTTGTGATAAGAGAATCAGGAACCATTTTCTCTCGTTTGCAGTGGCGTAGCACTGCTCTTCTGAATCTTTGAACTACTATGTAAACGCAGACACGCTTCAGGAGGAAGAAGAGGAGAAAGTTGAATTTCTTCTACCAGTGTAAATTACAACTAAAACTTACTATCCCCACTCCTAACGTTTCCTCTAGCTGAGAATCTACCTAAAATATTAGGATTCAGAGCCACAATTACATGATGACTTAGTGTTCCTACTAGCAGATCTATGGTTGGATGGATGGATTAAAGTTTATCATCCCCTTCAACAACAAGGTTCTATAAGATTTGGACCTACAGCCGAACGAGTGATCGAACTACATGAATTTCATCCTGAAATCAAACGCGGGTCTCCCACCCGAGGACGAGTACGCGGATCATATAGCCACAAAGGAGTTAATTATCAGATCTAGAAACATGTGCAGTTGTACTCACGACTTCTATTCAAAATTGAGCTCTTGGGGGGGCCGCGGTGGCTCAGTGGTATAGCGTTCACCTCTGGCACATGGGGTTCCTGGTTCGATCCCAGTTCGCGCCAAGTGAACCTTGTGGTAGACAAACACCGTGTGCGTGGGTTTCCTCTGGGTCCTTCAGTTTCCTCCCACTTTCTTCATTCCAACATTTCATTATGTTTTCATCATCACCGTCTCCTTTAGCCTAGCCTGCATAATCGTGGGACGTAAAACTCGAAAAATTTCATTTCATTTCATTTCAAAATTGAGCTCCTTGTACGTTTCCATTATAGGCGAGCGAGTGTTTGGAACAAGCAATTGTTCATTCTGCAAGAACTTGAAAACTACTGAGTTTACTTATTTATTGAATAGAGAATTTATTATTTTATTTCCCTTGTTATATGTAATAAAATACCTATAAAATATATTTTGAATTCTTCTGACTTATCCTTTCATTTAACATCTAACAGAAAAGTTACGCCATAAACTAATATCAGTCATGAGATTATGAAGACTCTATCGACATCTTATTCAACAAATTCCAAGAAACATTTTAGATTCTACATAGGAATAAAGACACATTATTTAACATACACATAGTACCTCCTCTTAATTTCACTGCAGCCAGAAAAAAATAAGACTCAAAAGTTATGAACATTCCTATCCAATATTATAAAAATTCTTAAATGTTGAAGATTCCTGTGTACATTATTTCATTTCTGGCACCGAATATTCGTTTTTTGCATCTTTTAAATGGTCATTTATTCTGATCGCATTTTAAAAGCGCGATATACAAATTATAAATAAAAAATTAGCCTTATATTACTTTGTAATGAATCACTAAAACAGGTTTTATCTTCTTTAACTTCTCTCTATTCCCCCGCACTCCTTCTCTTTTTTTTTTTTTTTTTTTTTTTTTTTTTTTTTTTTTAATGGCTATTTCCTCATCTCTAATGAAAGGTCAAACAAAGATCTGAAATACTATAAGGAACTTATTATCTTCAATAAGAACAGCGAGTTCACTTGATTTCTCTTTTTCATTTTCTTAGCCCATTTTCATGAAATGACACAACTGTTTGACAACCATTCTTTGTGAAAAACTGGAAAATAACTATGAGTTAGCAACATTGAAAATGAGACTATTCTAACAGTTTATTCTTTCATGAGCAAATAGTACACAGCAAATGCAATGTATTATGGTAATTAAGGTATTGTTAAGGCACAGTAAGAACATTTAGGTTTCGACTCAAAGTATGTATCTATATGGGATCGAAATCTTGAACCAAAATCGAATTTGTAAAAGAAAACTGTTACAACAAATGACAAAACACACGAAGTGCGCGCCACAATTTAAAGATGTCGCCCTAGGAAGCCAGCAGGTTACCTGCTGCTCCGAGTTATTCTGTTAAACATAAACAAGGCAAACCCGTAAGTGCAGAAGAAAAGCAAATACTTTATCAAACGATATCAACGTTGTTCAATTCACTTGAAGAAAATTAAGACCTATAATAGCTAATTTTGATGTTCTCATAGAATATTTATTTACTTACTTTGTAGTACTGAAGTTAGTATTTGTACATTCGCATGCTATACAATGTAAGAAAGCGCATCAATAAATTGACCTTAAGGGGGAAAAGTACCATCTGTTTTTCATGGATATGCATAATGATTTAGGTAATTGATGAAAAAGAAATAATCTCCCATAGTGATAAATATGCTTGCTATTACATACCAGCGCCATCTCTTTATCGTTCAGTTGATAATTTGACATAACTCATTGTAATTTTATCTATAATTACAGTTTGGGGAAAAATAACAATGTTCAGTTGCTCTTAAAGAAGGGGGGATTATATAGTATTGGGTATTTTGCCTTATATCACGGCAATGGTGTGAGAGTGAGACGAGTAATGCGCACCGCAGTAGCAGAAATTCATGCACGTGCTGCAGCAGAAATAGTGCGGGAAATAGACCAAACAATTTCCTCTTCACCAATCAGCAAATAGTCGTGCGCGAAGTGATACAACATCAAGTTACGCGGTTTATTTTTGAAAGGCGCAAAGGACTGTGAAAAACACTTTAGAAGTGCAAAAGTTTTGCGGTATGAAGGAATGTTGTGTAAATGTTGA